>NW_024704749.1:24579172-24692035 GCF_018977255.1 Callorhinchus milii
GAGGAAATATCGAGGAACAAAGCTGAGATAAGTGGGGGGGGAGCCAGTGTTGACGTTTCAAAGAATCAAACGGTGCCTCCACTCGACTGGCACCGGCCTCCTGCTCGTCCCTCACCCTCCACCCCACTATCGAGGTCACGCTTTCAGCCATTACCCTGAAACTCTGGAACATTCTCCCTCAATCCCTCTGCCTTGCCCATCTCTCCCCTGATTCAAGTCCGCCTGAAAACCTTCCTCTTCGACCGTGCTTAGAACCCCTCCCCCCCCCCCCACCGGCTCGGAGTCAGGCTCCGCCACTTTAAGCGCTCTGAGATGCTACCCTGGGTGGAGGTGTTATATAAGTGCAAGTTGTTGCTGTACTAAGTCACGGAGGCAACATTAGTACACATTGCTGTTATCCTGTAACTCCAACCTCAGAGGACCAACTCCTTTAAGTGTGGATCAACCATTGCCTTTACAGGCCATCTTATGGCTTCTCTACAGAAGGCTGCAGAAGTTCGGTGGCTTCACAGACCTTGGGGTCTCAATGAGAAGATTTTAGACGCCGCTTTCTTTAAATTTAAGGAAGAAAACATTTTATTTAAAAATTGCTTTCTATTGTGAAACCCATGCCAATGCTTTCATCATTAAAACTGATGGCTTTTTCACAAGCTGACAGTGCACAACAAAAACCATTCATATCGCGTTTTCTTCTGAAAGCTTTGAGCTTTTCTTAATGGTAATATATAAGTTCAATTCATCTACATTATCTTACACATACATACTCATAAGCACACACACACACACAGGGCAACCTCCACAACACAAAATCACACATTAATGAAACTAGATGTTTTCCAGATTCAAAGAGGAACGTGACAATACGGCCCAGTGAAATGGCAGAGAGAGAGACTTCTTCATTAGATCAATGCCAGAGCTGTCTGATCAGCAACTGAATGTTACCAACTTAACAAAAAACTGGAGGTCATGCGAAACTGAGGGCAGCAATAATATCAACCTGACTCCATACAATCGACCTACACTTAGGAAGCTCTTACTCCATGAGGCAAATGTAGAAGAAACTATTGTAATAATGTCATCAAGATCAACAATTGAGTTGAGTGACCCTGATTAAACAAACTTCTAAAGGTTTCTTAATAACAAATTGCTCGTTTAAGTATACAGCTTTATTTAACTACTCTTTCGAGAGAATCTGGATCTCTGCTGGTGGATAACAAATATTGTTAGCTTGAACAAGCACATCACAACCTTCCCTGCTATGGCAGAAATTACTTTCTTTTCAAGATCGTCAGAAAACTGTGCACTGGGCCGGACTTAACTCTTCGTATGCCACATGTGTATACCTACGTAAACATAGAAATTACAATTTCTTGTGTATTTTTTAACCAGGGTAAAAAACAAATACAACTTGCACTTACATCAAATTTTGAGATGTGTTTCACAAAATGTGCTTCATTATTATCTAGACAAACGTGGCAGCTAAAGTCCCAAACAATGAGCAGCCAATTCAAGTGAAGCCCAGTTATATAAAACCTCAATCCACCTACAAACACACTTGACAGGGAATTCTATGAAGCACTTTGAGATGTCCAACGTGAAAGGCGCTGTATCAAATACAAAGATGATTATATTTATTGCTTTTGCATTGAGAAAATGGCACAATGGAAGCCAAAAGAAACAACTGGCAAATAATCAGAATCTGCCAGGAAATTGTTTAAAATTGACGCTATATAAAATGAAATTACAACGCACAAAATGTGAATAATACCATCTCTCCCCCACCCGAAAGGTAATAAAAATAATCCGAAAGGATTATCATTATGGGATCATTCACAGCCAACTGTAAACATGGAGCAAGGGACACAATTACATTCACTTGTTTATTGCAAATCTTTCTGCTGATTGCCACATTGGAGAAGTTCTGTATCTGGCTCCATTGTTCATAATCCACATTCTGGTGCTTAGAGACTATTAAAAATATTCTTTAACGCTAAAATGAAAAACAAATATGCAGCTACAATTAAAACACTGGCTAGTGCCAAATTACATAAAGCAAAGTTATTAAAACCCAACTGTCTTAATAAACAATTCTGCCACAAGTGGAAAGATTATGGGGAGCAATAGTGATCCTTTCCAGTAAATCACACTTTTGCTTAGAAAATAATGCAAAGCTGGGAGGATAATTATATGAAATAAACATCTCCAATGACATCAACAGAACCACATTATAATACACATAAGAATAGATATTTCATCCTCAAACTAAGTAAAACTGCTGTGAGGCAAATTATGAGGCAGCCTCATTCACAGAATCCCAAATTGGCAAACACTGCAATGCCAACCCAAATGTCAGCTCCACAGAGCAGAACATTTACTCATAAATCAGGGAATAATAGCTTGGCGTTATTTATGTTGCCACTTTTTGACACATAAAAATTCTCAAATACAAAAAAAGGACAAGGTATCTAGGCCGCCTGCATCTCACTGATCCCTGGAGATACCTGATAAATATTTTGCATCATCTAACTCTTGTGAATCTGACACCAAGTTCTGACCCTTTCCGAGTTGCCTTTGAAATCTTAAGAATCATAGGATGTTTATAGCACAAAAGGAGGCCATTCATCTCACGTTTGTGCTGGTGCTAGCCTCCCCATTGAAGCTAGCTGCTCTAACCCAATCCCTTGTAATCTTTAAATGTAATGTACATCTTAAGTTTATTAAGATCCTGAAGCTGCTCCAGTTTAAATTATCCAGGGGCCACAACCCTTGGAGTAAAGCATCAAAAGTTCCTGAGAGAGTTGGTAAAACTCCTTTCACAATGCCTGGTGCAGTGTAAGAGCTAAATGATTCAAAAATCTTCTAACTCTTGACGGATTTAAGATTCAAACATTGATCATGTAGTCAATAAACTCCTCACACCAGATTTTCTAAAGCATCATCAGGTACAGGCAGAATATCATTTCCTTTCTGAGAGAAATAAGATCACAATAGTATTCCTTGCATTTGATATAGCGCTTTATCATGTTGTTGAGAGGTCTCAAAGCGCTTCACAGGATATATTGTAAAGTGGATTGACTGTGTATTTTGTGGCAATAATAATAAATCAAAGAGTATTTTGAAGGCTGGCATAAAATACAAAATAAAACATATTTTTACAGTACATCTTCACATTGAAATATTTCAAAGCACTTTGCACTTATTACTTTTATAACAAACAATAACCATTTGGGCAGAGCAAAGCCCCTGAGCCAAGAGGTGAATGGCTATTTGGTCTTGAAGAATATTTGTCATGAAATCTTCCCTTTTCAAATAGTGTTATAGATTTTCATGGATCTCAATTTAACTATTGGGTAACCAAGCAACAGCTGAAGTACATCCCTGTTACATTTATGCTAATATGTGGTTAGAAAATTACCTATAACAATGCAGAAGAGGGAAGACCTTTGCAGAGATTGTATAAATGGGTTCAATGTATTACAGTAGTGATATCGCCTGATCTAACTAAATCAATTCTTCTCACCATCACTCCCCAAAAATTACTTACCAGTAAAATACCCTCAAAAAACAACCAAACTGCAGAAATTGAATTCTCTTCTGGACTGAAACAGTCTCCATAACTTAAAATTATAATAAATCATAATGTTATGCAGTTTCAATGACAAAGATGTTTCTTTGAAGGAGCCATTGTTGAAATGCCTTTTCTACCTCGGAAGACAATCAGTTTCATAATCAACATTAGAGCATTTCAATTTCAATAAATGTATTAATCAAAGATGTTAAACCTATTTTTGGACTTCCAATTTATACTTGCATGAATACATTTATCTTTTCAATAGCCACTGAGTACTGGATATATCCAGACATTCCCAAAATAAACTATCTGCAATACACAATGAGAAGCTAGGAAGTGAATTCTCTTTGTTTAACTGCAGATGCCAGACTGTAAATTTAAGCACAGTGTGACACATTTCCCTTCACATCAGCACCTTCATTTCCACCGGTCATAACAGATATATTTATACACTTGTAATTTAATAGGCATTTTAAATACACTAGTAAGCAAATGAACTCACAGTATAAAGCTGAAATTTAACCATGCTTCCAAAAGTCTAAATTTTTGATAGACAATTTACGGAAATATAAATATTCCACAAATAAACAATTTTTACTTCTAAATAAAGCGCCAACTTTAATATTTCTACACCCACAAGACTGCCACAGCCAAAATATGCATTTCCATTCTACAGACTGTTAGGGAATAGGATTTGCCTAAACACAGAGTTACTTACTTTTGTGATCAGCGTCCTGTAGTCTTCCACCATCTGGTCATTATTGTGACATCCAGCCAGCAGCTGCCAAACTTCCCCGCGTAAGGCTTCAGGGACACCACTGCGGACCAGGGCAGACAGCTGCTTCGGTCTCACACTCAGGTTTAGATGCCTGACACAATTTCATATCAAAAGACAGGAAACTGCAATTAAGATTTTTTATGTTAAACAATAAAATTTAAATATTTTCCCAAATTCCCAAATAATGTAAATCATTCCAAGATGGTGTAATATGTTAAAGAGCTGCCACAGCCACACAGCATAGCCCACAGCCACAAAGCATAGCCCACAGCCACAAAGCATAGCCCACAGCCACAAAGCGTAGCCCACAGCCACAAAGCGTAGCCCACAGCCACAAAGCGTAGCCCCAGCCACACAGTGTAGCCCACAGCCTCCAGTGTAGCCCACAGCCTCCCAGTGTAGCCCACAGCCTCCCAGTGTAGCCCACTGCCACACAGTGTAGCCCACTGCCACACAGTATAGCCCACAGCCACACAGTGTAGCCCACAGCCACACAGTGTAGCCCACAGCCACACAGTGTAGCCCACAGCCACTCAGTGTAGCCCACAGCCACTCAGTGTAGCCCACAGCCACTCAGTGTAGCCCACAGCCACTCATTGTAGCCCACAGCCACTCAGTGTAGCCCACAGCCTCCCAGTGTAGCCCACAGCCACACAGTGTAGCCCACAGCCACACAGTGTAGCCCACAGCCACACAGTGTAGCCCACAGCCACTCAGTGTAGCCACAGCCACTCAGTGTAGCCCACAGCCACTCAGTGTAGCCCACAGCCACTCAGTGTAGCCCACAGCCACTCATTGTAGCCCACAGCCACTCAGTGTAGTCCACAGCCACACAGAGTAGTCCACAGCCACTCAGTGTAGCCCACAGCCACTCAGTGTAGCCCACAGCCACTCAGTGTAGCCCACAGCCACACAGTGTAGCCCACAGCCACTCAGCGTAGCCCACAGCCACTCAGCGTAGTCCACAGCCACTCAGCGTAGCCCACTGCCACACAGTGTAGCCCACAGCCACACAGTGTTGCCCACAGCCACTCAGTGTAGCCCACAGCCACTCAGTGTAGCCCACAGCCACTCAGTGTAGCCCACAGCCACTCAGTGTAGTCCACAGCCACACAGTGTAGCCCACAGCCACTCAGTGTAGTCCACAGCCACACAGTGTGGCCCACAGCCACACAGTGTAGCCCACAGCCACTCAGTGTAGCCCACAGCCACTCAGTGTAGCCCACAGCCACTCAATGTAGCCCACAGCCACTCAGTGTAGTCCACAGACACACAGAGTAGTCCACAGCCACTCAGTGTAGCCCACAGCCACTCAATGTAGCCCACAGCCACACAGTGTAGCCCACAGCCACTCAGTGTAGCCCACAGCCACTCAGTGTAGCCCACAGCCACTCAGTGTAGCCCACAGCCACTCAATATAGCCCACAGCCACTCAGTGTAGTCCACAGACACACAGAGTAGTCCACAGCCACTCAGTGTAGCCCACAGCCACTCAGTGTAGCCCACAGCCACACAGTGTAGCCCACAGCCACACAGTGTAGCCCACAGCACTCAGCGTAGCCCACAGCCACTCAGCGTAGTCCACAGCCACTCAGCGTAGCCACAGCCACACAGTGTAGCCCACAGCCACACAGTGTAGCCCACAGCCACTCAGTGTAGCCCACAGCCACTCAGTGTAGCCCACAGCCACACAGTGTAGCCACAGCCACACAGTGTAGCCCACAGCCACACAGTGTAGCCCACAGCCACACAGTGTAGCCCACAGCCACACAGTGTAGCCCACAGCCACACAGCCACACAGAACTGTGATTCGATTCTGGACCCCAAAGAACTCGAGAATACACAGAACGTATAAACTTCAAATCACGCAGCTCCATAAATTCTAACTTGTGTAACCAGATGGAAAACTTGCCTAGAACATTAAAGAATCCTGGAAAGAAAAAAATATATAACTAATGTTAACTATAGCCTTATTTATACGGTTGGAACCAATAGAGTAATTTGGACCAGGAATAAAGATTGTATTTCCCACCTTTACCAGTGACAATCAGTGAGGGTTTTCAATGCTAATAATGTATATTATAAAAAGTATTTGAAAACTCCATTGTAAGGTATAATTTTCAAACCCAACACTGAACTTGCATTTAACTTGCAATCCTGGCATAAACCTACTCCTCAAGTCAAGTCTCATCAGATGAGCTCTACTGCTTTGCAACTGAACTTCTCAAATAGGATTATTTCTCTGTTCTTAGCATCACATCAAACAAGTGCAGTGGATTGACTCATTACAAAGCAACACAATGACGAGGGTTAAGGGGCAACTGGCAGCAAATTTTGAAGCAGTTACCAGCATCAAGAGTCACTCCTAAGTACTCTTCTGTTACAGTCAGAATATTTAGAATATACTGTATAATTAGAATTCTTATATCATGAGAAAGAAATCACAAGAATCTCAAATCCCAATTCACAAATACAAATTGTAGCCAGAGACAAACTACCATGATTGCAACTGAAGTATTTCACTTTCAATTGAGATGAGAAAACATCATGCTTTGTTTATCAAGCAATAAAGCTTTAACTAGTCCATGGTTATTTCCTGAAAACAAAGAGTGTGAAGTTTGGGTACATGATCTTGGATTATACTGATTGGGTTATATATGGATAATAAGTACAGTCCCAAAGGATTATTCCACAAATTTACAAGATTATGGGATTCTAATGTCAGGACATAGGAATGATATTTTTACTGAAAACACTAAAGGTTATGCTGCGATTACAATAACCCATTATGAAGCCATTCTACATGTATGGAGCCACACAGTGGCTATGAACCTTACAGACTAATTGCTTCATTCACAGGAACATATCAGTCTCCACACTAATACCTCGACTATATATTTTGAACAGTTCTATCTAGTTGAATTACAGGAAAGTGGACTATCTTTTGAGTGACTCACAGTTAAACACCAGAACCTTGAGCTAAAAAGCCTCGATTTTGATCAAAACATTACAAAGCGAGAGATGGGCATTTGGAACTGATCTCCAACGTCCAGCGTCACTAACCGGCCAGTTTCTCTCCAGTGTGAAGTGTTTTCATTGTAAATAAAATGTCATTATTTGCAAGTTAAAACCTACAATTGCTATAATTATATTAATAAATGTGCACAGCCAAAAATACTGGCTCCCAAGTGACTGCTCTTGGCTCATGCAGCAGCAATAATTTACATTCTAAAGATCAAAGTCACCCTGACACAGCCATTAGGGAGGTTTGTCCTGGCATGACAGGATAAGGTCAGTTTGCATTTACTTTAATGATATGCACATTTTCAGATCAGACGAAAAATTTCCCAGGAAACCATAATTAGTTCAGGAGGGATTACACCAAAGATCTTCAAAGTAAATCGAGAGTTGAACATTAGTTTTTTTGTCACTGCTGTACACAAATGTTGTGGTGTCTTTGCCTAAAAATAATGCAGTATTCTGTAATCTAGGACCTCAAAAATTAAATGAACTTATTCCTCAAATGCGCAAACTGGTGACAAACACTACATCACACATGGTTGCAAATAGATATGGACACAAATTATAAAAACATAACTGCCAAACACAACGTAAATCATATCAAGCCGATCACTGCACCCTCTACACTGTGCTAAAGTGAAGCGTGGCTCTTCCGCCTCCCCAACACAAGCAAAAAGCAAGTACGCTAAACAATTCATCACAAAGACAGTGAGCGCCCTTTCACTGCGGCATTAACACAAGCTGTTCTGCAGTGCTGACTGCCACTCCCATTGCTGCAGAAGCCTCCCCCATTGCTACCGCAGGGCAGCATCTCCAGCAGTCAGATCCACTTAAAAACAAACTAGATATCGAAAAGCTTAGAGCAGCATACATTTTACAAGTCACAGACAGGGAGCGTTTACAGAGGGCCAGCACTTTCCCCCACTGCCCAATGGAACCGTCCTTTAGAGGAAAGTAAAGTCAGTGCGGGTGACCAGTCAGCACTCTACGGGCAAATAGGTACAGCCTGAGTTGTGGACAAAGATGATCTATTATATTAATCTTGTATCTGATATGGAACCTACAATGCCAAACCATCTCCAAACATGTGTAATTGCTAGCAAATGTAGTGACTATTTGTAGGCAAATGCCACAGCCAATTTGCTCACAGAAAGCTTCCATGAACAGCCATGAAGTGAATAAACAATTTATTGCTGACTGAGACACCAGCAGAAACTCTCTGCTCTTATTGAATAATGTATGACAGGTGTCTAATCCTCTTTAAGGATTTATCATTTAAGTGCAGCAAGTGAATGCCCGCTAAGTTCTTTTGAACAAGGAACTGCTTCACGTGAAAGGTGATGGAATTAAAAGAAGCATTTCTTTGGGAATGCCAACTTACATTTATGTAACATCTTTTACTTAAAAGAGTCTCAAAGTGGTTGACAAATATAGTGGTGTTTGGCAAACACGGAAATGACCAGGACACAAGTCAATTGCATTTCTTGCCTTGCACACAATGAAAATAATTGGTGGAAATGTTGGCTTGTTGGGGAATGGTGTATTTGTACAAGGTGAAATCAATCAATAAAATGCTGTCTCCAGAGTAAAAAGCCCTCATGGTTGGGGTAATTCCCACTTACCACTTTGACAACAGATCTCCCCAGGTCTCCAAAATCTTTTCCCCACATTCTTTAGACACGTCACCAGAACCGCTCAGGAGAGGCTCATCATTATCTGTGCAGAGAAACGCTCAACTTCATTCATCTGCCCAAGGTTGAGAGCAACACACTGAGAAACAGGCAAAACTCATTCTACTTCTAGCAATATTCTACTATGATTATTATTAATAGACGATAACACTAAATATCACAACACTCCTGGCTGGGGGGGAGAGCTTTCCAGCTGGGGGCAGCCCCTGGGTGGGTGGGGGGGGGGGGCTGGCTGGTGTTGGGGGCTGGGCTGAGGGGTGGGGCTGGCTGTGGGCGCTGGCTGGCGGGGGCTGGGCTGAGTGGGGGGGCTGGCTGGGGGAGGGCTGGGCTGAGGGGGGGCTGGGGGGAGCTGGGCTGAGTGGGGGTGGGAGAGATGGCTGGTGCGTGCCTGGGCTTGGGGGGTTTGGGGGCGCAACGGGGAGGTGTAGTTGGTGTGGGGGGGGGGGGCTGATTAAATCTGTTCTCTCTGTCCACCAAACGGGATTGTTGGTGTTCCAACAAGAAGTAAATCAAGGAGCTAAATTTTAAAAGCCAGAAAAGCATTCACTGCGAATCTAAGCCAACCATTATAACTAATGAAGAAAAGGAACGTTAGGAATTATTGACCAGTAAACTCACCTTCCTCTTCATCATCCTCGGGGGGTGAGGGGATGATTGAACCCTGAGATCCGTAATGAAGTGGCCGCATGGAGGGGGTGACTGTGGTTTTTCTCGTCTCCCGCTCTGTCTCACTTTCTAAACTCACAACCTCATACAGCGTGTCACTGTTGCTCTTTCGTTCTTTCCGTTCTATCTGTAAGAAATAATTTCAAGATTAAAACATCCAATATCTAACCTCTTCCACTTGAGGGTGATATGAAATGGATTCCATGCTGTAGCTCAGTGGTTATAGCACTCGCCTCGCAAGTGAGAGACCTGGGTTCGATTCCCGGCAGGGCAAAACCTTGGCCAAGTTTCCTTACTCCACACGCCTGATGATAATCCCTCAAGGAATTTTTTTAAAAAAATAATAATCATTTCAATCCACAACTGTTTGTGGAACACTGCTGTGCGCAATTAGCTGCGACATTTCACCCACAAAAATAAACAGTCAATTCACTGTACAGTACATTCTGTGAAGCGCTTTGAGACGTCTCTAAGAACGCAAATGCAAGGATTATTATTATTCGAGAAAAAACACACACAATTTTCTCAGTTCTGTAAAGTGTTGAGACAACTTTGAGAGAAAAGAAATCTTGATTCTCAGCTTCAAAATCCCACAAGAGATGGGGGTAACACACTGAGCTTGCTGGCATCATCTGACCTGCCGATGTTTTACCTGTTTTAGCTTCAAGTAGAACGTCTCGGTATAGCTTCGTTTACTGAATGGCCAAAACATCCTCTCGCTGGGCGAGAAAACACGGACTTTCGTCTCCAGGAGAAAGCGCACTGGCTCTTGGACTTCGGTAACAACCAAATCAACAGCAGTTGTCATATAAAGCAACTTGTCTGTGGTACAAGCAGGGAGAAGGCAAAGTATTATAGTTCACACAGAGACTGTCCTGCAGAGCAGAGTGAAATGCTTTAACCTCCAGATATAAGCAGCCTGTGCTTTGGACTGTCCTCCCACTCAAGCTCTGGGACGCAGCCCTGTGTGAGGGGCTGCCCTGTTTGTGTGGGGGGGGGGGGCAGGGCCCTGTGTGTGTGGGGGGGGGCGGCTGTGTGTGTGAGGTGGGGGGCCCTGTGTGTGTGGGGGTGGGGGCTGTGTGTGTTGGGGGGGGGTGGGCTGTGTGTGTGAGGTGGGGGGCCCTGTGTGTGGGGTGGGGGCTGTGTGTGTTGGGGGGGGGCCCTGTGTGTGGGGGTGGGGGCCCTGTGCGTGTGGGGTTGGGGTGGGGGCTGTGTGTTGGGGGGGGGGCTGTGTGTGAGGGGGGGGCCCTGTGTATGAGGTGGGGGGCCCTGTATGTTTGAGGGGGGGGTGGTCCCTGTGTATGTGAGGGAGGGGGGGCGGGGGGGCTGTGTGTGAAGGGTATAGGTTGTTGTTTTATGTGAATCAGAATTCCAATACATTGCTATCCTCATCATGTCAAACCATGGTCTCCCCACCACCTGACAGATCAAGTTTAAGATCTCTCTCAGGATCAAATCCCACCAAGGCCTTGTCCCACCCAATTCCGACCACCCTTTGAATTGCTACGTTCCTCCCTGATATTTGCCGTTACCGAACCATTGAACCTTCCGACAAAACACCTGATAATTGTGAAAACTTTTCAAATAAAATTCATCTTGATTGCCGACCTACTGAAAAGCGCAGTAATTTCCTGACAATGATTATTATACAATCAGAATTGCACAAAGAACACCAAAATGAACAAAGAAAAACTCCAATTTACATCTTCACTTTGGCCTTTGAGGTTGAAGAGCATGTTATGAGCAGTTTGAGGCACAGCATTAACAGTGAACCTCAACTTATTGCTGGAGGTGAGATATGAGGACAGCTCTAAGTTTTCCTTCTTGTCATACAACTCCAACACAATGTACAGATCAGCCCTGCCTTGGAAGCAGATTATTTAATCATAAGAATTCCTATTGCAACTTCAAAATACAACTTTTCTTACCTTTAGGCGTTTCTTCATTCACAGCTTGAAAGTGTGGTGTATTGGGATTCCAGCTCCCAGCGATTACATAGGATTTGCCATCTGAGCTCTTACCCATCGACTCCTACAATAAAGAAATAGATCCATTCAACTGACGAGAAATGGTGGGCAAATTATCCACAAGCTTTCTGACTCTAGGGATGGGTAGTCACCAATTACTGCCCCATCTCCAACCTCCCTTTCCTTTCCAAAGTCTTTGAAAGAGTTGTTGCTTCCCAGCTTCGCTCCTTCCTCTCCTACCACTCCCTTTATGAACCCCTACAATCGGCTTTCCGTGGTGCCCACAGAATGTCAAGAACCTCCTATTCGACCGTGCCTTCGGCCACCTTCCTACCCCCACCCTCCCCGATCCCAATCCCTCCACCCCCCCTCCCACTCGGGTCCTCATCCCTGACTGTTCAGATCCTTGGGACGTTCTCCCGACGTGAAATGCTCTTTACAAATGTAATTTTGTATTGTATTGACAAGTGTGCTAACCCAGACACTTAAAAGCCAATTAAAATGCCTCAACACTGCCCTGGCTAAGACAGCTAACTAAACAGAGTAGGGAGGAAACCTGGAACCCTTGCTTGTTCAGCTCAGTGCAATAATCCAAACACCAACAACAACAACAAAATTACATTTGTATAGCGCCTTTCACGTCGGGAGGACATCCCAACGCGCTGGACAGTCAGTGTTTCAAACACTACAAATCATTCAAGTAGTGTTTAAAATTACTGAAGGTGCCAAATTAGCATTCCCAGACAGGCAGGATCATCAATCACAGAGTAAAAATAGCAGGTCATAACATTTGCTCCTCATTACACATAAACCCTGCAATATATAAAAACAATCCCAACAGTGGATGTACTCTTTCTATTAAACCTCCTGTCTGCAGTCAGGCTGGCTGGGGGATAAAGACACCACCTGTTGCAGCACAAAACCACACAGATCAGAAGGTTAGAGATTCCATTTCAATGGAGAAAAAGGGAGCACAACAAAAACCAGGCAGAGTTCCCACTCCTGATGGGGACCCACTGCCTAGAGGCCTCCTCTCTCTCTCTTCCCTTCACCCACCGTCAAACATTGCCTCCTCTCTCTCTCCACTCCACCCACCATCAGACTGTTGGCCAACGCTCACAATGGCTACTGGGTAAGGTACCTAGAGCAACTTGTATTTTTCATGAGGATGGAGGGGGAAAAACACCACCGTTAAAGAATAGTCCCATTACTGTGCTTTCGTCTAGTTTGACAACAATTTCAAAAATGAGTTGGACAGCAGATTACTGTCAATAAAATATCTGTCAAAAGAATAACTTTGATTTACATTGATGTTCATGCAGAGTGAAAGGCTGGAAGGTTTTAGTTTTAAAAGCCACATTACCAGATCTAAAAGGTGCATGTCACTGTTGCGAACACCTTTGCCAGGACTGAGAAGGAGTCCGAAGCACTAGTGAAAAGGCAGATTATTGATCAAAACAAGCCCACAATGAAGCACATTTTACACAGCTAATACTTATAGAGGGCATGTGATACTCTCCACACCCAGTGCACATTTCAAATAAAATAATTGAGAACTTACCACAGGATATGTATTACAGCCATATCTAAAACCATTAAATTAGTCAAAATAAACAGCACCACTGACAAACTTATTTTACGATTGTGTTGTGCTATATTACACCGACATTTTAACTGGCAAATTTGGCTGGAAAAGGTACATTTTCAGAAATGAATACAAATAATTGGTGAATCAACAAAGGACATAACATTGAAGCAGAATTATTACAACATTTTCAGCCAATTACCTTCTGAATAAAAATCACCATACAAAATGGGTTTACAGCCAACTGAAAACTATTTCAATCAAGAAAATAGCTATAATTATATAAATCACAAAACCCATGCATAAGGGAATGAGACATCAATATAGAGTAAATCCCGGGCTTACTGGAGTCCGGGTATCCGGAATTCAGACTTCACCGGACTGGGCCTGAAACGGAAACATTAACTCTTGCCTAACTGCCCTTCAGGGGTCAGAGAGATCCACTTTGACGCGGTTTCAATCAATTACAATGTGGTCCTGCCATTTATCAACACTGAGAAAACCAGCAAAGAAAATAGCCGGTCACTGCGGATACCGGCTTCGTAAATTCCAACTCACAAAACCGGATTTCCCACCCGTTAGTCCAGCCAGCCGGGGTTTAGTGTAAATATTTCAGAAAAATATATTCCCGTATGTTTGTTTTCCTTTAACCAAAATAAGCATTTAAAGCTGAAATTTCTCTTGGGTCAGAATGATGGGAAAAAATCATCAGCACCATCACTCTCAGCACCACTGAGTAAAGTGAGCGTTAGGCAGCTCAGCTCCCCCCATCCTCCTCCCCTCCGCCCCTCCGCTCCCACCCTTCTGCTCCCCCCCACTCCCCCCAGGAAAGGAAAGAATGAAAGGAGACCAGTCCAATCATGTAGCACCAAATCCAAAAGTACAAAGTGATCTTCGACACAAGACTGAATTAAAATTACTCAAATTATTAAGTTGCAAGGAACCTTCTCGGTTGGGGTAGTGGGAGATTAGAGAAGCAGACAAGTTCAAATTTGCTCTTCTGGGTTTCGGGAGTACAGATATTTTTGCCCACAGTATCATGAAACCTATTTTCAGCATCACAAAAATGTACACAAAACACCTCATAGTGTTAACTGTGAAATGTAAAGCAAAGGGCAAGTCAAACATATGCAAAATGGTCCCTTCTAGTTAATTAGAAGATCTGAGCAAATAACTCAAGTGTTCTTGACATTATTTACGTTGGAAAAGCCGAGTGCAATCTGGTACCTTTCAATAATAAGTTCCTTGTTGGAAGTTTGCTGCACGTAGATCACAATCTTCTTGTCAACTCCTTGACGGAGCTTGAAGCATTGCTTATCTTTATCTTTGGGGACTGCACTGTAAAGAAAAACCAAAACACATTAGCTTATTTTTGACAATATATACAGGGAAATGTGACAGCACTCACTAGCCTGAAGTACCTCAATCTACATTCCAGTGACTAATAATTGCAGCTCAAAGAACATTGACATAAATCAACCCAGTGACCAGTGTCACTAAGAAAGGCCACAAAGTTGGCAATGTATGAGCAGAAAAGCTACACTAGCATAGTGGGGAATGCTCTGCTGAGGTCAAGGAAGAGCCACTTTTTGTGACTGTAACTGCATTGCCCTGTGTTTAAGCAAATAATAATAATAATAATCCTTGCATTTGATATAGCGCTTTTCACGTCGGGAGGACGTCCCAAAGCGCTTCACTGAACACACTGTAAAGTGAATTGACTGTATATTTGTGGGCGAACGCGGCAGCCAATATAACTGCTTACAAAACAATGGTCAATGTTCCATTCTACAGTCAGCCTCAAAGGTTGTGGAAATGGACATAAAACAGCATGGAGAAACCTATTATCCTTATCGTTCGCTGGATGCCAGCCAATCTGCTGGTCAAGAGCTCACTTCAATTACAGTCATCAACATAAACAAGCTTTAACGTTATATTACAAGATGTGCGAAAAAATCTTATTGAAAGTGTACAGAAAGCTGCATTTTTCCATCAGAGTGTAACATTACAGTGCTGCTCTTAATCACAGCATCACGACCCTTCATAACATTTCAAAGGCAAAATTTCCCTCTACAGAAAATGAACATCAACAGTAACGCTATTACTTTGAATGATGTTGAAAAGGAATTTAACTTTAAAACCCATCTTTTTAATGAGAAAAATATAAATATTGAGTGTGTTACTGCTAAACAACAATTCAATGTTACTCAATAAACTTACATCAATCATGCAATAAACACTAATTATTTTGCCCACAAAAATACACAGTCACTACACTTTACAGTATATTCTGTGAAGCGCTTTTGAGACCTCTCAACGACGTGATAAGGTGCTATATCAACCGCCAGGATTATTATTATTTATTAATCTCTTTTGCTGAAAATAGTCAAAACACGAGTGGCTTAAAGCATGTTGGAGACTACTACAGTCTCTGCATTGATGCACTGAGTGACAGTGAAATGAAACTCCATGGGAAAAAAGTTGACAATGTAAACCACACAAACCAGAGCAACTGCGGGCAGTAACTCTATTAAGCTATTCAGATGACACTATCAATCTAGACCTTTATTATGACATTTTCACTAAATGAAGCCTTCAATGTGATCACCACTCTTATCAACAACAACAACAAAAGTACATGTGTATAGCGCCTTTCACGTCGGGAGGACGTCCCAAGGCGCTGGACAGTGACAGCATTTCAGACCCGAGCTGGGGTCAGGGGGGGGAAGGAGGGGAAGGGGGGTGGCCGATGGCCTGGTCGAAGAAGAGGGTCTTGAGGCAGGACTTGAAGGAGGCTAAAGAGGGGGCGAGGCGGAGTGATTTGCCCTCATCCAGGACTTGATGTCCGACAGACAGTCTGTCAGGACAGTAGTGGGTCCTGGAGTCGAGGGTGGAGGCAGAAAGATAGAGTTGGGTGTCATCGCATACATGTGGAAGTTGACCCCACGTCTGCGGATGATGTCACCAAGGGGGAGCATATAGATATTAAAGAGGAGAGGGCCAAGGACAGAGCCCTGGAGGACGCCAGATGTAACAGTGCGGGGGCTGGAGGAGAAACCGTTAGAGGCAACAAAGTGGAGACAGTGAGAGATAGGAATCGAACCAGGCAAGGGTAGAAGATTGAGTAAAGCGGAGAGGCGGTGTATGAGGATAGAGTGGCCGACAGTGTTGAAGGCGGCAGAGAGGTCGAGGACAAGGAGGCAGAGGGAACCCTGACTGCAGATGTTCAGAATGTCAATAGTGACTGTGACCAGGGCTGTTTCTGTGCTGTGGGCAGTGTGGAAGCCGGATTGGAGGGGTTCAAAGAGGGAATGGTGAGAGAGAAAGGAGTGGAGCTGGGACGCGATGACTCATTACAGACCTTGGAGACGAATGGGAGGTTAGAGATGGGGCAGTAGCTGGAGAGGAGGGATGGATCCAGGGAAGGTTTTTTCAGGATGGGGGTGATGACGGCTGTTTTTAGGGGGGTGGGAACTGAACCAGTGGACAGAGAGAGGTTGATGACATTGGACAGGAAGGGGGCCAGAAGGTGGAGCTGGGAGACGAGGAGAGAGGTGGGGATAGGATCGAGGGAGCAGGTGGTGGGTTTTGAGTTTGCAGACAATCGTGGTGGTGAGGAGGGAGAAATTGGTTTGAAGGAGTATAGGGGGTGATGGATGGGGGGGTGAGTCATGAGGGAGAGGTAATGTGGACGGGGCTGAGGTGGCTGAACGTATCCCCTCGATTTTAGATTCGAGGAAGTCCAGCATCTCCTCACAGTTGGAGTTTGAGGAGAGGATGAGCGAGGCGTGGGAAGGTGGACGGAGGAGATGGTTTGTGGTGGAAGAGAGAAGCCGGGGGTTGTCCTTTGCCTCCAAGATAACCTTGGAGTAGAAGGAGGATTTGGCGGAGGCAAGAGCGTAGCGGTAGATCTTGGTGTGGTGAAGCCAAATCTGCCGATGGACCATTAGTTTGGATATCAATCCCTGGTACCATTATTCTCCAAATCATCAGGAAAAGGAATGAAACCTTTAAAGCAGGTCCCAGAGTAATGTGCCTGCAAAATTAAAGCAAAATCTAACTTGACACGATTGTGATTTTCAGTGTGCGGGGATAATTTTCTGAACATTATATATAATGTGATGAATAATGATGCAAGATCCATTACCTTTAATCTCGCACAAATTTAGAAGTCGCAAATTTCCTGTCAAGCAAATTGTGTTTGAAATTATTCTCAATAGTCCATCGATGCTTGTCGTATGCAACTTCACTACCTAAAGTGCCCCCTCGTGGTCAATTGTATTTCTGCTATTGCCATTAACAGCACACAGCTTTCTGCTCCAATGCAGGAATAAACCTGAATTTTCAGAGTACACATTTTTAAGGCACTTCATCACGTCGCTGTACTTCGAAGCACTACACCTCCTCGTAATTACCATTATGTTTAGGGACTCCGTTTGTAAGCAAACCACAGCAACTACTTGCTGCAGCAGAAATCTCCCTTCTCTTTTTCAATCGTGCCATGGGATCTTTTAACATCCATATCAACATGCAGATGGGACCGAGAGCAAAGTCTCATCTGAATACCACACTGCAGATAATGCAAAGCTCCCACAGCGTTAACCAGAAAGCTTCCCTCAGGATCACATTCCGCAAACGTGCCACTGTAAAAAAAAATCTTTTTTTTAAAAAAATTCAAATCGGGGAGATTAAAATTTGCAGCATGCAGCTGAATTTAGATCTTCAAGAAAGGACACCTGTAACAGAGCCCACCTGACGCTGCAGTGAAAATTCCTCATCCTCAATTGCTGGAGCAATTTAAGGCAAAGGCACTCATCACTGCACCCAAACACCATTCTTGAGCTGGATGCCGTCAGTGCTAAAAAATAATAGGCTCAGTTGCTAGCGCTCTCACCTCCAAGTCAAAAGGTTGTGAGGTAAAGCACCACAGTGAACTGAGTCTAGGCTGACATGGCAGAGCAGTGCTGGGGGTGTGCTAGGTGGAGGTGTCGCTCTTCGGATGAAATGTTAAACCGAGCTCCCATCTGCCTGTTCAGGTGTATGTTAAAGATCCCAACGCTGTTGGAAAAGAGAAGCAAATCTCCCTCCCAGTGTCCTGGCCAACAAGCCCCCAAGATAAAACTGCTGACTCACTTCATGGCTGTTTGTGGGACATTGCTGTATGAAAATTGGCTACTGGATTACCTACAAAATACACTTCACAGTAAATCCTGTGAAGCGCTTTGAGACGACCTCCTGACATGAAAAGGCACTGCATCAAATGCAAGAATTATTTCAATAAACTGAAAGCTCGGACTATTTCTCCCACCACCTTCCTTTAAATCAGAGCTAATTAGTCAAAGCAGCCAATGGTATGCGCACCTGAAATATCCCTTCCCGTCATCTTCTTTAATCTCCAAAGAAACTGTGAACATGAATACGTCACTGTCCGGAGTTAGTGTTGGTGGATTTGCTGAGAGTGGGGTCTGCTTTGCTGACCGCCGGAAAGCTGTAGCGAAGCTGTACAGTATACGACTGACCTAAAAGCAGATTGGAAAAAAATTACACAAGTCTTAAATTAATTAAGAGTCTCGGAGAGAATGAGCGATACTCAGTCTGATTCTGTTCCAAAAACACATTTGTGGAGTCCTGTAGCTCAGTGGTTAGAGCACTCGCTTTGCAAGTGAGAGACCTGGGTTCAATTCCAGGCAGAGGGCGAAACCTTGGGCAAGTTTCCTTACTCCACACAGAGCCTAATAATAATCCCTCCAAAACCAAAAAAAAATAATAAATTGGTCATTTTCAATCTACGACTGTTTGTGGGACATTGCTGTGCGCAATTGGCTGCCGCGTTCGCCCACAAATATACAGTCAATTCACTTTACAGTGTGTTCTGTAAAGCGCTTTGGGACGTCCTCCCGACGTGAAAAGCGCTATATCAAATGCAAGGATTATTATTATTATTATTATTCATTTCTCAACAGTAGATCCAAAGGCTTCGGCATCTAAAAATTTATAACATCCAATTTTCAGACAATAATGAGCCATCTACTTGTGAACAATGACAAGCACAACAACAACTTGCATTTATATAGCGCCCCTCATGCAGGGTAGCGTCCCAGAGCTGGGGACACAAAAGAACCTGGCTTGGCAGTTGAATAAATGCACAACCAGCGTTCACTATGGAATGTGATCTCGCCCATTACCAAGAAAGTCACCTTAGATCTAGAGATAGTGAATTCATCGCTCTACTCCTCCACTACTACCCCCCAAAAAAATCATAAATTTAAGATAACGTAAACATTAGGAAATACAGCTTCTGATCTTAAACAAGTGCAATGTTTCATACAGGAGAAAGACCAAAGCAACTTACTGCCTCTTGTATTTCACATCGAAAGACATGAATTCTGAAAATTTCGGCATTATAGTGGCTTTCAGTAAACGCAAAACAGTCACTCTCAGGAGTGCCATCATGTCCCCTCACACAAAACAGGATCTTGTAGATTGGACAGTTTGAAATCTCAGTGTTGATTTGTGGATCTATTAGCCTGCAAAGAAAATACAGAAGTTAATTCTCTAAAACATTTTAGTAACAAAAATGTCTAAAAAAAAGTACATTTATCCTCATACTTTCTTTTAAATATACTGTATAAATATGACATTAAACCCAGTGTTCACCACAGTGCTAACTAGGGAACCACAAACCCATCCTGAAGTCTCAGGTACTAGCAACCCAAATTGACTGTAAATTACAAGGACAGGTTGCATAAACTTGGTCTCTATTCCGTTGAGTTTAGAAGGTTGAGGGGTGATCTGATTGAGTTTTTAAAATAATAAAAGGGATTTGATAGGGGCAGCTACAGAGAAACTATTTCCTCTGGTAAAGAATCCAGAACAAGGGGCATCATCTAAAAATTAGAGCTAGGCCATTTAGGAGTGAAATCAAGAGGCAGTTTTTCACCTGAAGGGTAGTGGAAATCTGGAACTCTCTCCCGCAGAAGGCTGTGGATGTTGGATCTATACACATTTCCAAGACTGAGGTGGATAGATGTTTGTCAGGTCGGGGTATCAAGGGATATGGGACAAGGTCGGGAAATTGGAGTTGAGGTACAGATCAGCCATGAAGTTATAGAATGACAGAACAGGCTTGAGGGGCTGAATGGCCTCCTCCTGTTTCTATGACTGATAAACAATAAGCAGTAGAGGCCCAGCATGGGTTAACAGAGAGTGATCAGAAGCTGCAAATAAGGCTCAATCTCCCCAGCCCAGAGACGTCGAGGCCAATTGCAGGACCCTCCGCATCCACACACTTCTTCTTTCCCCTCCTCACAAACTGCACTGTTTGAGATCAGATGATCCAACACAGACCAGGGACTTCCCTGGTGTATACCACCATATATCCACTCAGCCATGACACAGGCGACCACTGTCCCCACGGGCGACCACTGTCCCCACGGGCAACCACTGTCCCCACGGGCGACCACTGTCCCCACGGGCGACCACTGTCCTCACGGGCGACCACTGTCCCCACGGGCGACCACTGTCCCCACGGGCAACCACTGTCCCCACGGGCGACCACTGTCCCCACGGGCGACCACTGTCCCCACGGGCGACCACTGTCCCCATGGGCGACCACTGTCCCCATGGGCGACCACTGTTTTAAACATTTGCAAATTGACACGTTACACAATTATAGAGCGGTTCAATGAGCTATGAGCAATGAACGCAAGGTTGTTGTGAGAGTAAGAAGATCAAAAATAAGGAATTTCCTTCCTCAGTCTCAAAACATTAGTACTTTCTTAAACACTTAGGCAAATTACTGAGACTGCTGAGTGGACTGGAATGCATAAAAGAAACTTGGCCAGAAATGAAATGCTAACAAGGTGAATTTTCATACCATAAGAATAATAGTTCACACAAACCATGACTGACTTTGTGAAAATATTGATATCAAAACTTTTTGCTTGAATGAAATTGGTATTTTCAGCAATGGTTGCCCAGTCAGATAATTACGAGTTAAGGCCTGAAGCTGCCTGTTTATTGACACAACTAGGAAAAGGTTAGTCAGTTTCCAGCCACAGCACACAGGAACAGGGCAGTGTAATGTGAGCAGCCTAACACACTGCTGGCTCAATCTCAATCCACTTCTGATTGGATTTGTAATCAATTCCAATATTTAGTGGGTATGGAAAAGCCAAACAAATCCCACAGCCAGCTGCGGGGAAAGAAAAACAAGTCAAAAATGATGTACTTAAAAATTGTTAGGAATTAACCCTCCTTTTCTTGCGGCACAAAAATGAATTTACCCGATCAGATCCTACCTGTTTTTACATACATTAATTAATCACAATAAGCCATCTGGCAATCCTCACCTCACAATTCCTTCTGAAACGTTAGGCACCGACAGAGTCACGTCTAATGGGACTTGGCACTGACTCCGCAGAATAGACATCATCCGCAGAGCCTCCACCTCACTCCGAGGAGCATTGACTGAAGCACAGCCCAAGTATGTGAGTTTGCTAAACAAGACGCTGTCCTCATCAGGGACAGGTGTGGAGAGACTTGATTCTGGAGAATCCACTAAATTGAACACAAGACCGCATTAGGGAGTCGCATATTCACCACTAATATTACTGTAAAATAGTGAACAGCAAGCAGTGTGTTTATTCCTATAAACAGGATAATAATAATAATAATAATCCTTGCATTTGATATAGCGCTTTTCACGTTGGGAGGACGTCCCAAAGCGCTTCACAGAAGACACTGTAAAGTGAATTGACTGTATATTTGTGGGCGAACGCGGCAGCCAATTGCGCACAGCAATGTCCCACAAACAGTCGTAGATTGAAAATGACCAATTTATTATTGTTTTTTGTTTTGGAGGGATTATTATTAGGCTCTGTGTGGAGTAAGGAAACTTGCCCAAGGTTTCACCCTCTGCCTGGAATTGAACTCAGGTCTCTCACTTGCAAAGCGAGTGCTCTAATCACTGAGCTACAGTTAGTTACAGGATACGTTAGTCCAACAAAATGCTACCTTTTAATAAAATATACAAAACATCTCTTATTCAAACTTCATGCAAGAAGAGTTTAAAACCCCATTGCAAAGGTTTAATAAAAACACAAATCTAAAACACTAATATTTCTGATTCGCCCATTTGTGGAGTCCTGTAGCTCAGTGATTAGGGCACTCTCTTCGCAAGAGAGAGACCTGGGTTCTCGGCAGTGCGAAATGTTGGGCAAGTTTCCTTACTCCACACGCCTCTGTTTACCTAGCAGTAAGTAGGAACCTGGTTGTTAGTCAATTGGTGGATCATTTTTCTGGGGTAATAATCCCTTCAAAAAAATTAAGAAGAATAAATTGGTCACTTCAATACACGACTGTTTGTGGGACACTTCTGTGCGCAATTGGCTTATATTCTGTGAAGCACTTTGAGTCGTCTCGAAGACGTGATAAGGTGCTATATCAATTGCAAGGATTATTAGTAGTAGTACTAAACAACAACAAGATTACATTTGTATAGCGCCTTTCACACCAGGGGGACGTCTCATTATTATTATTATCACACAAGGTGTTAATAATTAATAATTATTATTATCACACAGGGTGCACTGCAGTATATACAGGGTGCACTGCAACATACACTGGGTGCACTGTAATATACACAAGATACACTGTAACTCGTGGAGTCCTGTAGCTCAGTGGTTAGAGCACTCGCTTTGCAAGTGAGAGACCTGAGTTCAATTCCAGGCAGAGGGCGAAACCTTGGGCAAGTTTCCTTACTCCACACAGAGCCTAATAATAATCCTCCAAAACCAAAAACAATAATAAATTGGTCATTTTCAATCTACGACTGTTTGTGGGACATTGCTGTGCGCAATTGGCTGCCGCGTTCGCCCACAAATATACAGTCAATTCACTTTACAGTGTGTTCTGTGAAGCGCTTTGGGACGTCCTCCCAACGTGAAAAGCGCTATATCAAATGCAAGGATTATTATTATTATTAATATACACAAGGAACACTGTAATATACACAGGGTACACTGTAATATACACAGGGTACACTGTAATATACACAGGGTACACTGTAATATACACAGGGTACACTGTAATATACACAGGGTACACTGTAATATACCTAAGATACATTTAATATACACAGGGTACACTGTAGTATACACAGGGTACACTGTAATATACCTAAGATACATTTAATATACACAGGGTACACTGTAATATACACAAGGATATACACAGGGTACACTGTAATATACACAGGGTACACTGTAATATACCTAAATACATTAATATACACAGGGTACACTGTAGTATACACAGGGTACACTGTAATATACCTAAGATACATTTAATATACACAGGGTACACTGTAATATACACAAGGAACACTGTAATATACACACTGTAATATACACAGGGTACACTGTAATATACACAGGGTACACTGTAATATACACAGGGTACACTGTAATATACCTAAGATACATTTAATATACACAGGGTACACTGTAGTATACACAGGGTACACTGTAATATACCTAAGATATTCTGTAATAGACACAAGGTACACTGTAATATGGTGGTTACAAGCGATGCCTACAGAACACATGTATACGCAATCGAAAATATACAAATATTGTTGTTGTGAATTATACAGCATTTTACAAGATTTCTAAAGGCAACATCAAGAGACTTTCTTACAGTATTAGATAAGCTGAAAATGTAACAGTAAGGAAAAATGTTTTTTCCCCCAAAGATTACCAAAAAAAGGCTCTTTTTGACTAAGTTGGGGAGCGTTGCCTGATTAGCAGATTACATGTCTTACCTTCCTGTGTTGATTGAATTGGTAGACTCATCTCGGGTTTCTGCGGCACTACCATCAATCCTGAATAAACAGGTGATGGAGTCAAGTCCTCAGTTAATGATTCATCGCTTGTAGCAGAAGATGGCATTGCTTCTGAAGCTTCCTTGTTGCCATGTTGAGTGTCCATTGATGAATCCATCAGTACATCCGCCAGTTCCTTCTGTAGCTGTTGTTCACTTCCATTCCCAACTATCTGTGAACGCACATACATATAAACAACATTATGATGCATGAGGCACAATATTACAGTGCAGTTTACAACAGAATCTTATCTCCTAAACTGGGGAGCCTCACAGTACAAAAATACCGGATGTAAATGTATATTTAACTTCAGGAAGCAGACTGTCACTGTAAGGGGAAGCTTACAATAACTTTCTTCCTGCCTATAACCAAATATTGCAGCTAAACTACCTCGTTTTATAAACAATAAGATTAGTTGCTTATTGTGATGATGGATAATAATATGAGGAAACTAAAAAATAAGGATACTCACAAAATAATCAGACACTTTAATGGAAAAGAATGACAATTCATTCATAAAGTACAGGTATTTATTTTTGAGTGGGTATTTATTTTTTACATAAAGCAATGATTTATACATTACCACATTTGAACCTTCCAACCAAGTTACTGAGTCAAGAAACCACTTTGAATCTACAATGTAGATTGTCAACATTCTATTTCCATAGCAACACCGACCTGGAGATTCAGGACCGATGCCATCACAGGACACGACATCGCCTCGATGTGGGGAAAGGAATGAGCAGAACAGGGCAGTGCCACCAAATACACCACCTGCCCATTGCACCACAATGCTGCACTCTTCACCAAGAACCCCGGCGAGCAGACCAGCCATTAGCGGCTGCAGAGGATACTCTCCACAATTCTCAGGTTAAGACTAGGTGGAATTTCAGGCCTCAGATTTCCAAAAATGTGGTGAAAGAGTTGTATTCATAAAGATTCACTGACTGACAAGAAGCGGTCACTCCTGCACAAGTGGAGGATGGTGAACAGGAAGCCTACTGCCTCGAGATGACAAAGACAGGTTTGTTTGGTTTTAAAGGCTTGCATCATTAAGCCAGCACTATTGAGGACTTCATTACATCAGAATATCACTACCTTTGGTTTAACTAAAGTACTGTAACTACCAATTACTTTACAACTGTTACCATATTTGTTTAGATTAGTTGGTTTTATTATGGGCAAATATATGTAGATATTTTAAAAAC
The DNA here is from genome assembly GCF_018977255.1 of Callorhinchus milii. Lineage (NCBI taxonomy): Eukaryota > Metazoa > Chordata > Chondrichthyes > Chimaeriformes > Callorhinchidae > Callorhinchus > Callorhinchus milii. The sequence goes on from NW_024704749.1 coordinate 24,604,542, forward strand.
ATCAGTGATGAATGCAACTCTCCAGTTCCCTCAAAACCATAGGAATTACTCAAAATATGGGTTTTAATTCCAGAATTAACTCCAGTTCATACAAAATTCTAAAGTAATTCAGTTCAGTTTGCTGCCTACAGCATCTCTGAAGGAAGAGAACTATTTGTGTAGAGATGTAGAACACATTTATTGAAAAATAATTATAGGCCAGAGGATTCCTGCATGTTCATGTGGATAAATATTCTGAAGTTTTATTTGACTTTGGGGTCTCTGGGGAGTAAAGTATCAGAGAGTAACTAGTCAGGGTCCACAACAACTTACATTTTTGTAGTAAGCTTTACACAGAGTAACATTTCAGGCACATTAGTCAGTGCTGGACACTGAGTCCGGAAGGGAGAAGTGAGGTGACAGTAGGCACAGAGAGATTTTTAGGCTTTGATAGTGGAGTCACGGGCAGGTTAAAGGCTTGGGGTGAAAGGGCAGGGGATAAGCAGCAGCCAAGCAGAAGAGTCAGGTTGATTTCAGAGCAGAGTGTGATGGAGCGGGTTTGATGATCTTCCTTATTTCTAACTTCTGAACAATTCATGTCAATAGTTTAACTGAATCATGCAAACTTACAATTGCCTCAAGGCACACCATGCAGTTACATTGTAGGTGAAAAGACAATACAATACAAAATTCAATGCAATCCAGTGACTTGTTCCCATAAATTGTCCTGCTATTGCCAGATTACAAATTGTGGATTTTAACACTTTCCTCTGTTCCTCCTTTTCAAGGAGGAACAGAGGAAAGTGTTAAAATCCACAATTTGTACACACCAGTTCACACCAGTGTAAAGAATTTCAACATCAACTTCATCTGGCAAAGAGCAGTTCCTACAACCCAAGCAATTCTGGGGATTTAGCCAGAATGTTTTTAGGGTTGTTAACACCGTTGTCCTAACACTAGAAACTCTCCAGTACGAATGTGAACTGTTACTCTACAATACTTTACATTTGCTGCGTTCAAGGAGGAACAGAGGAAAGTATTAAAATCCACAATTTGTAATCTGGCAATAGCAGGACAATTTATGGGAACAAATCACTGGATTGCACTGAATTTTGTTTCACACCAATTCATTAAACTTTCAATTCACTCTTAAATGTACCTTGACCCACTGCTATGGATTTTTACAACATTACTGCACATGCAACAACAACAACTTGCATTTATATAGCGTCCTTCAGGAGGGGTAGCGTCCTGGAGCGCTTGATAGTGGCGGAGTCTGACACTGAGCCAAGGGGAGAGGGAAGGTGACCGCAAGCACGATCAAAAACAAAGGTCTTTAGGTGGATTTGAAAGTGGGGAGGAAGGGGTCAAGGGGAGGGATCAAGGGAGAGAGTTCCAGAGTTTCGGGGTGCAGTGGCTGAAGGCATGGCCACCGATGGTGGAACGGAGGGTATGAGGGACAATCAGGAGGCTGGAGTCAGCCGAGCGGAGGCAGTGGGTGGGGGAGTGAGCAGGTCGGAGAGGTTGGGAGGGGTGAGGGAATGAAGGGATTTGAAAACGATTCAAATTATATGCACAAAACTATGCAAAACACAAAATCTCACGGCTGCAAAGGCAAGCTGATTATGAAGTCATTTTTATAGTCCAAATTTATGCCGTTCCGCACTTCAACTGAGATCCAATTCTATTGCCACCAATGAGAGAACTTCAAAACCTACAACTGTAACAGCAGCCTAAAGTGGCAGTAAAATGTATGAAGGATTCTATTCTAGTCATTTCCAAATGCTTCACCACTCCCAAATATTTCTTGTTCTTTAAAACGTCAATCAATAACCGTTGGGGAATTTCTATTCTATTTCCTTCAGAAGCCAAATGAGTTACACCCTAACCTTCAACTTGCCTAACAAAACACAAAATATTGCAGAAGCTGGAAATCTGAAACAAAAACAGAAGTCGCTGGGAACACTCAGCAGGTCAGGCAGCATCTATGGAGACAGGAAAGTGAGTCAACGTTTCGGGTCCACGACCCTTCTAACAGAGGGTGTTCCCAGCCACTTCTGTTTTTGTTTCAACTTGCCTAAACTGGTTGGTCTTTTCTTCCGTAAGGATCAGTTCAGGTGAACCAGAAAAATGTCACAACAGCCCATGTATTTGTTGGGAAGCCATTCAATTTTCTAACCGTTCTGTGGCAGAACATCAGGTGTAGCTCAATCTTGGAGCCAGGAGCTTCTGGGTTTAAAACCCTGTAGGTCCATTTAGCTCCTTATTGATAGGATTCTCTATCTCTTAGGTGTGGTTCAACAGTGGTTCAAAGGAGATAGTACTGAAAGTCCACAAACTAAGGTATTGTCAATGCCCTTATCTGGCTCGCTGTCCTCAACCCTGTAAAGCAAAGAGGGTGAGGTGATCTGAGCCAACTGGGTCACATGTAAATCAGAAGAGTTGAAAAAGACAAGACCAGTGAAGGAGAGAAATGGAACAGGAGAAGGGAGTAGTTTGGAAGTCGAAGGCATTATTCTCTCACATTTGCTCCAACAAAGAGACATTACTATTTTTCTGAACCTAATTGACTGTAAAATCAAGACTGCGATATTAATATAAGCAACTGAGGTTCAGTTCTCAAGAACATATAATCAGGATCAATTCTCAGTATGAAAGATTGGAAACAGGAAATATATATATGCTAATCTGAGCGCTGCAAGTTATCTCACCAAGTACTAAATTACAGCTTCCCAATATTACTCTAATTTGCATTAGTTTGACCAGGTGTTGGACCAAGAATGGACCCAGCCAAACTGTATGTGGTACTTAGTATCCCAATCAACAAAGGCACAATAAACAAGTAGGATATACAATTCATAGAATCATAAAATATTACAGCACAGAAGGAGACCATTCAGCCCATTGTGCCTGTGCCGGCTTTTTGGAAGAACTAAGTAGGGGAAGAACTCCCCCACTTTCTCCCCAAATCTTTGCAATTTTTTCCTTTTCAAGTACTTAATTCCCTTTTGAAAGTTGTTACTGAATCTGTTTCCACCCTTTCAGGCAGTGCATTCCAGACTGTAAGAACTCTTTGTGTTAAACAAATTCTCCTCATCTCCCCTCTGGTTCTTTTGCCAATTCTTAAATCTATGTCCCCTGGTAACTGACCCACTGGCCAGAGGAAACAGTTATCTACTGTTATCTATCTACTCTAGCAAAACCTCTCATAATTCTGAACACCTCTACTAAAACTCCCTTTAACCTTCTCTGCTCTAAGGAGAACAATCCCAGCTTCTCTAGGCTCTCCACATAACCAAGCTCCCTCATCCCTGGTACCATCCTGGTAAATCTCCTCTGCACCCTCTCCAAGGCCTTAGTAACCTTCCTAAAGTGTGGTGCCCACAATTGAACATAATGCTCAAGCTGAGGCCTAACTAGTGACTTATAAAGGTTTAGCAGAACTTCCTCACTTTTGTACTCTATGCATCCATTTATAAAGCCAAAGATCTCATATGCTTTTTTAACAACTCTATCAACCTATAGCTCAGTGGAGTGAAGTCCTGAGCTCAGTGGTTAGAGCACTCGCCTTGCAAGCGAGACACCTGGGTTCAATTCCAGGCAGGGCAAAACCTTGGGCAACTTTCCTTACTTCACACAGAGCCTAATAATAATCCCTCCAAAACAAAACAATAATAAATTGGTCATTTTCACTCCACAACTGTTTGTGGGACATTGCTGTGCGCAATTGGCTGCCGCGTTTTGCCCACAAATATACAGTCAATTCACTTTGCAGTCTATTCTATGAGGCGCTTTGAGACGTCTAGAAAACGTGAAAAGTGCTATATCAAATGCAAGGATTATTATTATAATAACCTGCCCTGCCACCTTCAAAGACCTAAGTATATGAACCCCTAGGTATCTCTGCTCCTGTACCCTCTTTAAAACTGTACCATTTATTGTACATTGTCTCTCCTCATTCTTCCTCCCAAAATGCACCACCTCACACTTCTCTGCATTAAACCTCCTCTGCCATGTGTCTGACCATTTCACCAGCCTGTATATGTCCTCCTTCAGTCTGCTACCACCCTCTCCACTGTTTACCACATTCCCAAGTTTTGTGCTATCTGTAAACTTTAAAATGTTATCATTCGCATATATCAAAAAGAGCAATGGACCTAATACCGACCCCTGGGGGACACCATTGTACACCATCTAAAAAACAACCATTCACCACTACTCTCTGCTTTCTGTCTCGCAGCCAATTTCATATCCATGTCCCTTTTATTCCATGGGCTTCAATTTTGCTAACTAGTCTATTATGTGGCGCCTTATCAAACACCTTCTGAAAGTCCATACACACTACTTTCATCAATCCTCTCCGTTATATCATCAAAGAACTCAATGAAGTTTGTCAGACACGATTTGCATTTAATAAATCCGTGTTGACTGTCATTAATTAACCTATGTTTTTCTAAGTGAAAATTAATTTTGTCCCAGATTATGGTTTCTAGAAGTTTCCTCGATACTGACGTTAGGCTGACTGGCCTGTAGGTACCAGGTTTATCCCTCTCCACTTTTTGTACAGGTGAGTAACATTTGCAACCCTCCAGTCCTCTACCCCCAAGGAAGATTTAAAGATTGTGGCCAGAGCCTCTGTTATTTCCGCCCTAACTTTCCTCAGCAATCTAGAATGCATCTCATCTAAACCAGATGACTGAGTGCTGCTAATCCTTTAAGTACCTCCTCTCTATTTTTATCCAATCCAATTTCTCTACATCATCCTCCTTTACTGTGACATTGGCGGCATTCTCTTTTGTGAAGACAAAATCAAAATACTTATTCAGTACCTCAACCGTACATGCCTCTGCCTCCACAAGAAGTTTACCTTTTTGGTCTCTAATAGGCCCCACCCTTGTTTTGACCATCCGTTTACTCTTTATATGTTTATAGAAGACTTTAGTGTTCTCTTTTATGTTACCCGCTAATCTTTTCTCATATACTCTTCTTTGCCCGTCTTATTTCCTTTTTCAGTTCACCTCTGCACTTTCTGTATTCTGCTTAATTCTCTGATGTATTCAGTGCCTTGGGACGTCCTCCCAACGTGAAAGGCACTTTACAAATATATCTTTGTATTGTATCTTGAACCTGACATTTATCATAAGCTCCTTTGTCTGTTTCCTTTTAATCCCAATTTCCTTATTCATCCAGGGATGCCCTACTTTTGCCCCTTGTGGGAATGTATTTGGTCTGTACCCAAACTACCTCCTCCTTGAAGGCCTCCCATTGCTTGATTACTATTTTACCTGTCAATCTCAGTTCCCAGTCCACCTTGGCCAGATCCCTTTTCAACTGAAATTAGCCGCATCCAGTTGAGTATCTTCACCTTTGATTGCTCCTTGTCCCTGTCCATAATTTCTCTAAACCTAATGATGGTGCAATCGGTTGTCCAGATGTTGTCCAGATGCTCTCCTACTGAAACCTGCTCCACTTCAATCCCCAGAACTATATCCAGTGCTGCTTCCTTCCTCATTGGGCTGGAAACATAGTGATCCACAAGGTTATCCTGCACACATTTCAGGAATCCTTCCCCCTCCTTGCCCTTTACACTGTTATTTTGCCAGTCTATATTAGGATAATTGACATCCCCCATTATCCCTACTCTATTGGTTTTATAGTTTTCTGAAATCTGCTGCAGATTTGCTCGTCTATCTCCTTCCCACTATTTGGTGGTCTATAGTATACACCTAAAAGAGTAACAGCTCCTTTTCTGGTCCTTAACTCTAACCAAATAGATTCTGTCTTTGATCCCTCTAGCACATTGTCCCTTTCCAGGGCTGTAACCATGTCTTTTATCAATGTTGCACCCCCCCCTCCTCTTTTCCTTCCCTAGCCCTCCTGAATACATAGTAGCCAGGAATGTTAAGCAGGAATGCCAAATCCCAAATAAAGTAAAACAGAAGCCAAAGGAGCACGTATGAGAGAGGGAGAGAAAAAAAGAGGAGAAATGTTCATAGAAGAACTTCTTATAATAATTTTGAAGTGGCTAAATTACATTCAGTAGGAGTCCTGTAGTGTAGTAGTTAGAGCACTCGCCTCACAAGCGAGAGAACTAGGATACGATTCCTGGGCAGGGCAAAACCTTGGGCAAGTTTCCTTATTCCTCTGTTTACCCCTGGTAACTGGGATCCATAAAATCCCAACCAGTGTTATAACAGGGCACAAACAGCAGTTACAGGGCTCTCCAGGCTTCAGCTGCTCTGTCTTCTGGAGGCTGAAAAAGAAAGTTACTTTTCAAAAACAACTAACCAAGATAGTCCGAACGGACCATTTCCAGAACATTCTTTGTATCACAGTATGATTAAATAAAAAAANTGCAAGTTCTCTAAAGGTGAAGTAGTAGAAGCTAATGTTTCTACCACAGATAAAGCACCCAGATCACAATGGTTCCCACTTTACAACTAATTACAAACAGATCCATTTCATAGCTGTTATTCATCGGTGCAGAATTTTATTTTTTTTCTAAAAAGGAGAAAGATTTAATCCAAATTATAGCAAAATACATGTTGTCCGAAATTCTAATTCATAATGTTTTATGAATGTTCTGTCCCAAGGCACTATTCAAATGTAATTTTGTATTGTGTTGTACCAGCTTCAACATGGTGAGTGAACATGGCAGCTCCGCACTCGCTACAGGCGATTTACTCTCTTCCTCAGTCACACATCTGAGATCAAAGTAAACTCTACTTCCTGCAGTCAACCCGCAATATAACACCTTAGCTGCCTATAGAGTGAGATATATATTATTTAAATCCCTAAGGGTATAAAGTATGTGAACACTGGGAGGGAAAGTGTACTGTACTAATAAGCAATCATAGAATCATAAAATTATACAGCACAGAAGGAGGCCATTTCGGCCATCGTGTCTGTGCGGCTCTTTGAAAAGAGCTTCCAAATCAACCCCACTCCCCCACTCCCCCCATAGCCCTGATCAACCCCACTCCCCCACTCTCTCCCCATAGCCCTGATCAACCCCACTCCCCCGCTCTCCCCATAGCCCTGATCAACTCCACTCCCCCCCTCTCTCCCCATAGCCCTGATCAACCCCACTCCCCCACTCTCTCCCCATAGCCCTGATCAACCCCACTCCCCCACTCTCTCCCCATAGCCCTGATCAACCCCACTCCCCCACTCTCTCCCCATAGCCCTGATCAACCCCACTCCCCCAATCTCTCCCCATAGCCCTGATCAACTCCACTCCCCCCCTCTCTCCCCATAGCCCTGATCAACCCCACTCCCCCACTCTCTCCCCATAGCCCTGATCAACCCCACTCCCCCACTCTCTCCCCATAGCCCTGATCAACCCCACTCACCCACTCTCTCCATAACTAACCCTAACCCTGCAAACTTGTCCTCCCCAAATAATTATCTACTTTCTCTTAAAATTTGTTATTGAATCAGCTTCCACCACCTTTTCAGGCAATGCATTCCAGATCCCAACAACTTGCTGAGATCATTGGGAAGTCCTCACTAATGTAATAGGAATGTAAGACCACTATTGCCCAGGTCCTACTGCCTCATTTAAAGGTGAAGTTCTGGCTCCTTCTTACCTTAAGTCCTGTTTTCTCATCATCACTTCCATTACTGGCAGAAGTTGGATCATCACCATGGCGGCAAACCAGGACAAAATCCTCACTGTTCAGAGTGGATACCGAGTCTGAAGAAATACTAACCTTTCCAACTGAAGGCTTCTCATCCATGGCTGATAAAGCAACTGCAGCTCATGAATGAGGTATAAACCTTAAAAGTACCTGGAAAAAAATCATAAAAAACTGATTTAAGAGAATATTATTCATGACTACTTTGATCCCAAATTTGTCTTTAGTACAAACAATTAAATAGAGTAAAATAAACCACTGTAATCACCAGTAGCCAGAAAATAGAATGGATGGTGTGCCCCACTTGGTATCACATACAGAGATAGACTATAAAGTGGTTTTAAAAACGCATTCAAATTGCAGTTTGATTTTCATTTGATATAAAACACTGCAGTTTTTACTTGAGGAAGAGTAAAGAGAAGTTTTTTTTAAAGGGAAAGAGCAAAAAGGTAATTAAGAAATAAAATCTTGGAATATAGTTTTTCCAACAAACTTAAGTTGCTAATAAAAGCATCCGGCTGTTTAAATGCAAAAGACAAATCCAAACTGAGGTGGGGGAAGCAACAACAACAATAACAAATTACACTTGTATAACGCCCTTCACATCGGAAAGACGGCCCAGGGATTTTGGACCCAAGCTGGGATTTGAGGTCAGAAGGGGAGGAGGGCAGGGGGGTGGGGTTGGGCGGGTGGCCCAAGGCACTAAAGGCAAGAGGAGAAAGTTGCACAGGAATCCCTGACCCTGCAGCAATTACAGCACAAAGCAAATCCCAGGTTAACGGTCATCGTCTCCAACTCAATTCTAGCTTAAAAATCAACACAAATTAGAATTTACAGCAAGTATCATTTCAGTAACCTTTTGTTTTAATCTTTATATGAGACACAGAATTTTCAAATAAAGTTAAGACAGAAAATATAAAGTTTATGCAACATATTTTCCCACTAAGGTACACAATAAGATGTAAGTAGTGTAACTAGTGTAAGGAGGGCAGGGAGTTAGAGGTGGGAGGGTGGCCGAAGGCAGTAAAGGCAAGAGGATTTTGTAGTGTAACTTGGTTAACGTCAATGTGTACCTTGAAACTGTAACGTGAATGCAACAGCCTCAGTTTTGCCCACAATTATACAGTTAATTCACTTTACAGCCTATTCTGTGAAGCGCTTTGAGACGTCTGGAAGACGTAAAAAGCGCTATATCAAATGCAAGGATTAGTAGGTTGTTTTGCACAGTTCACCATGAAGCTATTACAGACCTACTCCTACCACCTCAGAAGGATAATGGATTTGAAACCAAATGACTGAAAATCTCCAAGCCAAATTTTGAAGCACGAGCTGCAATGTCTTTGTAATTGGAAGACGCCTGAGGCTTGAAGGCATCTAGTCTTGGGACTCATTACCCAATTACCAATAAAGGCAAAATTTCCTGCTTGAAGCATGTTCCAGTCTGTTCATGAAGTGATGGTTGGGTCAATATTTGAACCTCTGCACTCAAGCAATACAGACTGAGAGTTCCAAAGGACAGTCATGGAAGTTGTCTGAAGCTTTGCTACTCATTTTTTTAAACTAATGTGCAATGCCAAGGTCCAGCTGCAGGGGTTCAGCAATCATAGAATCATAGAATTATACAGCACAGAAGGAGGCCATTCGGCACATCATGTCTGTGCTGGTTCTGTGAAAAGAACTTCCAAATCAACCCCACTCCCCCGCTCTCTCCCCATAGCCCTGATCAACCCCACTCCCCCCGCTCTCTCCCCATAGCCCTGATCAACCCCACTCCCCCGCTCTCTCCCCATAGCCCTGATCAACCCCACTCCCTCGCTCTCTCCCCATAGCCCTGATCAACCCCACTCCCTCGCTCTCTCCCCATAGCCCTGATCAACCCCACTCCCCCGCTCTCTCCCCATAGCCCTGATCAACCCCACTCCCCCGCTCTCTCCCCATAGCCCTGATCAACCCCACTCCCCCGCTCTCTCCCCATAGCCCTGATCAACCCCACTCCCCCGCTCTCTCCCCATAGCCCTGCAAACTTGTCCTCCCCAAATAATTATCAAAATGACACTTGCTGGAAAACATTCTTATAACAGTTTAAAGCAGAGCAGTTTAAATGTCACTTCTCACACGCACTTTCCAGCAAGTGTCATTGAGTAGCATCAGAAGCAGAAGTCTTTTTGCTAAGCGTTAAAATATTTTCTTACATAACCTTGGTTCTCTAAACCCCGGCAACTCTATTAAAAGCACTGAGCATCTGAAGCCAGATCTCTACAAGTTTAGGTTTCAGCTGCTGTAAAACAACCCAGTAATGGAAACGCACCAGAGACAAGTGCTAATATATTAAGAAACTGCAATTTACTTCAATAACAAAATGTAAATCATCACATATCAAATCAATTCTCTTGATATGAACATCATACTAGCTTGAATGAAACCTTAGAATTGTATATTCTATAAAGGTTGATGTACATTTTTAAAAAATAATAATAATAATATGTTCTGCAGGTGGCTGTACTTCAGAGTTGCCCAGCTCTAGCATGACCACAAACCACCCAAACACCACTCACAAAGCGCTATGAAGGGAACACCTTATAAGTTTAGGGAATACTTTATGCACAAGATAAAGTGAAAGCTCACAACTTTTGAAGGTCCCACAGTAACCAGAAATTATTCCTAGGGAAAGCTATATGTATCTAATTACATTTAAAGTACTGGATCATTTTATCACTGCCAATAAGTGCAAAACTTTACTTTCACCTGCTTGTTATCACGCTAAAATATAAGTGTACTCGGCAGTACTGAGTTTTTTGTCGTTTACCATGACAGTGTTTTCTTTACGACACTGCCCAGGTAGGATACGATTATTTCACAAAAAATATTATTGAATCTAAGCAGTTCCAGCCATGAGATCTTGGCACAGTGCCAAGAAACGACTTCATACAATAAGGAAATCCTCCAGTTTGATAAACTAGATGTCAACTTCAAAACACACATACCTAAGATTTCTTTTGCAAGTGAAGAGACTAAATTTGGTAGTAACTGCACATTAGTCTAAGTAATTAGACTAACTAACATTTGTCTAACTCCACATTATCTGTACTCTTGTACCACAATGATCTATCACATTCAGCAAAATATTCATACTGCAAAGCATGTTGAAATGACAATGTGTTACAGTGCCTTATCAAATGCAAAGATTATTATATTATTTTGAAAGCTTAGGTCAATCCTGTGAGCCTGATTGATTCAAACCTTCACAGAACAATACTCTGCGGAGCAAACACAATCTTGTCATCTTTTATGGAAACTCACTGAGCTTGGTGAACTTCTCACACAAACGGAAATTTGTTCAGAACAATTCAGGAAGTACAAGGACATTTTAGATAAAACAACAACAACTTGCATTTATGTAGGTCCCTTCATGCAGTGTCTCAGAGCGTTATGGAAGTCTCAGAACGTTAGGGAAGTCTCAGAGCGTTATGGAAGTCTCAGAACGTTAGGGAAGTCTCAGAGCGTTAGGGAAGTCTCAGAGCGTTAGGGAAGTCTCAGAGCGTTAGGGAAGTCTTAGAGCGTTAGGGAAGTCTCAGAGCGTTAGGGAAGTCTCAGAGCATTAGGGAAGTCTCAGAGTGTTAGGGAAGTCTCAGAGCGTTAGGGAACTCTCAGAGCGTTAGGGAAGTCTCAGAGCGTTAGGGAAGTCTCAGAGCGTTAGGGAAGTCTCAGAGCCTTAGGAAGTCTCAGAGTGCGAGGGAAGTCTCAGAGAGTTCGGGAAGTCTCAGAGCATTATGGAAGTCTCAGAACATTAGGGAAGTCTCAGAGCATTAGGGAAGTCTCAGAGCATTAGGGAAGTCTCAGAGCATTAGGGAAGTCTCAGAACATTAGGGAAGTCTCAGAACGTTAGGGAAGTCTCAGAGCGTTAGGGAAGTCTCAGAGCGTTAGGGAAGTCTCAGAGCGTTAGGGAAGTCTCAGAGCGTTAGGGAAGTCTCAGAGCGTTAGGGAAGTCTCAGAGCGTTAGGGAAGTCTCAGAGCGTTAGGGAAATCTCAGAGCGTTAGGGAAGTCTCAGAGCGTTAGGGAAGTCTCAGAGCCTTAGGAAGTCTCAGAGTGCGAGGGAAGTCTCAGAGCATTATGGAAGTCTCAGAACATTAGGGAAGTCTCAGAGCATTAGGGAAGTCTCAGAGCATTAGGGAAGTCTCAGAACGTTAGGGAAGTCTCAGAGCGTTAGGGAAGTCTCAGAGCGTTAGGGAAGTCTCAGAGCGTTAGGGAAGTCTCAGAGCGTTAGGGAAGTCTCAGAGCGTTAGGGAAGTCTCAGAGCGTTAGGGAAGTCTCAGAGCGTTAGGGAAGTCTCAGAGCGTTAGGGAAGTCTCAGAGCGTTAGGGAAGTCTCAGAGCGTTAGGGAAGTCTCAGAGCGTTAGGGAAGTCTCAGAGCGTTAGGGAAGTCTCAGAGCGTTAGGGATGTCTCAGAGCGTTAGGGAAGTCTCAGAGCGTTAGGGAAGTCTCAGAGCGTTAGGGAAGTCTCAGAGCGTTAGGGAAGTCTCAGAGCGTTAGGGAATTCTCAGAGCGTTTGGGAAGTCTCAGAGCGTTAGGGAAGTCTCAGAGCATTAGGGAAGTCTCAGAGCGTTAGGAAGTCTCAGAGTGCGAGGGAAGTCTCAGAGAGTTCGGGAAGTCTCAAGAGCGTGAGGGAAGATGAAAGGCTCTTAAGGAGCCAGCGCAGACACAATGGGCCTAATCTTCTGAGCTAGAAATTACTATGAGAATATCCCATTTTTACACAATATTGTTAGGCTTGTGTGATGAAAGCATCAGCTGCCTGTACACACAATGTAAACCATTTGGAATGAAAAACTTGTTCACATCTGAAATTGCCAAACCAAAAATCACCAAGTATTAAACAAACGCACTTCATACCAGTTTATAATAGAACTGAAACTAAGGAGTTCTCACAAGACATCCTGCTGATCTAACCTAATGGTCGCAGTCTGTCACTGAAATAATCATAAAGACCTCTTTTGGACAGTATTTCGGTAGCAAACTGTATTAAGATGATCCTAGTCGCAATGTTATTAAATTATCTATCTTTTGACCTATTAATTTTTCACAATTGAATTATACCATACAAACTTACATTTATATAGCACCTTTCACATCCTGGCTACAACTTATTGAGCAGATCTATTCTCAACAATAACGACAATAACCCTTGCAGTTGATAAGAGTGCATTATTGTGTCGTCCACAAAGTGCTTCACAGTATCCACTGTGAATACTGTGAAATGCAATTATTTCAAAAANTATATAACTTCTGTTTAATTCCTCAGTTTGCAAAGTCAACAAAAGACCAAATTACACTCAAGTAGAACAATCTGGAAGAGGTATTAAAAATCTGAACTAAAGGTGCCACCAGAAGTAATTCCCAGATTTTGCCTTTAAATCCACTTGTTTGTTGCTGCACTTTTAAAAGCTTCATCCTAATTACTTTGTAAAACACTAAATGCAGCAAGAGTAACAATTTTCTTGATTCCCAGCTTGGGTGCAAACCCTTCACTAGTGTCTTGGGACAATTTATTATTATTTACAATTTATTATTGTAATGTAATACAATTTGCCTTGAGACATCCTCCCAACATGAAAGGAGTTATATAAGTGCAATGTGTTGTTGTTGTAACCAAATTTACTTCAATACTGAAGTTGAGGTTGGATTGACACAATATCTTTGCTGCCAATAGGCTTTTTTGCCACGTTCAAAATTTGAGCCTGTTCCATACTGTTATAGAACTAAACAACCTGTTTATCCACAGTTAACACTGATGTACACTTTATTTACTCTGTACTCCAGCACTGGACTCAAAAAACAGTTATCGTACTTCTCTGCAGTCCAGAAGAGATTTACAATGCACTTCATTGTAATTACAGATTTTGCTCAATTTGATTTATATTTTCTGATAATATTTTCTTTTTACAAGTTTTGTTTTTGAAGAATTTGATCAGCTGAGGATGTGAAGCCTGTGGAGCAGTTCACAACCTAAACGTAACATTGTGTTAGTCACAGAGATAGAGGCTTTTAGCAGGTCAATGCTGAAAACAAGCGTGTTTATTAAAATGGCTATCCGCAGTATATTTCAGAAATACGTTAAATGGCCAGGTTTACTCACAATTATGTAGAACAAATATATTCATTTTGCTAAATAAAGATTCTAGGATGCAAAATAGTTGAAACAAAGTATTCCTCAACAATTTGGTGCAATCAGAAGTAAAAATTAAAATCAGTGCAAATCACAAAAAGGCTGTTATGTCTTTGGAAGCAAAAAAAGGAAACAAAAAAAAATGAGTAAAATAATGAGCAAGGGGGTGAGGAGAGTGCGGGGCGAGAGAGGAAATGACTTTATAAAGAGCAATGTGCTGACACTTTCTGTAGATTTGAATACATTCTGTCACAAAGACTTAGAGAATGATGGTATTGTTCCCAAAACAAATTACTTGCTCTATATTTTCCTGTTCCCATTTCAGATCTGTTTTATCCACGTTCCGACTCAAATGACCAATAATATTGTCCAAGCGGATAGACAACGCCCTCTGACTGCCAATGGTACAGTTGGACTGCACAAGCACAGATGTGGTAACCATCCACCCAGCACTGAGCGGGTGAGGGGGTGAGGGGGTGGGGGGAGATCTCTCCTGTCACTTTACAGCAATCACACAATGCTTTATTGCATTCAAATAAATAATAATAATAATTTGTTCGCTCAATCCACAGCTGTTTGTGGGACGCTGCTGAGCGCGATTGGCTGCTGTGTTTCGCCCACAAAATACACTCACTACACTTTACAGTATATTCTGTGAAGTGCTTTGGGACGTCTCAAAGATGTGATAAGGCGCTGTATCAGATGTGAGGCTTATGATGATGTGGAGCTTTGCCACAGTCTGACCCCAACCTGACTGACAGTCTGACTGACACTGACTGACTGACACTGACTGACACTGACAGTCTGACTGACACTGACTGACACTGACAGTCTGACTGACAGTCTAACTGACAGTCTGACTGACACTGACTGACACTAACAGTCTGACTGACACTGACAGTGAGTGACTGACAGTGAGTGACTGACGGTGAGTGACTGATGGTGAGTGACAGTGAGTGAGTGACAGTGAGTGACTGACGGTGAGTGACAGTGAGTGAATGACGGTGAGTGACAGTGAGTGACTGATGGTGAGTGACAGTGAGTGAGTGACAGTGAGTGACTGACGGTGAGTGACAGTGAGTGACTGACAGTCACCTCATCACCAATAGCATTTCACATTTGGTTCCATTCGAAGAAAATTCTCTCTTTTTTATGATTTTATTTAATTTGATACAAAAAATAGAAACCCTCGGGTCGGGCTCGGGGTCGGGTCGGGGTCGGGGTCGGGCTCGGGTCGGGCTCGGGCTCGGGGTCGGGCTCGGGCTCGGGGTCGGCTCGGGCTCGGGTCGGGTCGGGCTCGGGTCGGGTCGGGCTCGGGCTCGGGTCGGGGTCGGGTTGGCGGCCGCGGCCTGACTCCCCCGAGGGGGGGGGAGGGGACGGGAGGGAACTGGAGCCGCGGCCGCCAACCCGACCCGAGCCCGAGGCTGCGGCCTAGCAGCTCCCGAGCGGCCTGAGCCGCCGCCTCCCCCCCTCCCTCCCTCCCCGGAGCGGCCGCCGCCTCCCGCGAGCGGCCAGCGGTGTCGGGCGGGAATGGCGGGCGGGGCTGTCGGTCCCGCGGGTTCTTACCGGCGCCGCCGCCGCGGCCGGAGTCGCTGGTCCCGGGTAAACACGGCGCCGCCGCCACTGCGCATGCGCGGCCAGTTTAAAGGGATCCTCCCACCCACCGCCCACTATGCCGACACTTTCCGCTGAGCTGCCGATAGTTAAAGGGACGGTCGGAGCTCCCGCTGTGATGAGCCGCAGTTAAAGGGACACTCACCTGTTCGAGAAGCTTCAATAACACGATACCAGGACCTGATTCCCATCGGGAGGTCATTAAAGTGCATAGACAAGTCAGCACCAACCACGGGCAGTGTGACACGTGTGTCATGTCAAATGGGATATGGTGGAGATTAATTCCCGGAATATTTATTTTGTTTCGTACGTGGGTTTATGGGAAAGCTGTGAGCCAACCTGTGCCCAATGCACAGGAACATAGGAACAGCAGTAGGCCATTCAGCCCCTCAAGCCTGTTTTACCATCCTATCACATTATGGCAATACTCTCCAGAATTAGGAAAGTGGGATGCATCCCTCCAGGAAAAGTGCACACATTCCATTCCATTAAATAGCATAGAATTATACAGCACAAAAGGAGGCCATTCGGCCCATCGTGTCTATGCTGTTCTTTGAAAAGACCTTCCAAATCAACCCCACTCCCCCGCTCTCTCCCCATAGCCCTGATCAACCCCACTCCCCCCGCTCTCTCCCCATAGCCCTGATCAACCCCACTCCCCCCTCTCTCCCCATAGCCCTGATCAACCCCACTCCCCCGCTCTCTCCCCATAGCCCTGATCAACCCCACTCCCCCCGCTCTCTCCCATAGCCCTGATCAACCCCACTCCCCCCCTCTCTCCCCATAGCCCTGATCAACCCCACTCCCCCGCTCTCTCCCCATAGCCCTGATCAACCCCACTCCCCCCGCTCTCTCCCCATAGCCCTGATCAACCCCACTCCCCCCGCTCTCTCCCCATAGCCCTGATCAACCCCACTCCCCCCGCTCTCTCCCATAGCCCTGATCAACCCCACTCCCCCACTCTCCCCCATAGCCCTGATCAACCCCACTCTCTCCCATAGCCCTGATCAACCCCACTCCCCCACTCTCTCCCCATAGCCCTGATCAACCCCACTCTCTCCCCATAGCCCTGATCAACCCCACTCCCCCACTCTCTCCCCATAGCCCTCAAACTTGTCCTCCCCAAATAATTATCTACTTCTCTCTTAGGTTGTTATCGAATCGGCTTCCACCAGCCCTTCAGGCATCCCAAATATCTTAGGGATTTCCATGTGTAGGTGGGATGCATGGAATTCTGTTTGTTTTGGATACTCTTAACTACAGTGATGGGTTTCCACACAAGTCAGACACCCAGTTTACCATAAAAAAATCCTCCCACCTACCCAGTTAGTGACTTGTAACATAGAGATGGGGAGGGCGTCTTTTTTTAGAATAAATATCCACAAAAGCTTTTTGGTTTTGTCACCAACTCCAGGTGAATTTTATGTACAATGTTTAAACTGAAAGAATATGTAAATCTGGCATTACACTATGATATTCATAAATTTAATCTCACATTAGGTGAACAGGAAAAAGACATCGATCAGATTATTGCAACGACTGAGGATATGGTTTGAAGGCAAGAATGTCAGAATGGTTCCTAAAAACTGCTGCCAAGTTAATTAAAAAGCAAATCTCCATCAGCATCTCAGTTACGTTCCAATTTAGGAACTGGTTTGAGTTACTGATTTGGATATCAGTCAAAAACAGATCGGAAACAGAACTCATATAAAAAAAATTTTTGCAAAACACTTTTCTCCGTGTAAGAAAACAAAAATTCAAAGCAGCAGCTGATCTTAACAACAAGAACAAATGACACTTGTACAGCAAGGGCCCTTCACGTCAGAAAGACGTCTCAGGGCACTGGACAATTGGGAGTATTGGACCCGAACTGGGAGTTGAGGTCAGAAGGGGAGGGCAGGGGTGGGGGTGGGAGGGTGGCCGCAGGCTCGGTCAAAGAGGAAGATCTTCACCCAGGACTTGAAGGAGGCAAGAGAGGGAGTGAGGCAGAGGAATTGCAGGATAGAGTTACAGAGTGTAGGGACAGAGATGCTGAATGCCCAACTACCAATGGTAGGGGCGGGAAGTGTGAGGGGTCTGAAGCAGTCGGTGTCCACCGAGCGGAGGGAGCGGACAGGCTGATATGGGGTTATAAGGTCATAGGAACATAGGAACAGGAGGAGGCCATTCAGCTCTTCAAGCCTGTTCTGCCATTTAATTAATCATGGCTGATCTGTACCTCAACTAGTCCTTTCAATTCCAATTTCCTGCTTTCTGCCCATATCCCTTAATCCCCCGACCTACCAACAATCTATCAACCTCACTCTTGAAGGTGTGAATGGATCCAGTCCCCACGGCCTTTTGAAGAAGAGAATTCCTGATTTCTACCCCCCTTTGAGTGAAGAAATGCTCCTGATTTCACTCTTAAATGTCCTAGTTCTAATTTTAAGACTATTCCCCCTTGTTTTGGATTTCCCCACCAGAGGAAATAGCTTCTCTGTATTTACCCGATCGAATCCCTTTATCATCTTAAACACCTCAATCAAATCACCCCTCAACCTTCTAATCTCAAGGGAATACAATCCAAGTTTGCGCAGCCTTTCCTCATAACTTAACCCTTTTAGGCCTGGTAACAATCTGGTGAACCTGCGCTGCACCCCCTCCAGGGCCAATATATCTTTCCTGAGGTGTGGTGCCCAAACTGAACACAGTCTCCAGATGGGGTCTGACTAATGCTCTGTACAGCTGAAGCACCACTTCTTCCCCTTTGTATTCCAGGCCCTTGAGATGAAGGCCAACCTTTCCAGTCACCTATTTGATTACTTGTTGCACCTGGGAACTAGTTTTTAGTGATTTGTGGATATGGACACCCAAATCTCTTTGCTCTTCCACAGTTCTTAATTTCTCCCCATTAAGAAAATATTCTGCTTTATCTTTTCTCGGTCCATAGTGGATGACCTCATACATCCCTACATTGAATTCCGTCTGCCACAGCTTTGCCCTCTCACTTAGTCTGTCTAAGTCCCTTTGTAACTTCCTACTCCCATCTACACAACTTACTGAACCTCCAAGCTTAGTGTTGTCTGCAAACTTGGATATAAAACTTTCTATTCCTTCATCCAAGCAATTTACAATTTATGGTGAAAAGATGAGGTCCCAGTACAAATCCCTGGGGGACACCACTTGTCATGTCCCGCCAACTGATGAGAACACTCCCCGGATTGGGGAGTGAGGAGGTCAGAGAGGGAGGGAGGTGCCAGAGAATGAATGGATTTGAACACGAGAGAGAGGATCTTGAAGTTGATCCGTTGGGTGATGGGGAGCCAGTGGAGCCTGGGCCAGAACTGCGGAGATGTGGGGACGGAGTTTGGTTCGGGTCAGTATGAGGGCGGCAGAGTTTGAATGAGCTGATCTTGTGAATGGTGGAACTGGGGAGACCGGCGAGAAGTGCGTTGGAATAATCCAGGCGGGAGGTGACAAAGGCACGTACGAGGGTTTGGGCTGCATTTGGGGTAAGGTACGATCGGAGGCGGGCAATGTGGCGGAGGTGAAAGAAGGTGGTCCTGGTCAGGAACCGGATGTGGGGGGAGGAAGGACAGTTGGGGGTCGAACCGGATGCCCAGGTTGCGCACTGGTTTGGTGAGTCTGAGGGAGAGCCCAGGGAGGTGGCGGAGTTTAGATCCGCAGGAGTGAAGACGTTGATGGGAGCCAAGGAGTATGGCTTCTGTCTTGTCCATATTCAGCTGCAGGAAGTTTGCACTCATCCAGGCGTTGATATCTGCCATCCAGGCTTAACAAGACTGTTGTCAATGTTTGACTCCAGACAGAAACCAAGTCTTGACTCACACCTTCATTAGTTCCTCTGAGGATCTCAATCACAGTAACACAGTGGAGATTGTTTTGACATATTGTTCTGTTCCTGAATCTGCTCTGGTTTTGTCATTCATTTAAATTTCAATTTAACAAGTATTGTGAATATATCTCTAGCTCAAGGAGTAACTGATGAGAACAGTCACTATATTTGGGAGTGAGCAGGCCTAACCTCGCAGATTTAGAAACAAGTTTCTTTGAATCCTTGGTTTCATAGAATCGTAGAATTATACAGCAAAAAAGGAGGCAATTCGGCCCATCGTGTCTGTGCCGCTCTTTAAAAAGAGCTTCCAATTTAACCCCACTCCCCCGCTCTCTCCCCATAGCCCCGATCAACCCCACTCCCCCGCTCTCTCCCCATAGCCCTGATCAACCCCACTCCCCCGTTCTCTCCACCAGCCTTTCAGGCAATGCATTCGCTGTGTGAAAACATTTCTCCTCCCCTCCCCTCTGTTTCTTCTAACAACTATTTTAAATGGGTGTCCTCAGGTTACCGACCCACCCGCCAGTGGGAATAGTTTCTCCTGTTCACCCTATCGAATCCCCTCATCATTTTGAAAACTTCTATTAAGTTTCCTCTTAACCTTCTCTGCTCCAAGGAGGATACCCCTCGCTTCTCTACCTCTCCCGATAACTGAAGGCCCTCATTCCTGGTACCATTCTGGTCAATCTCCTTTACACCCTCTCCAATGCCTTGATATCCTTCCTTCGGTGTGGGGCCCAGAACTGAACACAGTCTGTAGCTGAGGCCTAACCAGTGTTTTATATAAAGGTTCATCATAACTTCCTGACTTTTGTATTCTTTGCCCCTATTTATAAAGCCCTGTATCCCATATGCTTTTTTAACAGCTTTATCTGCCTGTCCGGCCATCTTCAAAGATTTACTATATGACCCCCAGGTCTCTCTGTCCCTTCACC
Organism: Callorhinchus milii; assembly: GCF_018977255.1. Taxonomy (NCBI): domain Eukaryota; kingdom Metazoa; phylum Chordata; class Chondrichthyes; order Chimaeriformes; family Callorhinchidae; genus Callorhinchus; species Callorhinchus milii. The sequence continues at coordinate 24,624,703 of NW_024704749.1, forward strand.
CCCTTTAAGATTGTACCATCAGCGTATATTGCCTCTCCTCATTCTTATCCCAAAATTCATCACTTTGCATTTCTCCACATTAAACTTCATCTGCCCCGTGTCTGCCCGTGTTACCAGTCTGTCTATGTCCATTCACAGTCTGTTACTATCCTCCTCACTGTTCACTACTTTTCCAGCTTAGTATCATCTGCAAACTTGGAAATTGTACTCCCTATACCCAAGTCCAGGTCATTTATATAGATCAAAAACAGCAATGGCCCCAATACCAACCCCGGGGGGACACCACTGCACACTTCCCTCCAGTCAGAAAAATAACTGTTCACCACCACTCTCTGCTCTCTGTCTCTCAGACAGTTCTGTATCCGCTGCCACTGTCCTTTTAATACTGTGGGGCTTCTATTTTGCTACAAGTCTCTTACGTGGCACTTCATCAAATGCCTTTTGAAAATCCATATAAACTACAACAACTGGAGTCCTGTAGCTCAGTGGTTAGAGCACTCGCTTTGCAAGTGAGAGACCTGAGTTCAATTCCAGGCAGAGGGCGAAACCTCGGGCAAGTTTCCTTACTCCACATAGAGCCTAATAATAATCCTCCAAAACCAAAAACAATAATAAATTGGTCATTTTCAATCTACGACTGTTTGTGGGACATTGCTGTGCGCAATTGGCTGCCGCGTTCGCCCACAAATATACAGTCAATTCACTTTACAGTGTGTTCTGTGAAGCGCTTTGGGACGTCCTCCCAACGTGAAAAGCGCTATATCAAATTCAAGGATTATTATTGTTGTTATTATAACTGCACTACCTTCATCCACCCTCTCCGTTACTTCATCAAAAAACCTTCTCAGGTTTGTTAAGACACAATTTGCCTTTAACAAACCCGTGTTGACTGTCCTTTATTAACTCATATTATTCTAAGTGAAAATTTATTTTGTCCCGGATTATAGTCTCTAGAAGTTTCCCCACTACTTTCTCCTTTCACGTTGGGAGGACATCCCAAGGCGCTGCACACTGAGGGATTTGGACATGAGCTGGGGGTCAGGATTGGGGAGGGTGGAGGGAAGGAGGGCGCCTGAAGGCACGGTCGAGGAAGAGGGTTTTGAGACACACCTTGAAGGAGGCAAGAGAGGGGGTGAGGCAAAGGCTATGTGGGATGGAGTTCCCCATCCACAGACAAGGGGTCAACTTCCATACAGTGGAAGTTGACCTCATGTCTGTGGATGATGTCACCAAGAGGGAGCATATAGATATTGAAGAGGAGGGGACCAAGGACAGAGCCCCGAGGAACGCCGCACGAGATGGTCCGGGGGCTATAGAGGAGAAACCATTTGTGGAGATGAAGTGGAGACGGTGTGAGAAGTACGATCTGAACCAGTCAAGGACAGAACCATGAAGGTTGAGATGAGAGGAGATTCGGTGGAAGAGGTTGGAGTGGTCAACAATATATTTATCCAGTAATTCAGGCCCAGTGCAATGAACACTTTTACTTAAACTTCACTTTCAATAAGCACTTCAGAAAATCACCTTCATTCGCTGTAGGAAGAACACGCTTGCTTTACTCAGTTTAAATCAACAATTTCTGCTGTTCACCAAAAAATGCAAACTCATTGATTTTAGTTTAATAAAGATAATTGCGTACCGAGCGAGAACTTGCTTCTGAATATGGTTAATCCAAATCTGGAATCGACCAATGATCTCTGGCCTTGTTAGTGAAAAACTCCATAGCTAAAAGGTGGTCACAGCATTGTGACATTGAACAGCTTGAACACATTAATAATAATCCTTCATTTGATATAGCGCCTTCTCACGTCTTCTAGTCATCTCAAAGCGCTTCATAGAATACACTGTAAAGTGAATTGGCTGTATATTTGTGGGCGGAATGTGGCAGCTAATTGTGCACAGCAGCGTCCCACAAACAGTCGTGGATTGAAGTGACCAATTCATTAATATAATTTTTTTGAAGGATTTATTACCCCTAAAAAATCAACTAACAAACGGGTTCCTACTTACTGTGGATAAACAGAGGTGCTTGGAGTAAGGAAACTTGCCCAACATTTCGCACTGCCAGAAATTGAACCCCAGGTCCTCTCGCTTGTGAGGCAAGTGCTCTAACCACTGAGCTACTGGACTCCACATTGTGGAGATATCCACAGTATAATGACTCATATTGTACAACATTTCTGGTGGTGTTATTGCTAAACAAAGCACCCAGACAATCGAAATTCACCAGCTTTTCTGCAAAGTTTCTCCAATGGGGTAAATTGAGTTCTGCGCAGGGTGTTTGTACTGTTAAGAACCTCAACATTGTTTGACTCTAAATGACAAACTATAATCATAGCTCAGTGATTAGCGAGCTCACCTTGCAAGCGAGAGGACTCAGGCAGGGCGATTCCTTAGGCAAGTTTCCTTAATCCACACACGTGCTTCCGTTTACCGAGCATAAGAAGGAACTCACTTGTTAGTCAATTAGCGGATTGCTTTCGGGGGGCAATAATCCCTCCAAAAAACAAAGTCAATCAATCCCCCACTGTTTATGGGACACTGCTGTGCGCAATTGGCTAACGTGTTTTGTCCACAAAATACAGTCATAAATAATACTGGGACTCTGTATTTTGTGCGCAAAATGCGTCAGCCAATTGCTGGCCTCTCTCATCCCCTCACCTTCTATATACCATTGAAATCGTCAGATATTAAGTATCCATTGTAAGTTCTCAGATGGATTTAAATCACTTCGATTCTCCTCCAGCTCGTATGTGAAAAGCAGCAGTGGAGTGGGGTAACTACCCACAAAGATATACAGACCTACAAATAACTTTCAAATGGATTTAGAACGTGGATGTTTGTGGACGTCGCCCTCTGTGGGAAGGATAAGAAATAGTCGGCTTCCTTTGGCAACCTTTGACTTTGTTGATACTTATGGCTGTTGAGTTGACGTCTCTTAATTGTCGATTAACAGAGATCAATAAAAATGCACACCACAAGGCCTTTTGACTCTTCTCATCAACGTTGACTCACTGAAGGAGCTGTAATTTGATTTATCAAGTTGTCTGATTGTTTCTTAAAGCAAATAAATCCTTGCTGCCCAATCGAATAATGTAAATTTTAGTAATAAATAATACTGTACTGATTTTGTTTGTCACAAATCTTTGTGGGTGAGAAGGAGAAGTGTCTGCTGCCTGCCCTGATGCTGAGCAAAGTGGGAATTGAGAACTCCAAATAGCAGCAGGAGTCCTGCACTCAGACCAATTCTGTGCTTGATTATCAGCCAGATTCCAGCTCATACAAAAATCCATTGCTATGTTCAGAATATCCAAACCAGAGTTCTGTGCCTCACACCTGCATATGGAAATTCCCATGTATTCATCCGGTCAACCTTGCAAAAGGAAAAAGCAAATGTTCACTAAAAAAGCTGTAGGTTTTTATCAGCATATATTTCAAGCTTTTAATGTCCCTTTTCAAAAAGTCTCAGAAATAAAAAGCACATTTTCCGTAGCACTAAAAACTTCATAATAACTAAATAAAAAATATTATAGAATTCTTTACTGAAATGTATCCAGAAAAACATATTACATTTTCCATATGACCCTTTGTTAAGAGTATGATCCTTGCCACTCTTTGCTATTGAAATATTGCTTCTGCAATAGCAAACATCTGCTCTACTTTTACACATGTTCAGAAATGTGTTCAACCAAGTTCTGTCTTGAAATTCTGCTCACATTTTCTTTTCTTAGATTGTCAGTCAAATTTCAGGAACCCTGGCTAGCGAGGCCCGAATCGCAATTAGCTGGACCAGATCTGGAAAAAATGTTGCGATTCCACGCACTTAACATCCTTTCTTCACATTCGGCAATTATGTCTATTACAATAGAAGACTCTCACCCCCCTGGAAGGGACACATCCTTCTCACCTAATTCCAGAGCAATAAGCACAGGTTGGCAAGAGCTAAGGCTTGACGACCTCAGTCTGAGTCTAATAATCTATAGAATGAGATAAACAGGATGTGTTCAGTATATTATTAGAGCTCAACAAATTTGATTTATATAAAGTGCCTTTAGGAAGGACATCTCAAAGCACTTCACAGGATATACCATAAAGTACAATGACTGTATCTTGTGGGCAAAAACAGCAGCCAATTTGTGCACAACAATGTCCCACCAACAGTCATAAGTGAACAACCAATTTTATTTGTGAAATTGTTGGCCAAGAAACCTGGAGAAACTCCCTTCTCTTTTTGAATCATTCCATGGGATCTTTCACATCCACCGACTAGGGTGACATATGTTGTTATATAATAATCCTTGCATTTGATACAGTGCCTTATCACATCTTCCAGACGTCTCAAAGCGCTTCACAGGATATACTGTAAAGTGAATTGACTGCAGAGCTAAACTGTGAGACTATGGGCAAAATGCAGCAGCCAATTGCACATAGCAGTGTCCCAGAAACAGTCGTGGATTGAAGTGGTCAAATTATTATTATTTGGAGAGATTATTACCCCTGGAAAGCGATCCACCAATCGACTAACAAGTGGGTTCCTACTTACTGCTGGTAAACAGAGGCGTGTGTGTGGAGTAAGAAAACTTGCGTAAGGAATCAAACCCGGGTCCTCTCGCTCGCGAGGCGAATGCTCTAACCACTGAGCTACAGGGCTCCACTGGGGATGGAGGGAGAGAGGCAGGTAGGTGTTCCTTCTATAAACTCTGACCTTTCGTCCTGTTGTGTTTGTGCAGATAGTAAAGGCAATGGGGTGGGGGGAAGGTTATCAATTGACAAATAACTTTATTGTTATGCATGCAAATACATCTCAAGTACTGCAAACTGTGCCATCAATCACCTTTCAAACACTGAGATTCATGATGCTCTATTCTGGTGTACAGCCCAAGCTATTAGCTCTTCACTTCAGTGCTACAGCAAACAAAGATTTGTACACTGAGAATTGAACCTTCGCTATACCATCACAAAACTAATCTGTTACAGACCTAATTGGCCTAGCATTCATATTCCATCCTATTCCTAAAACAAAGAAAGAGGGAAACAAAACTACCAACAATTTGGAAGTCAAATTGAAATTAACAAGTGGAATATAATTTATTCCCATTTAATTAATAGAGCACTTTTCTTAAATTATAGATTTTAAATATAAGCCAAGTACGTAGCAAAAACGAGCATTAAATCCATCTGATCGATGGTGTCTCCTTTATACATGACGGGTGTGTACCATCGTTTATTCATTTACATTTCAATCGAACAATAGATTTGCAAAGAAAATGTCTAATACAGACGTAAAATAGTCACACTTGAGCTCCACAATCGGTTGTACAATTGACAAAACAGGCCTCTTTTCCCCTCAACTCTTCCAGCTAAGCATTTAAAAAAAACATTTTAAATTTTGCAAGAGAATTTTGTAACTTCCAGGGAAAAGATATGCAAAACAGCATGAACGCAGACAACAAACACCGCAAGCTTTACCACAATGCATCAAGTGGCTGTACAGTGGGCATGTGTACGGCAGGCGTGTGTACAGACAGCGGGCATGTGTACAGCAGGCGTGTGTACAGACAGCGGGCATGTGTACAGCAGGCGTGTGTACAGACAGCGGGCATGTGTAGTACAGATAAGAACCACGTGTGTTGTATCACAACTACAGTATAATGTACTTTTTTGCCCAGCTAAGGAATTGCATGCATTTCCATGCCTTTGATTAACCAAGGCCTTCACTGGATGGGTTTATGGGATGTGTGTGAGTGACTACATTCTGAAACAAAGCATCTGGGCCCATGTGGCAGTGACTGCACTTGAGTGGCTTCTAGTTAATTTTTTTAAATAAAACAATGTTGGTAGCTGCTCAATTATGATATCATCGCCGTCGCTAACGAGCATCAGTTGTAAAAAAGCAACCAGTTTCCCAATCCCCCTCCAGCAGGGCACAACCAAGATTTAAAGAATGCAATTTAAAAAATAAAAAGTTAAGGTACACACACAAGATTAATTTATGTAATATATATATTCACCCTCAGAAAGCTCTGAAGATGTTATTTTCTAGTTTTGTAGCACAGAGAGAATGGCCATTTCCCTGAGGGCAAGAGTCTATTTTCAGAGGCTTTCTAGATAGTTGACTTTAGGTAGCAAAAATAGTGGCATAGAGTCCTGAAGATTTATAAACTAAACGCTTCATGTATTTACTGTTGGTCTCACACATCAATAAATAGCTCTCAAAATACCAGTTTTTGTTTAGGGAGGGGTAACCTATCAATAATATTCAGTGTATAATTGGGAGGATCCAGCGTGGGTGCATTTAAATAGATTTTTCCAACACAAGAGGGAAAATTACCAACTTATAAAGTTCGCTGGGAGGGGTTCCTCGTGGCAGATAATAAGAACTGCAGCAAAACCCAAAATCCAGTTTTGAGTTTAAAAGATTTATTATTCCAGTTGGACACATAGCCCAGGTACAGCTTTGGGGAGCAAGAAACATGAGGCTTTTGCCTCAGTTTCCAGTTTAAACTCTGCCAATGATCAGAAGTCCTGCCCATACACTGCAATCAACACCTGCTGTCGATATTAAAAGACACAAATATCTACTGTTATGGCAATTTGAAAAGGGGTAAATGATAGCAGCTCAAAGAGCATTTATTACACCTGCTTCATACAGGAATATGGTAGTTGGTCATCAGGAAGGCCTGCAACTCTGGTGGCTTTTTATGGAGTCGGAAAATTAACTTAAATAACAGCACAGGCGCCAGTTGCATTATGGCTAGAAAGTAGAAAGGAGCTAATTTTACATAAGATTTATGTTAAAGATTTTTCTTACGCCACATAATCACGTGCCCCAACTTTGGTGCCTGTTTTGGTTTATTCTGAAGCTACATTGTTGAGAGCAGCTTTGGTTGAAATTAAATGACTGCATTAGGTTTTGTATAAATGTCTACAGTCAATTGTGCACTGGCCATCATACCTGTATCCAAAATGATGTTTAAAAATGTTTCACACATGCAGGTCTCGGATATTATGGGCTATAGGCCACATAAATATGTGGTGTGGAGATTTAACTACAATAGGTGCATCTGTAAGCTTAGACATCTGACACTGCACTGAGGCCCCACAAATGTTTAAATGTGTACAATTTTGCTCCTTCATTACAAAAAAATATTAATCCTATTATAAATAGGAATAGATTTCATGTTACCACCTAATGCAATTATAAGCATCAAGCAGCAATCTGTCTCGTCACTCTGTGCAAATGTCCTCTCGAAGAAAAAGAAAATCCTCAACCCTCAGGGAAGTGCACAAAACCTGTTTTAAAAATCCTGACACTTAAGTTGTGGTATTTGTGTTATCACTTTAACAACTCACATGACCATTAACATGATCCTGGAGAAGTTGGTTACCAGCAGAACACCTCCTTTGCAGCCACCTGGTGAAAGTCGTGCTTGGTTTAAAATATCCCAGTACGATTTTCAGAACAATCAACTTCACAGAAGTTATCAAAAACATAAAAACACAAATGTAAAATCGAACAGTTAAGTACATGAGGACAGCAAAGATATAGACGAGACGAAAGGACACTGTCAATGCTGTGAACAGCAAATGGCAAATCTGCATAACAGAAAGGACTCGGTGCAACATTTCTTTAAAAAGGGGGTTAACAGAAAGTCCTGCAGACATGTATCATTTCACTTGCAAATGGTATGATCCAAAACATCATAAAATTAACAGGGTTGAGTGCACAGAATACAGGAATCGACAGAATTGTACATAACATAATAAAGGCTCTATCAGCTTACACAAGTTCGTTGCTTTTTAAAATTCCTACCAGTCCTATGCACTTTGCTACTCCCCTCACACCCACACCCACCCACGCACACCCACCCACACACACGCCCACCCAACACATGCCCACCCCCACACACACACAATGCACACCCACACATGTACGCCGACCCGCCCACACACGCCCACACACACGCCCGCCCACACACACGCCCGCCCGCCCACACACACGCCCGCCCACACACACACACACACACGCACGCCCGCCCGCCCACACACACGCCCACACACACTCGCCCACATCCACACCCACACTCACCCACTCACACCCACCCACAGCTGGCATGTTGTGTTCCCACAGAATCTCATTGACAAAGGTTAGTGTGTGTGAAGCTGAGCAGAATGCCTATCCTCTTCCCGATGCCCACTGTGTGGGATGGCAGGAACTCGAAAGTGAAAAAGGTTTATACAGTCAAAACAAACAGAATGCCCTCAACTCCACAAGTATCACATTTACAGATTTTTGTAAACATTTCTTCAATAGCTCTGCTGTTGCCGTTTATATGAATCTATCAGTGTCCCAGAATCTATTAAACAGAAGCGAGGTGGCAGAGATAGATGTCACTTAGGCAGTAAATAAAATGTATTGACATGATTACACTGCCAACAGCATCTTCCTCAAGTAAAAAAAGACGGCTGACACTGCTGGCATTTTTTAAAAAAAATTTGATCGAACTTAAAGTGGTTTGTTTTAAGTGGGGACTGGAGGGTGCGGTGCAACTTTGGATAGTTCATTTTCATGAAATTATTACAGTACTTTGTGCTCTTCCTGCAAGATACAATGTTCATTCATCGTAAAGTCAGCAGAGAAGCCAATAGATGTCCTTGGACTGGTTAGGGCAGAAAAGAGACCAGTAATATCGGCTCTTGGTTCAGTGCAAACAACACACAATACACAAGTTCCAAAACACAGCGTTCACCTACAGCTGATTCTGTACAGCAAAATGAAATGGAAAGAAAGCGCTACAGGACAAAGATGCATCTCAGAACAACGAAAGTATTTTAAGTAGCACTGATCCGCACCTAAACTGTGCTGAACTGGATGAAACAAATGACAGACACATTGAGCTCACTGCAATGAAATTCAGCAGCAACAAACAAGAAGAAACAAGTTCATTATTGCCATAATGTAAACACTTCAGTAATTTTTTTGTCGACAAACTCATGTAAACCTATAAGATTAATCAAACAAAATGAAACTATATTGCAATTCAACTTTCTTGGAGGGAAGTGGGGTTGGATTTTGGAGTCTGTTATTTAATCTCTTGTCCAGTTACAATCACTACCTGTTTAAATCAAGCAAATAGAAATTGTGCACTTGCTGTGTGCACTCCCACCAGGTCTGGGATACAATGTCTTACATTTTTGTTCAACACTAAGATGGAAAAGTCACACTTGTTCTGAGTCCTGAACTTCAAAACATATGGAGAGATATTTCATTTGGCTCCTAGATTTATTCTAGCTTTTAATTGGTTTTCTGTAGTTCTGAAAAGAACTTATAAAAAAAAAATTGGCTTCAAAATTAAGGCTGTAATTCAAGAATCTGCCCAACTCTGGACACTCTAAACTGTTATGTAAATACAAGAACATCTAGGATCAAGGTGGAATTCCTCTCCAATGAACAGAAGTAATGCCCTTCACTAACTAACACTTCAACCTGTGTATTAGATCCATTCCAACACACAGAGGAATACCATCAGAACTCTGTTCTGTGATGAGTTTGGGGAAGAAAAATAAAAAAGTTGTCTTGTCTCCAGATTAGTGATCAGCAATTGCTCACCCCTTCCCATTCTTTTCAACTTGTGTTAAACATTCCCCTAGACAATAACACCACAAAAAAAAGACTGAAGTAATTAAGATAAACCTAGTCTACATCTGAGCGCGTGTCTGTGGACTCCGGTGCAAACTGTATTTTGAAACTCTTATTATGCATTTCAAGAAAAGGCGAAAAGTTCGTTCCCTTCACCACTTAAACAAAACAAATTTACAAGTTTCCTATAAAAGTGCAACAATGCCATGAAACTAGTTCTTACAACAACAGCTCGAAAAGAGTGTTCCAAGCCATTATCTTTTTACAAATTTGTGTTGAATTGTACACAAAAATATACAAAAAGAAAAATAGAGGAGGTAAAGTCGTAGTTAGCTTTCACCAGATGTGTTGCTGCAAAAGGCCCTGCTGGTCAATAACCAAGTCATCTAACGTTCTACATCAGCCATTGTCAATAAAAATGGCCAAGTTACTGCACCGGCTCACAACAGACTCATAAAAAGGCTGCTTTAAAGCATTAAGTAGAATGACGTTCAAATTCCAAAGTTCACTGGAACTTGAACAAGTTTTCTGACTAATGTTAATTCTGTTTGTCAAAATGGTTAATGCAAGAGGGCTTTTCTAGTATCAAAAAGTCCACAGGAATTTGATGCCCCCAAATAGTTCTTTAAAAAAAATAATATAATATAATGTAATATATACACATATATAATACACACACACATATATATTATGTTATATTATATTAGAAAGCAAAATGAATTGCTTTTAGATGTCGGTGCAAGCATCAAGCCCTTCAGCTCCCATTAACTAGAGCCTCGCCGTTTGTTGCAGGTTTCATATCGTTCCCGTCCTCTGATAGCCTGTGAGCAGAGGTTTTCAGAAGCAGGTTATTAATGCTAATGGATGCAGACATAGCTGGGGAGGTGCTGATGCCAACTGACGCTGTGATGGGCTGATTGAAGCAGGACGTTCTAGGTAGGATCACCTTCTGTTCCTCTCTGACAGATAAGGAAATACAAGACAAAAATTAGTTAGGACATTCACAAGACAGAAAAACGAGGCCTTGGATCCATTTTGATTATGGACCAATTATAGCAATCAGGAGTCCTGTAGCTCTCGCCTCGCAAACGAGAGGGCCTGGGTTCAATTCCCGGGCAGGGCGAAACCTTAAGCAAGTTTCCTTACTCCACAAGTCTGTTTACCAAGCAGTAAATAGGAACTCGGTCGTTAGTCAATTGATGAATCGCTTTTTCGGGGGTAATAATCCATTCAAATTTTTTTAATCTTTTATAAAAATAATTTTGACACTCATTCCATTACTGTTTGTGGGACGCTGCTGTGTGCAATTGGCTGCTGCGTTTCACCCACAAAATACAGTTAATTCACTTTATAGTATATTCTGTGAAGCACTTTGAGACATCTCGAAGCTGTGATAAGATGCTAAATCATATGAAATTATTAATTAGTATACATAATTGTATTTTTGAAAAAAAGACAATATTGTGTAAAGCAAATGGTTATAATAAATAATCCTTGTATTTGATATAGCGCCTTATCACGCCTCAACTCCAGGACCACTGCTGTCCTGACAGACTGTCTGTCGGACATCAAGTCCTGGATGAGGGCAAATTTCCTACAGTTGAATGTGAACAAGTCTGAGGCCCTCCTGATTGGCTCGCGCCAGCGCCTCCGCACCTCAGGCTCTGGCAGCATCACCCTCCATGGTTGCACACTACAGCTCACCAGCCAGTCAGGAACCTGGGGGTCTTGTTCGACCCTCAACTGTCTTTTCTCCCCCACATTCAAGCCATGACCCTCACCTCCAAAGCATCGCCCAACTCCGCCACTACATCACTGCTCAGGCGCTGAAACTCTTGTTCATGCCTTCATCACCTCCAGGCTCGACTATGCAAACTCCCTGTTTGTCGGCCTTCCCAACTCCTCCCTCCACAGCTGCAGATAATCCAGAACTCTGCAGCTCGTGTCCTCTCCCGCACCAAACTCCGTGACCCCATCTCCCCCACTCTCGCCCGACTCCACTGGCTCCCTATCCTTCAGGTCCAGTTCAAGATCCTGGTTCTCACCTATAAAGCCCTCCATGGCCTCGCCCCACCCTACCTCTGCCACCTCCTAACCCCCTACCAACCCGCCCGTTCCCTCCGCTCAGCCGACTCTGGCTGCTCCACGTCCCCCGACCCACCCGCCCCACCATTGGCGGGAGAGCCTTCAGCCACTCTGCCCCCAACCTCTGGAATTCCATCCCCCAATCACTCTGCCTCGCCCCCTCCTTAGCCTCAAAACCCTCCTCTTCGACCAGGCCATCGGCCACCCCCCCTTCCCCTCCCCTTCCTTCTCTCCCCCTGACCCCAGCTCGGGTCTGAAATGCTGTCACTGTCCAGTGCCTTGGGACGTCCTCCCGACGTGAAAAGTGCTATACACGTTACCCTGTTGTCGTTGTTCCAGACGTCTCAAAGCGCCTCACAGAATATACTGTAAAGTGAATTGACTATATTTGTGGGTGAAACACAGCAGCCAATCACACAGAGCAGTGTTATCAATGGTATAGAATTGGGAATAGGGGTGGGCAGGAAGGCGGTGGGTGTGGAAGGGCAAAGGTGCAATACACAATGTTTCTTGGTGATGTTGGATTAAATCTACAGCAAGCGAAATGACCAAATGGAAGAAATCCTCTGATCAAATCACATTTCTAAACCCAAGTGCCAAAAGCACATTTGTTGAAGGCAAAGTTAAGTGATTCTCATAGTTTTAGTCTCTTACGTGATTGCGATCTGCTCTGCGATCCTGCGGCCCTGCTCCTCCTGCTCCTCACCTCGGTGTTTGTGGTGATGTTCGTTCTCAGACATCATGTGACTGGTTGGATCACCTTGGGAGCTGATACCCAACTGTCGATCTAGGACATCCTGTATGAACACACACACAGCGTTATTGCCGTCCTGCACCCCATTTGATGGCACTACCTAGCCCAGTCCAGGCCCAAGTGTAAATTTTAATAGCAAAAACATAAAATTAATAACATTTGTTGTACCTTTTTCATTTAGCTTTGAAGACACAGTCCCATATGTCAAAAAGATCTCTCCTTAAACCAATTTTGTAGGAAGTGACCTATTTCTGTCAACTCACTGCTTTGATGAGACATAAACAAACGGTGCAATGGTACCACAGAGTGATAGAACATCACAGTCACTCAGTCGAGAACATGCCCTTGGGAAGGTGCTGAGAATAAGCAAAATCTGTGTCTTAAAGTGAAGTTACAATGGGAGAGGGGAGTGGGGTAGAATGTCATTCCAGGATGCTGTTGTACATCTTGTGAAGCGCTTTGAGAAGTCCTCGCAACATAAAAGGTGCTATATATCAAATAATAATTATTGTACATCTGCCTAGACAATGTAGTCAGTGACAAGGTGATCTTGCCAGAGGATGGGAGTATATGGTAAAAGGGCCTGAAATTAGTGGATGACAAAATCATGCAAAAGTTACCTAAGTTCAATAGAATTTTAGTGCAAAAAACCAAGGTTCTGATAGAAAGCTTCAACAAACCTCTACCCACCAATTTGTGGCAACTGCTGGAACTCCAAACCATCACTGTGAAGCGTTCTGATATATTATCCTAGATGAAGGGCTCTATATAAATATAGCGTTGTTGTTCTGTTGTAGTAAAGCAAAATACATTCTGTACGAGCCACCTAGTAAACTACAACTCTATGGACAAGTGAAAGCACAGACAACAGTACACAGTAAATAACAAAACTCGTACTTCTATTTCCTCATCTTGATTAAGATCAGGTTCATCAGTATCTAGAGCAGAAAGCTCCAGTTCGATATCCCGATCCGGCCTGGTGTCGCCTGAATCTTCCGAAAATTCACCCTGGAACAAGAGAATTCATGGCTGGGAATAAATTAAAATGCATTGAAAAGACCACATTTGTGCCTCCGTGTCATCAATAGAAGGATCCACAGCCCATAATGGAACAGAGCAGCACTGCATAAAGCAGTGTGTGCTTGTGATCTATAGCTCGATACTCTGGAAACAGCTTCACAATAAGAGATTCCATATAGACTTCAAACCTAATATGACGTGTGCAAGAAACTTCATTTAGCAACAAACATGGGTATTGGTCAAACACAAGTATGATGCACCAATAAAACTACTTTTCTATCAGAAGTTAAGTCTTTAAAAAAAACAGCACTTTTATATTTCCGAACTCTGCTGAAGTACACCATATAAACGGCAAGATCCCACTACATTCTCACCTGCTGCAGCTCAATACTTAGCTGATCTCCACCATTAGGATGTTTCCTGTGGGCTGATAGATCTGCCGCTCCCAGTCGGTCCCTGAAACCAAATATCAATTGAGAAATTAGATGCTGATTATTAACACCAGGTCCCCACAAGTAAAAATTATTCTAATGGATATAGGAATCTGAGTTATCATTTTGCATTATAAGAACAAAGAGGTTTGACACAGAAATAAGTATATAATCTCACACCTCTTAGTCAGAAGGAGTGGGTTCAATTTACAGCATATCTTGTGAAGTGCTTTGAGATGACCGGTCAACGTGGACATATATTCTATACCAAATGTAAGGATTATTTTTATAACTATAATAAACTGTGTCAAGCAGAATATATTCTTCACCTCTCCCCACTCCTAAACAAACACAGACATATGCACAGCACGCCATTGCTGGCATTATATATAAAATGAATGATTTAATCACGACTGTTTGTGGGATGCTGCTGTGCACAATTGGCTGCCACGTTTCATCCACAAAATATACAGTCAATTCACTTCACCATATACTCTGTGAAGTGCTTTGCGACATCTCAAAGATGTGATAAGGCACTATTTCAAATGCAAGGATTTATCTGAAATGCTGTCTTGGACGTCCTCCCGAAGTGAAAGGTGCTATACAAATGTAATAATAATAATACTAATCCTTGCATTTGATATAGCGCTTTTCACGTCGGGAGGACGTCCCAAAGCGCTTCACAGAACACACAGTAAAGTGAATTGACTGTATATTTGTGGGCGAACGCGGCAGCCAATTGCGCACAGCAATGTCCCACAATCTACAGTCGTAGATTGAAAATGACCAATTTATTATTGTTTTTGGTTTTGGAGGGATTATTATTAGGCTCTGTGTGGAGTAAGGAAACTTGCCCGAGGTTTCGCCCTCTGCCTGGAATTGAACTCAGGTCTCTCACTTGCAAAGCGAGTGCTCTAACCACTGAGCTACAGGACTCCACGATGTAATCTTGTTATTGTATTATTATTATTAATTTATTTATTTATGATGAATTCACCCACCTTACTGTCTTAAAGGAAACAGACGATCAAACAACAAAACCTTGAAGTTGCAAAACAAATTTGAAACCCAAATATTTTACAATTAAATCTTTAAAAATTGCATATTCAGAATCAGTGAAAACACTCCATAGCCTCTTCTGATGAGCTATTACTGTCAAACATTGTACTTTTAAAAGAGAGATTTCCCCCAAAAAATAAATAAAAAGTACAACCGATGAAGATTTTACTATCACAATCTCAACACCTAAATTATCCAGTGGATACATTCACATAAGTCATCATTCTAAACTAAAAGAACATCTGATCAGCTTTCTGTTATTACCTGTCAAGGTATTGAGCAGGTGGAGTAGAATCTGATCCATATGAAAGGGCAGAGGAACTCCAACTACTGGAATCTGTATGGCTCACATAGGAACTATAGTCTGCAAAAAAAAAGCAGATTTAACAACAGATTTAACTTGTGAAAAAAATAATACAATGGAGCCCGACTAAATCCCCACGGTGGGATTCTGACACGGGTCAGTTTTGACTAAATCATTTTCTTCTAATAAGCCAAATTATGCATTAAAATCAAGGGGGCTAGAGAAATGAGGTCCAGTTTTCTTTTACTCTTAACATTTAACATATCAAAACTTCAAAGAATTCTGCTCAAGTGAGGAAACTTTTTTTTTAAATTGGCAAACAAATGGCTGTGGGTGGGTGATTGCTGGTTAAGTGGTGAACGAACAATTTTGTGGAGTATTGGCCAGGACGCATACTTGGACTTACAACTTTTTAAACTCAGAGGTAATTGCGCCATCTCTATCTATTTATTCAGGTGGATGATAAAGATTCCATGGCACTATTTGAAAAGAGAAAGGAGTTTCTCCCGGTGTCCTGACCAACATTCCCCCAGATAAAATTGGTCACTCACTTCATGTTTTTTTGTAGGATATTACTGGGATCAAATTGGCCATTGTGTTCACCCACAAAACACAATCACCTCAATTTACAGTAAAATCCTGTGAAGCATTTTGGGTTGGGCTCCACATACGATCGATGCTATATCAAATGTAAGGATTATTACTATTATTGAGCTAACTGATACACAATATACAGCAGGCATTTGCACAAATCTATAATGCCAACATTTCTCCCCCATTTTAAACCAAAGAAACCGAAAATAAACTAACCAGTTACACTGATAGGCTTGGTGGCACTTCCTTGGGAAGCTGTGGCCTGGATCGGATCAGTGTTGTGATAGCCTGTGCGTGCAGACCGAGAAATCGCACCCCACTTCGAGATGATCGGTCCATCACCAAATGGAATTATGGGATCTTCATCTTTGCCTCTTCTCTGAGGGTCAAATAGATTTAGCCGTCTTTTCACATCAAGGTCCTGAAAGCAATTGAGAATATGTGAAAAATGAAACTCTTGGAAATAAACCTTTAAACCAAATAATAATAATAACATTAAAAACAAGAGAGTCTCAGAGAGGCAGCATTGCTTTTGCTTTCCCACCCTGTCAGTCATGAGCAGTGCAGATAGAAAGGAACAAATATCGAGATACTTTTTTATACATAAACAAAATCAATCCATAACTAAATTAGCCACCAGCATTGTTGAGCAAAAGGGAATCTGACGCCTGGCTGCTCAATCACATAACCATGGGATTAGTTTAGAGCACACAAATATACTGAAAGCTTCTTCAAAAATACAATTTGTAAAGTAGCATACACTCATATTCATTGGCTTTCTTTTCTGGTGGGAAACTTGTTCAATGAGGATCGATAAGCTACTGAACCATGAGAAATGTTATGACTAAACCCTGTCTAGTTCTCATCCATTATCCATGCTGTACAGTATGTGGAGTCCCAGAAATGCATCACTAGACACTGGCCAGAGACACTGGCCTATTTCCCTATACCTTAGAATCCAGAGGACAACTGCAGTGCAATTCTCCCACCCCCCAGTGCTAGCTGAGGCTCAGTATAGACCACACCCCCCAGACCAACAATCAAACCTGGGCCTTTCCTGGCCTATAAATTCACCACATTCATCCAAGTACGCTGGTACAGCTTGCAACTTAACAGAACATCAAATAAAATGTAAAACTGAAAAATCTTTATCAAACAAAACCTACTGATGAGGTTACGAAAACCTTATGCTTGAAATCTTTCACCATCAATCAGGCGAGTACCACTCATTTTACAAAAGTAGTTAAAGTTCACAAACATTTCAAAGAATACAGTTTTGTTCACATAAATTGTACTAAACAACTACACAGAAATATATAGAAAAACCCATATAAGGTGATAATCCTTGCATTTGACATTGTGCCTTCTCATGTTAAAACATGTTAAAATGCTTCAGAAAATACATTTACTGTAAAGTGTAGTGACTATTTTGTAGGTGAACAATTTGTGAGCTTGTAAAAGATAGGTGATGGATGCTTTTATATTTCATTGGTGGAATATAAATTCAAAACTCACAAAAATTTACATTTGCAGAAAAATATGCCGGTTTTCATAGATTCATAGAATGTTACGGCACAGAAGGAGGCCATTCGGCCCATTGAGTCTGTGCGGCTCTTTGACAGAGCGTCACTTTCACTAACCCTAATCACCAGCTTTCTCCCCATAACCCTGCAAACCGGTCTTCCCCCAATACCTATCCAGTTCTCTCTTAAGAGCTGTTATCGAATCGGACTTCACTGCCCTTTCGGCAGATCATTCCAATTTCCAACAACTCGCTGAGTGAAAACATTTCTTCTAACCTCCCCTTACACCACTAATAGAAACAGCATTTCATACCAACCCATTTCTTAATGTACATGGTGTTGAGGATAATCCATCAGGGATCTATAGAATTTTAAATTCAAGAGTCTGATAACCTTTACATACTTCAATGACTTGAACAGAACAAACCACCTCAACCTCGGACAATAATCAGAATGGAGTTCAGAGGCCAAAATATGGTATTTTTAGAGGTTTTGACTGTTCACTCAGCTCTCAAAAACAGTGCCAAACCTGTTCATAGAATCATACAGTACAGAAGGAGGCCATTCGGCCCATCGTGTCTGTGCGGCTCTTTGAAAAGAGCTTCCAAATCAACCCCACTCCCCCGCTCTCTCCCCATAGCCCTGATCAACCCCACTCCCCCGCTCTCTCCCCATAGCCCTGATCAACCCCACTCCCCCCCTCTCGCCCCATAGCCCTGATCAACCCCACTCCCCACTCTCTCCATCAGCCTTTCAGGCAATGCATTCCAGATCCCAACAACTCGCGGTGTGAAAACATTTCTCCTCCCCTCCCCTCTGTTTCTTTTAACAACTATTTTAAATCGGTGTCCTCAGGTTACCGACCCACCCGCCAGTGGGAATAGTTTCTCCTGTTCACCCTATCGAATCCCCTCATCATTTTGAAAACTTCTATGAAGTCTCCTCTTAACCTTCTCTGCTCCAAGGAGGATACCCCTCGCTTCTCTACCTCTCCTGATAACTGAAGGCCCTCATTCCTGGTACCATTCTGGTCAATCTCCTTTGCACTCTCTCCAATGCCTTGACATCTTTTGTAAAGTGTGGTTCCCAGAACTGAACACAGTCTGTAGCTGAGGCCTAACCAGTGTTTTATATAAAGGTTCATCATAACTTCCTGACTTTCGTATTCTATGCCCTTATTTATAAACCTAGTATCTACATTTTGGATGTCATTGTGTAGACGACCCCAATTTTTCACAAAGCAAGTTACTGATAAAGTTTGCCTTAAAGAAGCCGTATAGCGTTTTGGGAGAAAACAAAACAAAGGTTGCTTTGGCCACTCTTCACATCTTCACCCACCCACCCAGTCAGTCAGTCAGCAGTGGTGCAAATCTGGAAACAGATTACTGGTCAGATTTCTCAAATTGGAAAGGTTCTGAAAGCTAATTTAGCACAAATGATTTCAGAATACATTGTCGTACTAGTGCTGCGCTGTAAATTCTGCCAGAACGATTTTGGTTATCGGGGAACACTTTCAGAGGGTAGTCTCTAGTTCAAAACCTTTTCTGAGTGACAATTTAAACCAAAAATTAAACTAAGAAATGGAACTGAGCTTTCACACTTAGCATTTTCAGAACTTGGTAAAATGCAAATATTTTCTAGCTGCACAGATTAGAATCTTATACATAGTGGTCATTATATTTTATAAGTGGCCAATGCGGGTTTTAACAAAAGATGAAGCATCTTTTGCTAATGGATAATTATGTTAACAGAGAAGGAATCATTTTTAGACATTATACAGAGTACATTTTAATTATTGTATTTAGAACCCTGCAGGGCCTTTCACATTTCTTAGGGCGAGAAGAAGTTAGTATAAATGTCAACAGATGCTAGTTTGTCAGATTCCTCACCCCATCCCCCTCTGCATTGCTGCTTTCAAGTGAAACCCATTCAGCAACCTCCACAGCTGTTGTGCACCAAGCTTATCCCAGTTTCATTTTCCCAAAATAACTTCTGTCTAAAGAACTAGTGCAAGCAATTTCTCAATGGGTCATGGAATGAACAATGTAATCTTTACCTTTTTAGGGTATTCAGAACTCTTATCATACTCCTTGGAACATCAAATCATCTATTTGCTACAAATGCATAATTCCAATATTCTCATCAAAGATTTTTTATTTCATTAAGGCAAGACTTGCAAAGAAATGAGAAGTCTTGACTTTGTTCCATTGGTTTTATTAAGGGTCAAATTACTTAAATTACCGGAGAGCCTCAACATTTTTTTTCAAATACAAACAAATACTACATAATAAGGTGGCTAAACTGTTGAATTCCACAAGACAAAACTGTCAATATCTGAACAGAAGTAAAAAAATAACTACTATAAAATTTGATGTATTTTCAGGCAGGCTGCTGATGCACTTCAAAATAGGCCAAGACTAATGCAACACCATGTCTAATGCTCAAAGCAGGTGTTAAAAAGCAATATTTAAAAATATAACATGTTTTGGCAAGTTTCAGAGTCCAGTTTGAAACATGAAAATGTTAACTAGTAGGAATGCATCACAAACAAGGCAGACACTTTGCAAAGTAGGAGGCTTTTTCCATGTGCTTTTGAATCCCATTAAAACCTACTATTGAACAGAACAACTTAATTCCAGATTACATAAATCAAGACTACAATGTTTTTTTCAAAACAGAGCGTTTATAGGCAAAGAGCACATAAAAGTATTATATTATTCATTTGACCTGTTTTGAATAATGGCATGTGCTAATGAAAGCCATCCCATACATATTATATTTATTGGAATTAAGATGCAGCATAACCAAAATACATAACATCTAACATTTGTAAGCAGTTTAAACACAGAATGCAAAATATTGCAAGTTCATAATATAAAATAAAGCAATTGCTTAAATAGTTCTATTTGGTTAATATTCTCCTGTATACTATATTAACTACCTTGTAATATAAGATTTAGTTTTATTTAAGTCAAATATTACCAAGTCAGTAAGAAAAGAGAATGGAGCTGAAGGAAAAAATGCTTAGATAAACATTTTCTTGCCCTAGTTCTAAAATTAAACTTATGGTTGGAGATTATGTGAAGACATTGGGAAGCAGGGACCTGAACTTTGCCTTTCGTTTATTAAGAATAAAAATTTAAATGGAAAATATAACAAATGTTCAAATAAGAGTACTAAATGAGAATGCTAAACCTGTTCATTTATATCCAGAGGAAATGTACATTAAACTTCACAAGACTATTCTTTACCCGGCTTGCCAAGTTATGTTATTTTACAGAATCCTTTCAGTTTGTGATTTCATAACCCACACAATCCAGTGCACAATTATGAAATGTCATCTCTTTTGAAGGACCTCAATATTTCTTACCATTATCTCCACATTGGTCGTTGCCATGACGTCTTTTGGATCAGGCTCCATTGCACTAATGCAAGAGCTGATAGTCCCACAGGACCATGGAGAATACTGGGACATGTGCTGATCCTCAAATTTAGTGCCTACACACAAATCGCTGGGATTCTCAGAGAACTGTTAAAAAGGTGAACAAATGGATATTACTACTACAATAGTTGATCAGAATTTCTTTAAAAAANTGTAATTTCATTGCAACTTCATTCACTACAGACACATTGTCATTTCTAGGGTCCACTTCAAATTCTGTAATAGTTGAATCAATGACATATGATGTCTTTCCTGTATCAGTTATTGCAGTGGAAATATCAAGCATCTTTCACTAGTGATAAAAATAAAAGATTAGGGATACATGAATAAGCTACAAAGGCATCATCTCCCATTTGTTTTGTAAGTGATTTCTGTCAGATGATGCTTTTGTTGGCCATCCTCTGTATAGGATGCAAATGGGGTGGGTAGTGGGGGGGAGGGGGGGAAGAGAAGGGAAGGACATCATGCCACAATTCCATAAGTTCAACACAAAATAAATCTTCAAGGCTCAAACAGAAACAAAAATGCCATTAAGAAACATGATATTGTAAAATAGCACTATACAATGATTACTGTACATCCCTTCAATATCATAGCTCATAAACAGATGCATAACTGTGTAAGTAAGACTACCATGTACATCATATAAAACATTTTCTGGAGTGGGGTTGGGGGGGAATTAGAACTTGCATCGAGGAGGGACCTCGGGAAGGTCATGCGAGTCAATTGTATTTCAAGGCACCAGCCAGTATGCTCATTAATGAGCTGAAGGTGTAGAAATGTCCTCAACTCTGAAACCAAACTTGCCAAATGCTAAGTGGACCCCACTGGAGATACAAATGACCTTCTGAGCATACACTTTGCAACTGGACAGCCAAGGTGATGGACCTCAAGGTTTTTGTCCTCGTGTGAAGAGATGCTTCAGCAGTGCTCGAGTCAGTGAGCTTGTTACAGATCTGTAGCCACCCCAGTCCACAGATGGGCTTTATGGGAATTCACTGCAAGTAGGAAGCTGTGCTTCAACTGGTCCTGTCCTTCAAACCATTAAACTGCACAGTTACCATTTTCATGGTGTTAATTCCTCTGTGGCCATGAGTAGAGTGTGGATGAATTCTTCCAAAACTATACAAAAATGTAGAAGATCAAGCTTTTCAACAATCGCATCTCTTTGCTCTCGGTTTCACCAGCGCTCACTCAGTCAAGTGGGCGGACAGACACCTCCTAGCAATCTGCCAATATTGCTGAATAACTGGCCATCCAGATTGACAATGATAATACTAATGATAATAATAACAAGCCATTAGATCTTTCCACAAAACACTTCATTGGACACATTGCAGAGTTAGGAAGCTTACTACACTTAAAAGCATGGTATAAAGGGGTTTATTGGCCACCGTAATTGTCTAATTAACTCTTTTTTTTTAGATGCAGTGTGAACCTCAACTTCTTTCTCTTAGTCTACAAGATATACAAATGTCAAAGAATCAATATGTGATGACTGGAAGAAAGTTATATAGTATATTTCTTAAAATACTTTCTACTCTTTTTCCTATTTAAAAAAGTGGATATTCAAAATACTTGATCCCACATTCTGTACTTCTACTGAAGTCAGATGTACAACAAAGATTTGAATATATAGATCTGATAATCAATTCACGCTATGAGAAATGTTGGCTCACCATTTCACTACACTGCTGATGCCATATTTTCCACTTCTCTTTCAAAGATAACCAAAACTTATTACTGTAAATAAACACATAAAGTTAGGCTGCACCATTCCTTCCATTGAACAATCTTACAGCCTGTTAAGAAAGGGACACTTAATTTTTTCGTGTGTTGCTTGTTTGCAGTAAAGCCATCTGACTACCTCACTTTAATCTGTTCCCCCCACAGCTCCCTATAACACAGTGAGTTAGGATCAAGAGACAAGTGAGTAACATCTGACTTCTCCCCCCCCATGAATATGGCCAAATGCTCAAATGAAAACCAGTTGTACAGTTCAATATTCACAATGAAACAGAATGACAATAGAGTAAACCTCTGGCTTACCAGACTCTGGGAATCCAGAATTCATACCCCACTCCTGTTCCTGCTCCCACCCCACCCCACCAGCCTTTCTGGCCTTCAGGAATATCGACTTTTCATTAGTTTGAATCCTGTGGCAGAAGATTGCTTATCGCCTATTTTGCTCACAAGATTTAAACAATTGCAAAGCCAGTAGCGACATTTGCCGGCAGTTTTCGGCACCGATGCCAGGACTGGTCTTGTAATTACACTGGAAATGTCCGGCTGGCAGAACCCATCTCCCGCCCACCCATCAGACCGGCTAGCCGGGGTTTTAGTGGATAAAAACAGCAACGTTTTGTGCACTTTCTTAAAAAGAATTGTTTTTTCCCCTTCCATTTCTCCATGCCTCTCCAGCTACCCTTGGGTATGATAACATTCGACTTCAAAGAATTTGTAAAAAAAGAACGACATGTGTATATAAAACATGCTCACTGAATTAAACTGAATTAAACCTTTTAAAACACATTTCAGAATTTAAATAACCTTCCAAAAAAAGCTAAATATTCGTTGAAACAGTTTAAAAACATTTGTCCAAGTGAACAAGGTTAAGTTAAACTCTGGCAGCCAAAACAGGAAGAACCAGTTGGGTCAGACATCTGTAAATTGATCATGTCAGTATACATCAAATTGAATCTCTTTTTCTCCTCACCTGGCCCCCAACTCCAGCCCCACCCATTGGGTTTCATTTATACTGAAACTGATTGAAGGACATAAATTATCTTTAATATAATGCATAACCAGGTCATAAAACCTCATGGGGAACTTGCAACAACTTTAGCCTCCAGTTCAAGTTTTCCATATGAATTAACTGATTGTTTTCATTTTTAAACTTAATAATAGATGAAATATTATTTTCCCACAACTGAACTTGAACAATCAGTACTAAATGGCACCTTGGCCTGTAGTTACAGTGCACCAGCAATACAAGCCACATTAAACCTCTAGACAAAAGCCACAAGATTTGGAAACTGAGTCAGTTACATTTCCGGTTCTTATTTACATACAGAAACTCCCCACCCAACTCGGACTACAAATCTGTCAGCAAATATTGCAAGAAGAAAATGTGTTTGGTCAGCAATGTTATACTAAAACTTTTGAATGATCTAAATTGTTTAAATTGGGGTTCTATGCATGTTTGTAAATCAATGCTTTCATGTCTTAAACTATAATCAACATTTTCCAGAAGTCCTGTGGTTGCAAAGAACTGTTATCAATGCACAGCTTATAAAAACAACCCTGCCTAAACTACAAAGGTTGCGTCACAGATGCACTGTTTTTATTTATGCCCTACCTCGTTCTAATGATATTTGCTGTAGATAGTCTGTGTACTGTGTTTGTGTTCAAATAGGCCGCTTTGCTTTAAGTACAATTATGGTCCAGGGAACGAAAATATAATTTCAAGTGGTACTGCCTTGAAGACACAAAGTCTGGGTGAGAGTTGCAACAAAAATGGCAGGAAACATGATTGAGAAATACAGTGACAAGGGGAGGAGTTAAAATGGTATAAAAGGAGGGAGCTCATTAGACTCTGGGTTGCTCTTTGCCTTTAATGCCACCAAGGAGGGATGTGCCTGCCCTGAGAGTCTCGTCTCCAGGTTGGTTTTTCTTTGATCCAAATTGTTCTGGAAAAGGGAGTCGAAAAACCAATTGATTCTGTCTAAACGAGTCCAGAGATACTTGGTAACAATGGCTCATGAGAGACTGACCGGGGGTGGAGTCTACACAATGGGATAAAGTGGAACTCGGGAAATTCTTAAGAGAATACTGGTGGCCTGAGATCAAGAGGGAGACTAGACAATATGTGGAATGGGCATGTGGTGCATTCAAGTAAACCCTAACAACATACCGAAAAATAAGAATTTGAAGCATGTGAAAATGGGTTGTCTGTGGGAGAGGGTTTACTTAAGAGTTTGTTGGAGCCCCTACCCAAAATGCTGGAGATAATCAACACATACTTGTTTTCGTAGATCACACCACTGGGTTTACAATAGCACACCCCTGTAAAAGGTGTCCATTCAGCGGGCTCCGGCCTGCTTCACATTCCCCACCTTAGCCTTCAGCCTCTCTGTC
This sequence comes from Callorhinchus milii, assembly GCF_018977255.1. NCBI lineage: Eukaryota > Metazoa > Chordata > Chondrichthyes > Chimaeriformes > Callorhinchidae > Callorhinchus > Callorhinchus milii. Next base: position 24,649,692 of record NW_024704749.1, read on the forward strand.
CCCACCCTCTGGAACTCCATCCCACAGTCCTTGCCCCTTCCCTTGCCTCCTGCAAGACCCTCCTCTTCGACCTTGCCTTTGGTCACCCTCCTATCCCTACCCTCCATCCCTCCTGATCCCAACTACCAGCTCGGGTGCGGATCCCTGATTATCCAGCCCCTTGGGACGTCGTCCTGATGTGAAAGGCGCTGTACATATGTCATTTGTTGTTGTTGCACAGACTGTGTTAAAAATCATTACAGAGGAGCTCATTCCTAGGAATGGAGCAATGAAAATATTGCAATCTGACCGGGGCAGACATTTTACAGCTGATATAATTAAAGCAGTGACCCAGAATCTGGGAATAAAACATGTTACGTGTCATCCGGAAAGCTCGGGAAAAGGTGAGCGGATCAATGGCATTATCAAAAATGCGCTGAAAAAAAAGCTTGTTTAAAGGAAAGAAATGGGACAAAAGAATTCCATGTGTTCTAATGGGGGTGAACAACAGAGCGACAGACCGTGTCTTACACCTATTCCATGGAGGATTTTGTGGCTTGGAGGAGCCATCATGTGGAGTCCTGTAGCTCAGTGGTTAGAGCACTTGCCTCGCAAGTGAGAGACCTGGGTTAAATTCCCGGCAGGCCAAAATGTTGGGCAAGTTTCCTTATCCACATGTCTCTGTTTCCCAGCAGTAAGTGGGAACCCGGTTGTTATCAATTGGCTGATCACTTTCCTGGGGGTAATAATTCCTTCAAAAAAAAATAGTAAATTGGTCACTTCAATCCACAACTGTTTGTGGGACGCTACTATGCACAATTGGCTGCCTCATTTCGCCCATAAAATATACAGTAAACTCAATTTACTGTATATTCTGTGAAGCACCTAGAAGATGTGATAAGGCGCTGTATCAAATGCAAGGATTATTATTATAATATGACTGGGAATTTGCGGGAAAGGTTTCATAAACCAGTAGTAAACGTTTTGAATCCAAAGACAACTCGCATGCTCACTCCGAGAAGAAAGGCCATTACTGTGTCAACCAGTCAGGTCTAAAAGATAAAGTCATCTACAGAAAAACAAATGCTGGGGCGAGCAAGGCGTTTCACTAACCCAGCTCCCAGTGTGGTGAGAATGAGAGAGAGAGAGAGAGGAGCTGGGAGACAAGTGCCGTGAAAACACTTGAGATTGTTTTTTTCTTTGTCCACTAACTTTAAATAAAGCTGCTAGTGTCAGAGTTATGGTATCAGGGTTTTTCTATCTGTTAACGTTGAGACTGTTTATTGTATTATCGGGCAGTGTAAGTGAGTGAGACATAGGGTTGTAAGGACCAATAAAAGTGCATCTTGAATCTCTGTTAAATTCAAGGGGGAGGAAGATACACAAACAGGTTATTGCTGACCTACTATCCCCCCTCCCTACCTGCCCGTACCCTCCGTTCCTCTGGCTCCGGTCTGCTCCACATCCCCCGCCCCAACCGCCCTACCATCGGTGGCCTTCAGCCTCTCAGCTCCGAGGCTCTGAAACTCTATCCTCCAGTGCCTTCGCCTTCCCTCCTCCCTTTCCTCCTTCAAGGCCGGTCTCAAGACCTTTCTCTTTGACCGAGCCTTCAGCTCCGCTCTCAACTCTCTACCCCCTCCTCGCTCCCTCCCTTCCCTCCCCTCACCCTGACCATTTCCCCCCTCCTCGGGTCCTGACCAAACTGTACAGCGCCTTGGGACGTCCTCCCAACGTGAAAGGCGCTCAATAAATGGAATCTTGTTGTTGTTGGCAGCTGTCTGTCTGGTAGATTGAAGGACGCTGATTGAAGCATCCCATTGTTACGCTATAAAGCATTGGGATTGCTTGACGTTGTGTTAATTCTCACACAGTAAAGTTTCATATAGAGAGAGAGGGTTGCACGTCACAGAGAAGAATCTACACAGAGGCCACCTGGTACACCAAACACTTTACATAACGTGGGTTTACATTAAGGGGCGAGAACCATCGCAAAATACTCTAAAAATACACCCTGAAACATACGAAAATGACTATCAATTAAAGTTCTTGACAAAAAATAAAAAACTTAGTGAATGTATTTTCTTTTGCCATCATGAGATGTAACGTATTTCCTCCCTTTTTTCTTTGACTCTTAGCACAACAGGGACTACTGAAAGGTAAAAAAAAAAACACTCCTCGCCTCAATACAGATATTATTACTACAGATACATCGTCCACACAACAAGAATATCTATTACCAGTGACAGAATGTTCAACCCTGAGGTAGGTTACAGAATACCTAATTTTAGCAACAAGTAGGTTTTTAAACTTAGAGATCCATTATTTATAGAATCTCCACTTTGCCAATCTGATTTGAGTTTTCTCTCTCCCTCCCCCAAACTTCACTTCTTCACAATGTATTTTAACATCATACAGCAATGAAACGAGAAATCCCAATCAGATCAGACTGACAGCTCCTATGTTAAATAAACACAGCAGCTGATGCCAGGATAAAATCCCTAAAAGTCTAATGTGCTAAGGTCACAAGTGAGTGCTTCTGGGTAGAAACGTATGCAAGTATGGTTTCCGACTAGTTCATTATCATATATAAAAAAACAAAAGATTGGTGGCAGAACATCAATTTTTGGTGAATATGCAATGCAATTCAAGTGTTTAAAGATGCACTATTTACACACAGATCAATCTAAACAGGCTTTTTGCAAATATTAGCTCAAGATGACAGGGAGAAGCTACAATTTCTAAGTATTGAGGTACTATTACAGAGATTATATGAAAGAGTTACAGATTAAAGTGCCTTTTCCCCAAAAAGTTACCAAAATAATTATTAAATCTGATGATGTAATTTTGAAGACACTGATCTTAACTCAAGGGTATTAAATGAACAAGCTAAAGTGCACCATTGCTATTTTCACTTTGGGACCAGTTGTAAAGGTGAGAGAAAATCTTATATAACTTATGATTCCTATTCAGATCAACTTCCCCATAAATGTAGTTTATGGTCTATCATCCTCATGCCTTCTCTAATGCTCTTTATGGACAGTAAACTGAATTTATGAGTATTACTTTTTAATTCTTTGCTAAGTAATATTTAATTGCAATCCCAATAAGTTGGACTGAGTGTGATCTCCCCATCTCTTACAGAAAGAAGGTTGTGGCCTTTGACAGGATCAAATAGCAGTGTTTCATTTTAGAGAAGGGCAAAGACAGAGATTCACTTTGCTAACATTTCAATAGCTAGTATCAAGAAGTTTTACTCAAAATACTGTAAGGGTGAACATTACCATTGATCACAGAGTACTACATTTAGTGATAGTAAAAAAAATAAAAGTAGTTAGTGCAATGGACCAGTGAATGTTTTCAATTACCAATTTACTTTTTCTTTATTGTGCTGGCACAATGCAAGCTTTTCATAAACCCAAGTGCACATATAACATATGTGGTCAGTGTGGTCATTTTCTTAGTTTCTGGTTCTATGGACTCCTGTAGCTCAGTGATTAGAGCACTCGCCTCGCATGCGAAAGAGCTGGGTTCGATTCCCGGCAGGGTGAAACCATGGGCCAGTTTGCTTACTCCACACATATACGCTTGATAATAATCCCTCAAGAAAAAAAATAAATTGGTCACTTCAATCCACACTGGTTTGTGGGACGCTGCTGTGCATAATTGGCTTCCACGTTTCGCCCACAAATAGACAGTCAATTCACTTTACAGTCTATTCTGTGAAGCGCTTTGAGACGTCGAGAAGGTGTGAAAGTGCTATATCAAATGAGAGGATTATTATAGATCTGGTGTTAGAAGCAAATATATGTGAACTCATTATTCTTAGGTTTTAAAAGGGTGAGTTTTTTTTAAAAGAAGAAACCAATAAAAGCACGAAAACACACACACACACACACAGGTAATGGAGCTCACAATACCTCTGAGCTAAAGTCGACACTAAACAGCGGTGATGGAGGAGCAGAGGGTTGGGCTACTGTGGACAGTGTGGACGAGACTGGAGGTGGTTTTGGAGTTGGATAGTGTACCCATTGATCGACCTTCCGTCTTAATGGGTCATCAAAGCCCGAGGGCTGTGACCGGCTGTACAGGTCCTGCAACAGAGGAAGAAACCAAACTCTAACATGTGAACTGGTGTTGAGCACAGCTGTCCGACTCCTCACACTCACACACTCACACTCACACTCACACAACCTCACACACTCACACAACCTCACACACTCACAGCCTCACACACTCACAGCCTCACACACTCACAGCCTCACACTCACATAGCCTCACACACTCACACAACCTCACACACTCACAGCCTCACACACTCACAGCCTCACACACTCACAGCCTCACACTCACATAACCTCACACACTCACACAACCTCACACACTCACAGCCTACACAACCTCACACACTCACACACTCACAGCCTACACAACCTCACACACTCACAATCACACAACCTCACACACTCACAGCCTCACACACTCACAGCCTCACACTCACATAACCTCACACACTCACACAACCTCACACACTCATTCACACAACCTCACACACTCACAGCCTCACACTCACACAACCTCACACACTCAGCCTCACACAACCTCACACACTCACAGCCTCACACTCACACAACCTCACACACTCACAACCTCACACACTCACAGCCTCACACTACCTCACTCACACAACCTCACACACTCACACAACCTCACACACTCACACAACCTCACACACTCACAGCCTCACACTCACACAATCTCACACACTCACAGCCTCACACGACCTCACACACTCACAGCCTCACACTCACACAACCTCACACACTCACACAACCTCACACACTCACACAACCTCACACTCACACAACCTCACACACTCACACAACCTCACACTCACACAACCTCACACTCACACACTCACAACCTCACACAACCTCACACTCACAACCTCACACAACTTCACACTCACACAACCTCACACTCACACAACCTCACTCACACACTCACAGCCTCACACCTCACACTCACAGCCTACACAACCTCACACACTCACACAACCTCACACACTCACAGCCTCACACTCACATAACCTCACACACTCACACAACCTCACACACTCACAGCCTACACAACCTCACACACTCACACACTCACAGCCTACACAACCTCACACACTCACAATCACACAACCTCACACACTCACAATCACACAACCTCACACACTCACAGCCTCACACACTCACAGCCTCACACTCACATAACCTCACACACTCACACAACCTCACACACTCATTCACACAACCTCACACACTCACAGCCTCACACTCACACAACCTCACACACTCAGCCTCACACAACCTCACACACTCACAGCCTCACACTCACACAACCTCACACACTCACAGCCTCACACTACCTCACTCACACAACCTCACACACTCACACAACCTCACACACTCACAGCCTCACACTCACACAACCTCACACACTCACAGCCTCACACTCACACAATCTCACACACTCACAGCCTCACACGACCTCACACACTCACAGCCTCACACTCACACAACCTCACACACTCACACAACCTCACACACTCACACAACCTCACACACTCACACAACCTCACACACTCACACAACCTCACACACTCACACAACCTCACACAACCTCACACACTCACAACCTCACACACTCACAACCTCACACAACCTCACACTCACACAACCTCACACTCACACAACCTCACACTCACACAACCTCACACTCACACACTCACAGCCTCACACTCACACCTCACACTCACACACTCACAGCCTCACACTCACACCTCACACAACCTGCCCCACACTCACAACCTCACACTCACACAACCTGTCCCACGTGCACAGCCTCACACTCACACAATCTGCCCCACGTGCACAGCCTCACACACTCACACAACCTGCCCCGCGCGCACAGCCTCGCACACTCACAACCTGCCCCACGCGCACAGCCTCGCACACTCACAACCTGCCCCACGTGCACAGCCTCGCACACTCACAACCTGCCCCACGTGCACAGCCTCGCACACTCACAACCTGCCCCACGTGCACAGCCTCGCACACTCACAACCTGCCCCACGTGCACAGCCTCGCACACTCACAACCTGCCCCACGTGCACAGCCTCGCACACTCACAACCTGCCCCACGTGCACAGCCTCGCACACTCACAACCTGCCCTGCTCGCACAGCCTAACAGGCTCACGGCCCGGCCCACACACTCCTGGCCTCACACACAATGAATTACACCCAACTGCAAATTACAGCCTTCAGCAGAAGAGGTTAAAGAAAGATTTGGCAAATCTGAACAAAAGCAATGTAAGATTTAAGAATAACAATCAGTCCTGTAACTCAGTGGTTATAGCCCTCGCCTCACAAACGAGAGACCTGGGTTTGATTCCCGGCAGTGCAAAAGCTTGAGCAAATTTCCTTACTCCACACACAGGCCTGATAATAATCCCAAGAAAAAAAACTGGTCACTCAAACCACGGCTGTTTGTGGGACGCTGTTGTGTGCAATTGGCTGCTGCATTTCGCCAACAAGTGTACAGTCAATTCACTTTACACTATATTCTGTGAAGCGCATTTGGATTTCTAGAAGACGTGAAAAGCTCTATATCAAATGCAAGGATTACTATTAATTGATATAGCGCCTTATCATGTCATCAAGACGTCTCAAACCACTTCACAGGAAATTTAGAAGCAAATGTATTAAGACAAAAAGCCTGTGGATATTTCAAATTCATAATGTTAATGCACATTTAAAGTCACTGCAGCAATGCAAATAATGCGATATTGATCAGTTTGCAAAATGGAAGTGTGATCCAGTGAAAAGTAATATCCCTGCCCTACCCTCTGCATGGTGACACTCCTTGGTTCATTTAATGGTGGTCCAGGTATCGAATAATACCCATCAAGTGAGCTGTATCGTTCCCGTGGAGGAGGCTGATAGGCAGGCGAAGGCACCACATCCATCGGAGGTAAAGAATTGCTCCGCATAACATCATCCCGTTGATACATTTGTGGTCTCCACATGCGCCTGCTGTCATAGACTGGTGCATACATCCCAGAGTGGATAGCGGGGACGGAGCCATATTGTTGAGCAGGTCCTGATGGATAAGGAGAAGCTGCCAACCGTTCCCGAGGTGGATATGCAGTGCAGTGTTCAGGGTAGGGCACAGTGGGTGCAAGTGAGGATTCGGGGATGTTATTCGGACGTGCGTAGCGAGGAAGGCAAGCAGTCACTCCAGATGGTAAACCAGGATGTGGGGGATAATATCCTCCTGCACACAATCCATGCAACACAAAAAAAATTGTTAAAATGAAATAAAGTACAGTATTTGTCATTTTAAACCTTTGATTATCTCTACAGAAAGGGTGCGTACAAACACCAATATAAAAAACAGGTTCATTCCATAATAGGTATCATCATAACAGTTTGGCAAACCAGAATATGTTAATTAGGCTAAAAGGTTATCACTAGGTGCCAGATACAAATTGTGCTCATCATGCAACTGTTTTAGGAAGAATTATTTTTATTTCTTCCTTTAAACGAACCTTTAAAGGTAGCTCATAACAATAATCTTTGCATTTGATATAGCGCCTTAACATGTCTTCAAGACGTCTCAAGCGCTTCACAGAATACTTTGCCTGGATTTAAACTCGTTGATTTGTGCTGCAGTTTTAACATTGGATCTTTGACAAGTGAATAGCAGTATCAGATATAAGCGCTTGTTAAATCCCACCGTCTCTCTTGCTTTTTGGTGAATACCAGACCCATTTTTCTCAGGAACGAACGAATCAATGTCTCTCGCTTTCTTTTATCCTAAGACTCTCTGACTTTCCTCAGCACATTGTGAGCTCGGAGTTTCAGTCAACAATGTCCTGACAGACTCATGTCTACATTGTAGACTCAAGCCAATGTACTGCAGAAATGTTAGAAATTGTGAATAAATGCACAGTCATCAAAACTGCCCACCTGTGGCAGGTATTTCTCCAGATTGAACAACTTGACAAAGGAGGGCACTTAAAGATGTCATAGAATCATAGAATTATACAGCACAGAAGGAGGCCATTCAGCTATCGTGTCTGTGCTGCTCTTTGAAAAGAGCTTCCAAATCAACCCACTCCCCCGCTCTCTCCCCATAGGATTGTGGAGTCCTGTAGCTCAGTGGTTAGAGCACTCGCTTTGCAAGTGAGAGACCTGAGTTCAATTCCAGGCAGAGGGCGAAACCTCGGGCAAGTTTCCTTACTCCACACAGAGCCTAATGATAATCCCTCCAAAACCAAAAACAATAATAAATTGGTCATTTTCAATCTACGACTCTTTGTGGAACATTGCTGTGCGCAATTGGCTGCCGCGTTCGCCCACAAATACACAGTCAATTCACTTTACAGTGTCTTCTGTGAAGCGCTTTGGGACGTCCTCCCGACGTGAAAAGCACTATATCAAATGCAAGGATTATTATTATTGTTATAGTCCTGATCAACCCCACTCCCCCGCTCTCTCCCCATAGCCCTGCAAACTTGTCCTCCCCAATTAATTATCTACTTCTCTCTTAAAAGTTGTTATCAAATCGGCTTCCAACACCCTTTTAGGCAATGCATTCCAGATCCCAACAACTCACTGTGTTTATATATAAAAAAAATTCTCCTCCCCTCCCCTCTGTTTCTTTTAACAACTATTTTACATCGGTGTCCTCAGGTTACCGACCCACCCGCCAGTGGGAATAGTTTCTCCTGTTCACCCTATCGAATCCCCTCATCATTTTGAAAACTTCTATTAAGTTTCCTCTTAACCTTCTCTGCTCCAAGGAGGATACCCCTCGCTTCTCTACCTCTCCCGATAACTGAAGGCCCTCATTCCTGGTACCATTCTGGTCAATCTCCTTTGCACTCTCTCCAATGCCTTGACATCTTTCCTAAAGTGTAGGGCCCAGAACTGAACACAGTCTGTAGCTGAGGCCTAACCAGTGTTTTATATAAAGGTTCATCAGAACTTCCTGACTTTTGTATTCTTTGCTCCTATTTATAAAGTCTTGTATCCCATATGCTTTTTTAACAGCTTTATCTGCCTGTCCGGCCACCTTCAAAGATTTACTATATGACCCCCAGGTCTCTCTGTCCCTTCACCCCCTTTAAGATTGTACCATCAGCGTATATTGCCTCTCCTCATCCTTCCTTCCAAAATGCATCACTCCGCATTTCTCCACATTAAACTTCATCTGCCCCGTGTCTGCCCGTGTTACCAGTCTGTCTATGTCCATTTACAGTCTGTTACTATCCTCCTCACTGTTCACTACTTTTCCAGCTTAGTATCATCTGCAAACTTGGAAATTGTACTCCCTATACCCAAGTCCAAGTCATTTATTTAGATCAAAAACAGCAGTAGTCGCAATACCGACCCCAGGGGGACACCACTGCACACTTCCCTCCAGTCAGAAAAATAACCATTCATCACTATTCTCTGCTTGCTGTCTCCCAGCCAGTTCTGTATCCAACAACAACAACTTAGATTTATATAGCGCCCTCCACGCCGGACGGCGTCTCAGAACACCTCATCCGCTGCCACTGTCCCTTTAATACTGTGGGCCTCTATTTTGCTTACAAGTTGCTCACCATGATGAATGGTTGGCAGCCACTGCTCTCAGAAAAGCAGTCGCTGAAAAGGAGCAACATGGAACAGAGATGACACCAAATGATAGTCCTCAGCTAAACACCTGGTTCAGTCACGTAAATCCCTCTAAGCAAACATTGGAGACTTGCTCCAAGCCTGACTGTGAACATGTTCTGGTATCACCATGGAATTGCTTGAGCCATCCAGAATTAATTAGTAGCAATCATGTATGAACCCAATGGATTTTAATTGCATTAGTTGGCAGGCCTGGATAAATCCTTGTTAATGTTCAGTGCCAGGGGGATAGCCAACTGTTTTACATTAGCCAAAAAGACTCAGTAAAAAAAACGGTCTCAAAGAAAAAACATCTCACACTTATTGGAGCAATGTACTTCATTGGATGTGGACCATGACAGGAAGGCAAGGTAAGAATAATCTTATGTAGAATCTTGAAAGTAGTTCTCCATAACTAATACGTTAGAGCCAAGCTATTACGAAACAAGATTCTTGATACAAAGGGCTGTGAAAATGTGGAATGTAATGCTGCAGAAACAAATCAATCAGGATGCTTAAAGGGAGAGAGAGAGAGAGATACCTGTAAAGTGAGGGTATTAAGGAATATGAAGAGAAGATAGGGAAATGGGATTATATGGTGTGCTTTGATTGAAGAGGCACAATGGCCAATTTCCGTTCCTAATTGTGGTTTTGGCTACAAGAAGATGTTCCTTTGTAATCTTATTCCACTTGTTTTGTTTTATACAAGTGTGTAAATACACCCAATAAAAACAAACTCTTTCTTATTTAATCTACCATAGATCAAATTTTCTACAATTTATCTTTAAAACCGATTTGCATAAATTTTGTCAAATCTTCAGAAAATTATGAATTGATTAAATGTAGAATAATCTCCTACTTTAGCGAACTTACCTGGTTGGTGATAAGGAGGCAGTTCATATGAAACTGGTGCCCTTGGGTCTGGATAATACACATCAGGTTGTTGGGATGGATACACAGATACTCTCGGCACAAACTGGCCAGGCTTTGATGGGGGTAGTGAAGCATCTGGTCCAATACGTGAAGACATTATAGCCGAGGTAGAGGACATCTGATTGAGAGCCGTCTTGGGAGGAGACCCAATTCTACTGGAAATGAAATCATTCTATTTTTTAAAAATCACCTTTTAGAAATGGACTTCACCCTGTACATACAGTTCCTGTCCCACTATACCTACCTTACATTTACCCAGGTTAACATTTATCTTTTTAATGACCCAGGAATCTCTTGAATGACGTTTATCATCCCATTATAAAACCACACTTTTGTAAAAATGTCAAAGTCAAGTGCAGACAAGCCACAATCAGCACACATGTCCCCACCCCCACCGCCTGCTCCAGTGTGGCAATTTATTTGTGAAGTGGAGAGAAGGAAAGAATGACAGTGTGGAAGCGTAAGCTTTAAAAAAGCTGCCCAACAACCCGTCTGCAGGACCACACAATATGCAAAACCACGTGATGCTATTAGTGTTGATTTTGATCAACAGCCTTAAATACAACAACAAGAAGATTACATTTGTATAGCACCTTTCAGGTCGGGAGGACGGCCCAAGGCGCTGAATACCTAACCTAAATACCTAACCTGTTGAAACGTTCAAGACAACCAAACTAACTTCAGAATTGAACCAATGCCTTTCTCCTCTGGAGAGTTGTATAACATAAATATTATTGGGAACTGCAGTCTTTCTTTGCCAATTTTTCTCCTCCTGTCAGAACTCCAACTCCTTTTATTTCTCCTGGGAAAGCACTCCATGGGCACCTTTGAACACCTCACCTAAGTCAACAGTGTTCATACACTATTCATGATGGAAGGTATTTGGCATCAGTTGGCCATATCTCATCCTCAGCTCATGTCCAACCAAATGAAACTTCCAATAAATGGTTTTGGCTGGTAATCAGTGTGAGATGCCCGATCTGGAGGGAGGGAGGGAAGAGAAAAATAAACTGCACCTTTAAAGAAAGAATAAGGTCTTACTTTTCTGGTGGTGAACCAGATAGTGATCCAGGTGTACTCAAATTGCTTTGTCCAATTTTTTTAGCAATCTCCAAAGAGGACGAGGTATCTGCACAGCGTGGTATTAGTTGTGGGGTACTACTTTCTGGACTTATGATCCCGTTTGATATCTGCACCATTTTCACAGTGGCTTCTGTGATTCCTGTTACAGACACTATACTGCCTGCAGAAGTGGTGGCTAGATTAGTGATTCCAGGTTTGTTCAGCAGAGGAAAGGGCCTGATGGTAGCATTGATCTTCTTATTCCGCATCCGATACCTATTAACAAGCATAACAGATAGGTATGTTTGCAACACAGAACAACAACTCAAAGATCTTTCATAATCAAATTATCAATTAATGTTAAACAGAATGGTTATTACTTAGAAGCTGAATGTACTTTATGATTCCCAAAGAAACAGAAATCTGCAGAGCTGAGGCCATTTGGCTCATCAAGTCTGTATTGGCTCACTACTCTTCCACATGCCTCTCTATGTCCCTCTTGAAAGCTACAATAGACTCCATCTCCACCATCCTACTCCGTGTTCCACATCCCAACTGTTCTCCAGGTGAAAACATTTCTCCAAAGTTCCTTTGTGACTATCTTATAACTATGTCTAACCTTCCTATTTACCCTCTAATCATTGTGAACACCTTCATCAGGTCCCACCTCAACTTTCTGTAAATGGAATTAGGTTAGAAGATCAGCCATGATCTTATTAAATGGGGGGGGGGGGGGCAGGCTCGAGGGGCCGAATGGCCTACTCCTGCTCCTATGTTTTATGTTCTTTCTTTGCTGTAATGAACACAGAGGCAGTCAATAACATCCTTTATGAAGCAAGGTACCCCAAAACTGGACACAGTTTTGGGGTTTTGGGGTACCAGAACCATAGAGATTTATGGTAAAGAAGCCCCTTCAGCCCATCGGGTCTTGAGACAGTTTGAACACAGCAGAGAGAAGGAATCGGAGGAAGGAGTTCCAAAGAGGAGGGGGTAGAATGATTGAAACCTCACCAATGGTGGGATGAATAGGACAGGGAACATAGAGGCCATGATTCACTGGAGGCGATGGCAGAGGTAGGGTGGGATGAAGCCATGGAGGGATTTGAAGGCGAGAATGAGGATTTGAAGTTGATCCATTGATGGGGGATGGAGACCAGTGGAGACAAGCAAGAATGGGGGCGATGCGCTGGCAGACAACAACAACAACAACAACAAGATTCCATTTATAAAGCGCCTTTCACGTCAGGAGGACGTCCCAAGGCGCTGCACAGTTGGGTCATGACCCGAGCAGGGGGGAAATGGTCAGGGTGAGGGGAGGGAAGGGAGGGAGCGAGCGAGGAGGGGGGAAATGGTCAGGGTGAGGGGAGGGAAGGGAGGGAGCGAGGAGCGGGGAAATGGTCAGGGTGAGGGAAGGGAGGGAGCAAGGAAGGGGGAAATGGTCAGGGTGAGGGGAGGGAAGGGAGGGAGCGAGGACGGGGAAGAGAGTCGAGAGGGGGGAGCTGAAGGCACGGTCAAAGAGAAGTGTGGAGGAGGACACAAGCTGCAGAGTTTTGGTTAGTCTGCAGTTTGTGTAGGGGGTAGTTGAGGAGTCCATCGAGGTGAGCCTTGGCATGGTCAGCCTGGAGGTGACGAAAGTGTCAATGTTACAAAGCTGAGAGAAAGCCTGGATGTGGGGTTTGAGAGATAGACGATCCACAAGGGGTGAGACGTTTCAGAGAAGCACAATTCACAGTGATTTTTTGCTAAACAAAATGGAATTTATTTACACAATTTTTTGAACTCTGACTTACTTTTCCAGCTCCTCCTGGGAATGAGCAAATGTACAATTAGCTCCCCGTGGGCAGCCTCCCTGTTGTCGCAGGTCTCGGCACATGCTGGTTTTGTATTTGCTGTTTGGCTGTGGCTGAAAAGTGGATATCAAATGAGTTATTTGATAATAATAAATTGGTCATTTTCAATCCACGACTGTTTGTGGGACACTGCTGTGCTTCCGCGTTTCACCCACAAATATACGGTCAATTCACTTTACAGTATATTCTGTGAAGCGCTTTGAGACGTCTAGAAGACGTGAAAAGTGCTATATCAAATGTAAGGATTATTATTATTATTTAGCTACACTCACTCGAGCCTTTGTTGCAGTTGCAACCATGACAGCACATTTGACTCGAGCCTCGACACAATTCCAGTTATAACAAGTCTAATAAAGTCCTACCCGTTTATGTCGACACGTGGGGCACAGTTCAAATTTTGTTGACAGAAGGGAATGTCAACATTGACAAACTAACAATATATGCACACATCCACTGTGGTTAAAATTTGCTGAAGCATTTATCTACATTGTTTCATATGCTACGATTACAATTTCTGTACCATTTATTTACCTGTATTTTCCTTCATTTATTGAATTATTATTTGAGAACAGTTTCATAACTGATACTTGCTCTTTTCAGATCAGGGTTTACAGTTTATCCAAAAAATAGCTGCTTCGTCCATTTCTTTCAGTAACTCTGATTGAGCAATAAATAATAATAATAATCCTTGCATTTGATATAGCGCGTCTTCTTGACGTCTCAAAGTGCTTCACAGAATAGACTATAAAGTGAATTGACTGTATATTTGCGGCGGCCAATTGCGCACAGCAGCGTCCCACAAACAGTCGTGGATTGAAAATGATTTATTATTTTTTTCCCGAGGGATTATTATTGGACTGGTTGAGTAAGGAAACTTGCAATCCTTCACACAAGCTAAATGCTTCTGTGCATGTCACATGATAACTATGTTGGTCGACCTCCACCATTGTCATTAGGTTCCTCAGTTTTTTGCTGGCCATCATCGTGACTTTTTTTTTACTGAGGTGATGAAATCCTTATCGGCCAGTCCAATTTCCAGGGCTCGCTGATCAACGCGCGTGTGCTGCTTCGTATCCGGCCTTTATTTGTTCAGCATATTGCAGACAACCATAAAGGATGTTGCGCTTCACAGAGAAGGTTTTGCAGACTTCGTTCCCGGCCATTCCACTCTCAATTGCTTTGATTGTACAATATTTATCTTCCAACATTTAAGTCAAGTTTATGTTTCATTCCAGTTACGGTACAAGCCTCTGGGAGGCTACCCCGCGTGAAGGGCGCTATACAAATATAAGCTGTTGTTGTTGGTATCCATTGTAGTAGAATGGTGTGCTATGATCGGCATTCCCAACACGGTTACCACGTGTCACACTCACTCACGTGTTACACCCATTCATGTGCAATCACTCACAGTCATGAGCCACACTCAATCAATAAATAATAATATTTGATATAACGTGTTTGAGACGTCTCAAAGCGCTTCACAGAATATACTGTAATGTGAATTAACTGTATACTTTGTGGGCGAAATGCGGCAGCCAATTACACACAGCAGTCATGGATTGATGACCAAATTATTTTTATTTATTTTGAAAGAATTATTACCCTCGGAAAGCGATCCACCAATCGACTAACAACCGGATTCCTACTTACTGCTAGGTAAAACAGAGACGTGTGGAATAAGGAAACTTGCTCAATGTTTTGCCCTACCAGGGCTCTCACCACTGAGCTACAGGAATCCACAAATTAAATAGTGCCGTTCCCATCAGAAGAATGTCCCAAGGCCCTGGACAGTTAAGGGGTTGGAACATAGGAACATGAGTTGCCTATTCAACCTCTTGAGTCTGTTCTGCCATTCTATTAGATCTTGGCTGATCTATACCTCAACGCCAATCACCCACCTTTGCCCCATATCCATTGATGCCCTTACCTAACAAAAATTGCACCCAAGCTGAGAGGGTTGGAATCAAGAGGTGTGGCAGAGTGGGCCGAAGGCATAGTTATACAGGAACAACAAATTAACAACAAATTACATTTGTATTGCGCCTGTTAGGGACTTGAAAAATGTGTTGCTATAAGTGTCCTGAAGTTTTCGCTCACAAAATATACAGTCAATCCACTTTACAATATAATCTGTGAAACGGTTTGAAACAGCTCAACATCATAAGGTACTAAATCAAATGCAAGGATTGTTATGATGTCAATGTTGACAAACATGGTAATTTTCTGTGTTCCGATGTGGAGAAGGAACTTGGAGTTCACTTTTTTGTCGACATAAGTGGGATGTGGATATAAATTAATTTGAGATAAGTGGGTAAGACTGTATTAAGTAATGGAGAATAATGTAGAAAGTAATACAAGGTACAAATTATAATAATTTTATGACAGCATTAATTAAGGCACTGTAGTATTAACCTAAAGCACCATTTTCAATACAGGGATACACTTGTAGCTATACTTTGAAGAGCAGTGCTAAATTTGACTATCTTTTGCCCTTGTAAAAAGATAAGTTAATTTTCTTGACCAACTCACAAACTAAATCAATACACTATCTTGAATTAAAACGCAGACTGAAACAACGCTACAAGTAAAAGAATGAAGGTATCTCACCTGTGGTGTTTCATGACCCTTCTTGCTAAAGTTCTGGATAAAATCCACAAGGCCATGGACCACTGTCTTCACAGCAACCATCGCATTCTCCAGCTGCTCCCATGTTGGAGGTGCAGCATCTTAAACAGACATATATACAAAAGAGTAAAAATCTGGAACGATAAGCACTCCAGTTTTCCACAATTTTTTTTAAAAAACAAAATGGGTATATGGGCCTATGAGGATCAGAGCAGTGGAAATCTTAAATCCTTTCCAGGTAGTTGCACTTTCAGCACAATTGCTAAATAAGGATCAGGGTTTCCAGATAGAGTGCCACTCATTGAAGATCTAACCATTTAAGGTCTCAAAACAATATCGGTTAAAAAGCAAACGTTCATGAAAAACATGAATTGCAGTTCAATGAACGTTAGAAAAACTGTCTCACCTTCAAGATAATCTCAAGATCTAACAGACACTCTTGCATCTTCTAAGAGGTTGCAGCAGTCACTGAATGAACAAACAGAGCTCAGCTTGAAGCTCTTGATTCCACAAATTTGTCAAATCAAGTTTGCCAAATCACAAGAACTACACGAAAAAATACCTTTCTAACTCTGTGAATGCCCTTAAAGTAGAATATTTGTTGAATTCCAAGAGTATGTGAAGTTCTGAAGATCTACAAGTATAGTGCTATACAAATGTAATCTCGTTGTTGTTCTCAAAAAAATGGGAGGACTGCCAACATTCATCATGCAGAAACTTCACTTCAATTCAAAGAACTCCTTGGCTGTCCTTTGAACAGCCAAGCCACCTGTGAAAAGTCTCCAGCTCTTTCTGGACAGCCTAGGTTGCATTTGACTAATACACAAAGTGATTGGCTTGAGGTTTAGAAGCACATCACGTACCTGGGTTGGGATCAATATTTGCCAAAAGTTCAAGATGTGGTCTGAGTCGGTTCAAATTAGCTGGATCCGCGGTCCTCTGCAGGACAATTGTCAATTCCTGAACGCTTTTGGCAAACGATTCGGGCGACTGGAGCTGGATGCACAAACACAGATGAGAAATGCAGGAACTGGAGGTTTAAAATAAAGAAGTCAAGCTGGCAAACATAAGTACTCAGTGTTTCACAAATGATTCACAGGGACCAATATGACTGTAGCTTGCAACATTTTAATATTAGCTTTGAAAATATGCTTTATGTTTATGTCTGTGCCAGAGAAGCAACACAATCTGCCTTTTATCTGCTCCAGGTTTATTATGATGAAAAGCAAATCCCTCAGGAAAAAAGCAATATTCAGCACTGCTTTTTAAAAAAGTACCTTATCAATTATGGACTGCATATGTGACTTGTGTGCCAAGTCTCCATACAGAAGGGAAGACCATTGTTCAGGTGAAATTCGAAGTCCTGCCTCCATGGCAATGTGAACAATCTGTGCATCGTGCTCTCTACGCAAAGCTTCATAGGTACGAAACTCCTCTTTTAGTTGCATCAGAGAAGAGTCTTCATCCCTTTTTGTTACCTATGTAGAGACACCAGACAAAGGTACAAATCAGTCATGCATTTCTATACAGGTCTCCGTGCCCAGCAGACACTGGATTCTACTAGAAGCCTGGAATGAGATCAAGTTGGAATCAGTGTCTGGTGATGAATGTTGGCAGGATTAAATATTGGTGAATCGGGTTGTAATTCAGAACTCCTGCATTTCAGACCGCAGTATTTCCATTCTATTTATGATTTCTACACTGGATTGAAAGCTAATTTAAAGTGATAAAATGAAAGCATATATTTTTAGCGTTGTACTTAAAAAANCTGGAAGCCAAATTGTTTTATTTTTGTATGTTAAAGGCAGTAAAACCACAAGGACAGCTGAACTGCCATCATCAGCTGCTGGGTAAGTCAGAGACAGGAAAGCAATGTAAAAGCAGATATTGAAAATAATTCTTCTCACATACTCAATTTGTGGTTTTCTTACTTCTAATTCTTGTCTTCCCTTTCTTGAAAGGCTAACATGAAGAATTTACTGTAAAATCAGTCTGGTAATGAACCAATTGGTCAAGTGTGGTCAACAGTACAGATATTAAGATTGGTTCTAGAATATTTAATTAGCACTTTTAGAGGAGAGTAGACCATTGGCACATAGAACTGTCCAAGAAACTCAATTGACATGGAGAGTCCAGCAGCATGAGGAAGGAACTGAGTGAGGTGGAACAGAGTGAGAATTCTGTTAAGGAATTTGGCGAGAGTGGGAATTCGGTGCACAGGGGGAAAGAGGTGCATAATTATAATATGTTATTAAAATAATATAAAACATGTCTGGGAATATGGCATGGCAGCTGAGACCGGTTGCATGCACAATGTGTGCCATGTGGGAACTCCAGGAGGCTTTGTGTGCCCTGGACAGACACATGTGTAGGAAGTCCCTCCGGCTGCTCGAGCAGGAGCTCAGAGTTTCTGAGCTCGAGGAGAGGCTGGTGTCACTACAGAGCATACGGGAGGCTGAAGAGTTCATCAATCGAATGTTTCAGGAGGTGGTCACCCCACTGCCACAGAGGGTTCAGACGGAGAGTGAGTGGGTGACCACCCGGTATGGTAGGAAGAGGCAGTGCAGAAATCCCCTGAGAGTGTGACACTCACAAACCGGTTCTCTGCATTGAATACAGGTCAGGGTGATGACACCTCTGGGGAGAGTCAAAAGCAAATGGATGCACAGGGGGACACAGGGAAGAGTGTCAATCCAATTGTCATTGGGGACACAATGGGGAAAGGAGTAGACGGGCATTTCTGCAATCAAAGACGTGACTCTCGCACGGTATGTTGCCTCCCTGGTGCCAGGGTTGAAGACATCACGGAATGTGTGCAAAACATTATACAAGGAGAAGGGGAACATCGAAGTCGTGGTCCATGTTGGGATCTGTGACGTAGGGGAAAAAAAGGACTGAGAACCTACAACAACAACAAGATTCCATTTATAGAGCGCCTTTCACGTCAGGAGGACGTCCCAAGGCGCTGTACAGTTGGGTTAGGACCCGAGCATTGGGGGGGGAAATGGTCAGGGTGAGGGGAGGGAAGGGAGGGAGCGAGGAGGGGGTAGAGAGTCGAGAGGGGAGCTGAAGGCACGGTCAAAGAGAAAGGTCTTGAGACCGGCCTTGAAGGAGGAAAAGGAGGAAGCGACGAAGGTACTTGGGGATAGAGTTCCAGAGCCTCGGGGCTGAGAGGCTGAAGGCGGTTGGGGCGGGGGATGTGGAGCAGACCGGAGCCAGAGGAACGGAGGGTACGGGCAGGTAGGTAGGGGGATAGTAGGTCGGAGAGGTAGGAGGGAGCGAGGCCGTGAATGGCCTTGTAGGTGAGGATGAGGAGCTTGAAATCGATCATCTGGGGGATGGGGAGCCAGTGGAGGCGAGCGAGGGTGAGGGTCAGGGCGAGGGCGAGGGTGAGAGTGAGGGTGAAGGCGAGGGCGAGGGTGGGAGTGATGTGGTCGCGGTGTCTGGTGCGGGACAGTACACGAGCTGCAGAGTTCTGAATGACCTACAGTGTGGAGGGAGGGCCGGGAAGGCCGGCGAGGAGAGAGTTCCCATAGTCCAGCCTTGAGGTGATAAAGGCGTGGACCAGAGTTTCAGCCGCGTGAGGGGTGAGGTAGTGCCGTAGTCTGGTGATGTTCCGGAGGTGATGGAAGGCGGTGCCAGTTGTGGAGCGGATATGAGGGAGAAAGGACAGCTCAGGGTCGATCAGAACCCCGAGGTTCCTGACCGGCTTTGAGAGGTGGAGAGTGCAGCCTTGGATGCTGATGCTGTCAGCGCCTGAGGTGCGGAGGCGCTAACGTGAGCCAATCAGGAGGGCCTCAGTTTTGCGCACGTTGAGCTGAAGAAAGTTGTCTCTCGTCCAGGACTCAATGTCAGACAGACAGCTGTCAGGACATCGGGGGTCGTGGAGTTGAGGGTAGAGGAGGAAAGGTAGAGTTGGGTGTCATCCGCGTACATGTGGGAAGTTAACCCCATGTCTGCGGATGATGTCACCACAGGGGGAGCGTATAGAGGGTGAAGAGGAGGGGACCGAGGACAGAGCCCTGAGGGACACCACACAAGACAGTGCGGGGGGGTGGAGGAAAAAACATTCGTGGAAACAAAGTGAAGACGGTGGGAGAGGTACGACCTAAACCACTCAGGGACAGGGCCTTGAAGGTTTAGGTGGGAGGACAAGCGGTGGAGGAGGATAGCGTGGTCGACCGTATCGAATGCTGCCGACAGGGAATCCTACAGGGTAAGTGTAAGAAGCTAGGGAAAAAACTGAAGAGTATGACTTCAAAGGTGGTGATCTCTGGATTACTCCCAGTGCCTCGTGCAAGCGAGTATCAAAACAACAGGATCAAACACATGAACGCATGGCTGGAGAAATGGGGCAGAAAAGAGGGCTTCAGGTTCCTGGATCATTGGGACCAGTTCTGGGGCAGGTGGGACCTGTACAAGGTGGATGGGTTACCCTGAACAGGTCTGGGACCAATGTCCTCGCAGGGAGGCTAACTAGTACAGTGGGGAACTAGTACAAAGGTTTAAACTAATTTTGAGAGGGGAAGGGAATCAGGATGTAGCATTAGAGAGTACAAACAAGTTACACAGAGGACTGGGAGAGACAAATAGCAATGTAATCAGGAGTAATCCAGAAAAAGGAGGGATTAGACAGGGGAGAAATGCAGAACATACTAAGTCAGTATTGCAGTGCATGTGCGTAAATGCAGTGTGTGAGACAAATAATATTGGTGAGCTGCAGCTCAAGTTGCCAAATGGGATTATGATGGAGTGGCAATAACGCAGACCTGGCTCAAACAAGGGCAGGAATGGGAGCTGAGTATTCCTGGCTACAGTGTTTTCAGGAGGGAGAGGGAAGGAAAAAAAGGAGGTGGTGTGGCAAAGACACAGTTATGGAGCAGAAAAGGAGCTGTTACTCTGTTAGGTGTATATTACACACCATCAAGTAGTGGGAAGGAGATGGATGAGCAAATCTGCAGCAGATTTCAGAAAGAATCAAAAACAATAGATTAGTGATAATGGGAAACTTCAATTATCCTGACATAGACTGGCAAAATAACAGTGTAAAGGGCAAGGAGGGGGAAGGATTCCTGAAATGTGTGCAGGATAATTTTCTGGATCAGTATGTTTCCAGCCCAACGAAGAAGGAAGCAGCACTGGATCTAGTTCTGGGGAATGAAGTGGGGCAACTGGAATAGGTTTCAGTAGGAGAGCATCTGGACAACAGTGACCGCACCATCATTAGGTTTACAGTACTTATGGAACGGGACAAGGAACGATCAAAGGTGAAGATACTCAACTGGAAGAGGGTTAATTTCAGTGAGTTAAAAAGGGACCTCGCCAAGGTGGACTGGAAAGAAAGATTGGCAGGTAAAACAACTAACGAGCAATGGGAAGCCTTCAAGGAGGGGATAGTTCAAGGACAGAAGAAATACATTCCCACAAAGGAGAAAGGTAGGGCATCCAAACCTCCCTGGATGAAGAAGGAAATTGCAATTAAAATACAACAGAAAAAGGAGATTTATGGTAAATGTCAGGTCCAAAATACAGAAGATAATCAAATAGAATATAGAAAGTACAGAGGAGAACTGAAAAAGGAAATAGGAGGGGCAAAGAGATTGTCTGAGAAAAGATTAGTGGGTAACATAAAAGGGAACCGTAAGGTATGTTATAAGCATATCAAGAATAAAAGGTTAGTCAAAGGTGGGGGGGGTCCAATTAGGGACCAAAGAGGAAATCGTCTTTGGGGGCAGAGGAATAAGTACTTTGTATCTGTCTTCACAAGGGAAGAGGATGCAGCCAATGCCACAGTATCAGAGGAGAGGGTAGAGAAGTTGGATAGGACAAGAATAAACCGAGAGGAGGTATTAAAAAAGGTTGTCGGTGCTCAAGGTTGGGACGGGAGGCATCCTAGGTTACTGAGGGAAGTAAGGGGTATTGGGACCACTGCTGTGTTTGATCTATATAAATGACCTGGACTTGGGTATAGGGAGTACAATTTCCAACTTTTCAGATGATACTAAGCTGGAAAAGTAGTGAACAGTGAGGAGGATAATAACAGACTGTGAATGGACATAGACAGACTGGTAACACGGGCAGACACGGGGCAGATGAAGTTTAATGTGGAGAAATGCAAAGTGATGCATTTTGGAAGGAAGGATGAGGAGAGGCAATATACGCTGATGGTACAATCTTAAAGGGGGTGAAGGGACAGAGAGACCTGGGGGTCATATAGTAAATCTTTGAAGGTGGCCGGACAGGCAGATACAGCTGTTAAAAAAGCATATGGGATACAGGGCTTTATAAATAGGGGCAAAGAATACAAACGTCAGGAAGTTCTGATGAACCTTTATATAAAACACTGGTTAGGCCTCAGCTACAGACTGTGTTCAGTTCTGGGCACCACACCGAAGGAAGGATGTCAAGGCATTGGATAGAGTGCAAAGGAGATTGACCAGAATGTGGCACTTCAGTTATCGGGAGAGGTAGAGAAGCGAGGGGTATCCTCCTTGGAGCAGAGAAGGTTAAGAGGAGACTTCATAGAAGTTTTCAAAATAATGAGGTGATTCGATAGGGTGAACAGGAGAAACTATTCCCCCTGGCGGGTGGGTCGGTAACCCGAGGACACCCATTTAAAATAGTTGTTAAAAGAAACAGAGGGGAGGTGAGGAGAAATGTTTTCACACCACGAGTTGTTGGGATCTGGAATGCATTGCCTGAAAGGCTGATGGAGAGAGCGGGGAGTGGGGTTGATAGGGCTATGGGGAGAGAGTGGGGGAGTGGGGTTGATCAGGGCTATGGGGAGAGAGTGGGGGAGGGGGTTGATCAGGGCTATGGGGAGAGAGTGGGGGAGTGGGGTTGATATGGGCTATGGGGAGAGAGAGGGGGAGTGGGGTTGATCAGGGCTATGGGGAGAGAGTGGGGGAGTGGGGTTGATCAGGGCTATGGGGAGAGGGAGGGGGAGAGTGGGGTTGATCAGGGCTATGGGGAGAGAGGGGGGGAGTGGGGTTGATCAGGGCTATGGGGAGAGAGCGGGGGAGTGGGGTTGATCAGGGCTATGGGGAGAGAGTGGGGGAGTGGGGTTGATCAGCGCTATGGGGAGAGAGTGGGGAGTGTCGTTGATCAGGGCTATGGGGAGAGAGCGGGGGGAGTGGGGTTGATCAGGGCTATGGGGAGAGATCGGGGGAGTGGGGTTGATTAGGGCTATGGGGAGAGAGGGGGGGAGTGGGGTTGATCAGGGCTATGGGGCGAGAGGGGGGGAGTGGGGTTGATCAGGGCTATGGGGAGAGAGCGGGGGAGGGGGGTTGATCAGGGCTATGGGGCGAGAGGGGGGGAGTGGGGTTGATCAGGGCTATGGGGAGAGAGCGGGGGAGTGGGATTGATTTGGAAGCTCTTTTCAAATAGCCGGCACAGACACAATGGACTGAATGGCCTCTTTCTGTGCTGTATAATTCTATGACACATTAATGCAATAACTCAGAATCCTTTCAATTCCTGTGAATCTTTGCACTTGCTAGAAATCTTGCACTTTTGGCTAAAGAAAACCTCCTGCCATTCCTATTCGCTTATGTTGCCATAGTTTAAAGCTATTGTCCATTGTTCTTTAATTTTCAACACGGTAAGAAACGTATCTCCAAATTTTCTGAACCCTTTACGATTTTAAACATGTTTATCAAGCTTAATAAGAAGATTGAAGTGTATTGAGTTATTGTGCCACAAGTTGATATTAAAAATCAATTGGACAAGATAAATAACCAGTCAGAGGATCACTGAATTTGAAGATTAAAAAAACAAGAAGTGGCAAGGCAGATTCGGATGGGAAGATAGCTCACATTATTCATGAGGTTTAGGAAAAGTTGTTACTGTCTGGAAACATTAATGGCAAGAGATCAAGAGAAAGTGGCTGGATGACATGATGAATTAGGCAGAGCCTGATTGAACCCATGTAGACCCCGAAAGGTATGATATGTACTGGTTGCTAATTTTCAGAGCAGCAAGATAAACAAAGACCAGCACAAAGATTCTGAAGAACGGCACTCTGTCTGTTCAACAACAACAACAAATTACACTTGTAATTTCATGTCAGACAGACGTCCCAGGGCTCTGGACAATCAGGGGTTTTGGACCTGAGCTGGGATTTAAATGATCAGTACTTTATTTTAAAAATCTCCAGAAGAATAGTACAATTTAAAAAAAACATTGGAAAGGTTACAGCTAATAAACAAAAATAAACCCATTGGAGCAAAAAATATTGAAATGACACGATTCAAATCATTTGTACATGTAATAATATGGATAACTGCAGTTGCTAAAAGTAAACAAGCTGTAAAGAAATGGTTAAAAAAGGATAAATGCCATACCTTGAAACATGAAGCACGGTACAAGAGTTGGACCACATGCCCAATACTAGTTTTAGACGCCTGAGGGAACCGTGGTTCAAGCCTCTGAACAACAAAGAGAACCAGCACTTTCCTCGAGAGTGCTGACCCATCTTCCAATGCAAGCAATACCAGTTTTAGAGCTTCTTCCTGCATGGCTGGCAACAGATGGAAAGGAAAACAAAAGCATTTATGCTCAAATAGAAAACCAATTAATAAAAATTGTAAAACAGGCTGAACATTTTGAATTTCAGCAAGTTTAACACTTGCATATAATAGGAATCTCCAACTGACTAAACATAGGCACGTAGAGCATCTCCCCAAAGTATGTGTCAATACCAGGTAGAATAGTGCCCCCAGGAAACACTGGTTGGATCTCCATAGAAGAGCAAAGGGGAAATTAGGAGGAATTTATTTTACGCAGAGGGTGTTCTGGGAATTCGTCCCAGTGCCCTGGCCAACAATTTCCCAGATAAATGTGGTCATTCACTTCATGGCTGTGTGAAAGACATTGCTGTGCGGATAGCGGGGGCTTTACTATATATGATATCATAAAGGAACGTGTACATATAAAGGTTGTTGGGAGGTTTTTCCCAAAGTTTTAGGGAGGTTTAATGCAGGTGCCAATTACAGATCACAGCCATGAATAGCAGTGAGATGGCAAACATTCCTGTGTTCCTCAGATGCCAATTTATAAATGGCTTTTGAATTAAAGCCTGTACAGCTTACCCTCGTAAGGAGATACCCACAACAGAAAAACCACATCATTCCCCAAAAATTAGTAATCCAAGATATCCATCTGTGAATAACTATTTTGTCTTACCTGGCCCCAAAAACTGGCAACCTCGGGCCCTAACGGCTGCCCACAAATTGGCTGATAACTGCTGGGGGTTCTGATGCTGCAGAATAAGCTCAGTAACTGTCCTTTCGCCTAGTGATCTTGCTGCTCGCATTGCCCGAACACGACCTTCTTCCTCTACCAACTGACAGTTAACCAGGGTAACCAATTTCCGTTGCATTGGCCGACTCAGTGCACTTTGATTTAAACTTGCAACACCTAAACAAAAAGGAAAATGCCAACTGAACAAAATTGCTTGAGCTACAATGACCAGCAGCACAGCATGCACACCCTTAGGGTATATGGAATATCCTTTGCAACAGCAAAATACATTTCCCAGCTGATTACTACTGGAAATAGATAAGCACAAAGATTTAAGCATTCACAATATTAACCTTAAAACAAACTAGACATATTTTAATTAAATGACTATATCTTTGTTGTTTAATCTTTCAACAAAGAATCCAGTTAATTTTTATTGAAATTAGCATTAAAAAGAGATTATCCATACCACAGCCAAAGTTAGAACAAAAGTAAATCAGGATTATTTAACATCATTCTATGTCAAAAAACGTATTTCACTTTATTACTCAGGAATTATTATTACAAGTTTATTATTTTATATTAAATAATAGTCTTGAAAGCTAATCAACAATATTGATTATAGAAGCATTACTCTTAATGGAGTTAGAAAGATGCACTAAAGAAACATTTAACATACAGAATGTGTACACACCAGGAATGCCAAGAGAATAAATAGTATGGGGTCACTTCCAAGTAACCCAACATGCAGATCATCTCTTACAAAAGGTGGCACAAGGGACTTGCAAATAAAAATTAACATGAGGTATCATACAGTAATAATTATAATTATAAAATCAGTTGATGGATTGTTTAGAAAAGGAAATATTTAAATATTTAGTGAGGAAGGATCTCCTTGCTAACTTAATAAGTGTTTTTCTTTTCAGAATAATCTGATTTTAGTAAAGACAAATTCATTGATGTTTGCACTAGATGAGGCATCAAAACATATATTAAGGAACTATGGCACATAAATGATCGTCATCACCAACCAATTAGCATTCTAGTTTGCACCCCAGTAAAGCAGCACAGGATGATTAGCCAAAACTTAATCAAGTCACAGTTTACCACTTTCTTATGATGATAGTAATGGCATAAAATTAATCTTAAATATAATAAAGGAATTAAATGTGGCCGTATGTTGACCTAGAATGCCAGTGTTTATAAATGGGTTTTACATTTGTGTATGTAGGGGGAAGACTCTGTCAAGCATATTTCCCAGTAATCAAAAAAACACCTGAAAAAGATTTGACACCTTATATTTATAAATATAACCTGCACAACGTACCCTTTCCTCCACTAAGCGGTTTCAAGTAGAGAGCCAGCTCCTCCACACACTTCTTTGCAATTTCATAATGTTTATTTTCAGCCAAGTTACTCAGATTGACTGTCTGCTGGTCTGGGACCTAAACACAGAACGATAAACTTGTTAAACTGACAAATCTTAATAACGAGCTGGTACCTCCACCCCACTTTCAAATGAGAGAGTATTTGCTGCCGATTGGTTATTTTTAGAAATCCATATCAATGCTAAAAGACACCCTGCACAATACTTGTGGTCAACAGCTGGAATCATGTACATAGATTAAACGCAGAAGCAAAATTAACTAGAAAGTCAATGGATACTCAGAATACCGAGGCTGATATACAGTTAGTGAAATGACCCAAAAATAGTCTATTGAGCACAGATCAAATCACTGCAAAACAACTAGCAGACAGAGCACACATGCTAGTATGCCTGAAGATTGGTACCCTAGGATGATGATGGTGACATGGATGCCAGTTGGGGAAAACCAAGTAGAAGGCTAAAGATCAAGCTGCAAACGTAAGACTGGTTCTGAATGATTTTCTGTGCTTTTAAGTATCCTTCAAGTCTTCTTTACGGGGGGGGGGGGGGGGGGAAGAGAGAGAGACACTAGTATTCAGAGTCTGGTTGTGAGTCTTGTGCTTCATTTATACTTCATTGGAACATTGATTTTGGTATATCCTGTCAACTTGAAGAACACAATATTGCACAAATTGGGACCAATTTAAACAAATGCTTTACACTTTAAACATCTGAAATATGCCTGAAAGTTATTGTCAAAGCATTTTAACACCAAAGAGCCAGCTCCACTCTCAGCTCCAACTTCAAGAAGCAATCTGGCTTGGCACCAGTTAACTCGTCAGGTCCTGGCAAAGGATTTCAGTCCCATTTAAAACTAGGAAATATAATTTAGCTTCCCGCCCACAATTGTTTCACTGCGGGAAACAATATTGCAGCAGTGTATAAACCCTGGGTCAGATCAGGGTAAACAAGCTCCTTGTTTAACCAAGTCATGTTATCCCTGGTTACAGCAATAGCATCTGGGGTATGATGCTGCAAGTAAATGTGCACAACAATTAATCAGCAATTACTCAATGAGAAATACAAGAACACTCAGGCAAACATGCTAATTTCATATCCATGGTGTCATTTCTCAACAATACTGTAACAAACTTTACAAGGAAATTCTATTATTAAACAAATAATTTTCAGTGGTTAGAGTTATTTTATCTTTTTCTCCATGATCCATGTCCATTCAAGTCTCTGAAGCATCCTGGCAATATTCAATATTCAATATTCCTACACCTCTTAAAGGCACCGTTAATTAAAGC
This sequence comes from Callorhinchus milii, assembly GCF_018977255.1. NCBI lineage: Eukaryota > Metazoa > Chordata > Chondrichthyes > Chimaeriformes > Callorhinchidae > Callorhinchus > Callorhinchus milii. Next base: position 24,677,765 of record NW_024704749.1, read on the forward strand.
AAAGTCAAATAAACGATTGTACATTTGAATTTCATTTGAAATACTTTTGCAACCAAAGCCTCATGGCTCTAGCTATGAATACCAGCACCAGAGATACAATTATAAAGTTATAGAATATGTGCATTTTAGATATTTCAAACATCATTTACCTGTGCACCAACTAACTGAAGAAGTGCAAAATTTACAGGAAGAACATCGATGTCTGTGTTGATGGCGGTCTGATCAAAGGGGCATGCCTTGCGATGTAGTTTATTCAGACAGGTCTTGCAGACAGTATGCCCACAGCCCAAACTGATGGGTTTGTGCACGTTCTCATCAAACTCATTGTAGCAGATGGGACAAGAAAGGAATTCTGTCCACTGCGACGCTTGAACAGGCATTCTGGAAGCGGCTCTGGTTTCTGTGTCAGTGCTAATGGTTGACTAGCATAACGCTACTCTACTGTCAAGAGATTTAGACAGCTGTAAGGGGGGAAAAAGACATTCAATTAAAAAAGCATCAGAAAAGGTTTCAGTTCACAAGCGTACTGAGAAGGGGATGATCCTGAACGAAGGTAGAGGAATGAAGTAAAGCTTATCCAGTAATCAGTACACAATATTTGACCAACTCCAGTCCAACATTTTAAGTATTATGCTAATTTCTGCTTAAGAACATTATCGAATGTTTATAATTGTGCTTTCTTGCTATGGTCTTTGCAAATTTATGAGTCAACTATGTCTGGCTTTAACAGCAACGTGGATCAAATGTTGTTTGTAAAAAAAAAAGCCTTTTGATTCAGAGATAAAACTGGCATGTCTTGCAAGTGCAAAATAATTTAAGGCAGTGAAAGATATAGGCAAAGATTTAGCCAATCCAATCAGGATGTGAAAAAGAGAAAGACTTACTTTGGTTTGTGGTTATTCTCAACCTTAAATCCAAGGTGGGTTTTTNGAGTTAGAAACATCAAAGCCAAGCAGAATCTTTAAAAGATTGCGCCTTGACCTAAGAATTATCAAGGACACAAAATATCTTGGTGTTCTTGGATACTGCTCAGCTAAGATGCATTATATTCAGAGCAAACCAAATTTTAAGTTTGTATTGAAAGTGCCAGTTTGCTCTCATGGTCCCACGGTTAACAGTATACTCTCAGCCTGGCCGACTGGCTACTCTCTTTCTCATGTTAGAAATGCTTGTGAGAGCAGCTGTGTGAAATGAGGGTAAATAAGCTCAAGTCAAATTAGCATTCTTTATGTCTGCTTTGCATTAACAAAAGTATTTTTCCAAAGCCATTTTCAAAATCTGAAACCCATTTTCTTGGTATAAATTTAAGTTATGACAATGACAATTGGGAACTCCCATCTGGCAAATTTGTCATTTGATATTTGTAACACTTGATATTTGGTTCAGATTCTTTTCTCTGCTCCCTTGTTACATCTCCCAAGAGACACTCACTCCAAAACGATCTATTTTTTTTTAACAAGAAGTGTGAGTTCACCAGACTATGCTGAAAATGCTGATAAGCAACGCCAAGTGGAATGACAACTGTCAGTTTTCTTCTTCACAGAGCCACAGGATAATGGAACTCACTCCAAAAAGCCGTCAGTGGGAGATTAGATCAGGGCTTGAAATCCATGAGTCACCTGTTGTGACAAAGGCCCTGAACATTTCTTACACAACAACAGATTCATCTCAAAAACAAAAGACCAAGAGGTGATGCCAAACTGTCCTAAAAGGTCCTCCAATCCTCTGGCTGCATAAAGCAGTTTATACAAGTAAAACAGCATTGATTTCTGGTTGTAAACAAAGAAAAAATAAATCCTTGTATTTGATAGAGCCTTTTTCCAATTAATGCCATGGGATCTTCAAAATCCATCTGAACCACCAACTGATGACAACACAGTGCCTTTACTCTATGATATGATTATGATGTAAGGAGAGGGAACTTAACAATACACACCACGCAACCATACTTGGAAACATTCCCCATCAAGTTTGGAGCAGCCAACTGCTGGCTTTCTCACTGTGAACAAGAGTCTGACTGGCATGGAGAGAGCCTCCAGACTAGCATTTACAAATGTTTGTTTGTTCCCCAATCTTCCCTACCAATATGTTGTGAAGTAGGTCAAACCACAGTACTCAAGCCGGCATTTTATAATTTATTTTTCACACAACTGAAATTCCTAGTTCCAGGAAACAGACTAAACACCTCTGTATTATGAAAGCCTTACATGTCAATTACATGCTCAGAAAACAGCTACAAATGTATCTTGGAAATTTATCGTGCTCCCAGTAATGCAGTGCCGTTCTTCGAGAGGACCGTTGTATAACCATATTAATCCAGCTACCACATAATAAAGAAAACAGAACGGGCAAAGCATTTCTGGTAAAAAAAATCTTGCATAACAACTTTATTTGTATACACGAGGTAACAACAACAACTTGCACTTATACAGTGCCCAAACGCAGGCTAGCATCTCAGTTATACTGTATTCTACCTCTCTGCCTCCACCCTGGACTCCAGGACCCACTGCTGTGCTGACACAATGTCTGTCAGACATCAAGTCCTGGATCAGAGCGAACTTTCTACAGTTGAACGTCAACAGGACCGAGGCTCCTGATTGGCTCCGTCAGCGCCTCTTCACCTCAGGCGCTGACAGCATCACCATCCATGGCTGCTCACCACCTCGCTAAGCCAGTCCAGAACCTTGGGGTCTTGTTTGACACTCAACTGTCAAACTGCCTTCCCCCACCTTGGCCATATAGCCCAGCTCTGCCACTGTCTCACACCGCAGGCCGCCAAGTCCCCCTTACATAACATCCAGCCTCGACTACACCAAGTCCCTGCTATTCGGCATCCCCAGCTCCTACCTCCATAGGCTGCAGATCATCCAGAACTCTGCAGTCTGTGTCCTCTCCCGTATCAGGCTCCGTGACCCTATCATCCCCATCCTCGTCCGACTCAGCTGACTTCCCATCAGACAGTGGATACATCCTGTTCCTCACCTTCAAAGCCCTCCACGGTCTTGCTCCCCCTACCTCTGCGAGCTGTTAACCCCCTACCATCCTGCTCACTCCCTCCGCTCAGCGGGCTCCGGCCTGCTACATGTCCCCCGCCTCGCCAGCCCCATCATTGGCGGGCAGGTCTTCAGCCTTCTGCCCCCACCCTCTGGAACACCATCCCACAGTCCCTCCACCTCACTCCCTCCCTTGCCTCCTTCAAGACCTAGCTCAAGACCCTCGTCATCAACTGTGCCTTTAGGCACCCTCATTCCCCCCCCTGCCCTCCACGCTCCCCGAACCTGACCCCCAGCTCGGATCTGAAACAGTGACTGTCCAGCACCTTGGAATGTCCTCCCAATGTGAAAGGTGCTATACACATGTAATTTTGTTGTTGCTGTTCGGAAACAAGTAGAAAAAGTACCAGCTAACACTGATTATAAAGACGTTGCATAGATAAAAGTGACATGAACTCCAATAGTGGTTAGCTTTGACATTTAAGGGACATTTCGCCTGTAGCAGTTCGCAAAAGTCACTATAGACCACAGTTATAATGAAAACAATAGACATTTTCTGGAATATGAATTAATTTACAACCAAGCTGACAGAAAATTGGTTATCACAACACAGACAAGCAGGTGCTTTATTACTGTATTAGCACAATAATCCATCTGGAATTCATCAGCAATATTAAACAATCCTGGGATTTTCCCTTCAATTAACAACTAGATAATATTTTTCAGTATAGGACATGCAGTTACCCTGCATTTGACCACAAGGCTGCAAGTTACTGCGGTTACATTAGTTGATGTTTCAATATATAACAAATATCATTTAAACCTGGATCACGTCCTTACCAATCGCAAAGTGGCAGAATAGAATCATAGAATTATACAGCACAGAAGGAGGCCATTCAGCCATCGTGTCTGTGCCGCTCTTTGAAAAGAGCTTCCAAATCAACCCCACTCCCCCATAGCCCTGATCAACCCCACTCCCCCGCTCTCTCTCCATAGCCCTACAAACTTGTCCTCCCCAAATAATTATTAATTGAACACTAAAACAAAACAATGGATTTTAGATGTGCAAAAATGCATTTCAGGTTTCTATTGGTTGTTTTATAGGATTTTTAAATGCAATTGCTTCATCTTAGTATTATTTAACTGTAGGTGATTATCTGGAGAATACTTCCCTGGTGAATTTCTTTAGTGCTGGCTTCTTCTGCTAGGTATGCTTATACCAGAAGCTCTATTGTGTAGTTTTGAAGCCATGTCACAAACTCCAATGGGAATTAAATGTTATAATTACGGTATTTGGATACAGCAAATGTGGGTTGCAAATGAAGAGGCACAGCTGTTGGAAATCTGATTTCACGTGAGCTTTTGCCATTAGTCTCTTGCAGACTGGACAGATAAAGCACATGGTCCAAATGTTAGCATTAATCGAGTATGGCATTGGTAAACTGGGCCCTGATTTACTACAAAAACTAGACCTAACAATACAACTGCTATTCCAGTCGGTGTTGAATGGGCCAGTAGATAAGAGAAAATTTGCCCTCCGTTGAACTCTCATGAGTTTCAAGATTTCCAAATTGAGAACCAAGTACCAAAAAAGCTCTAAATCCACACAGTACTATCAAGAGAATTCAATCAGCTCAGCTGCTTCAGCATAAACACAACATAGTGCCCTATCCCAAAGGCTTGAGTAAGAAAGCACCAAGTTTACTGGGTTTCTTTGTGATCACTATTCCATCTTCTGTTAATTCTGGAGATCATGTCAGTGCTGCTTGAGACAAAGTTATTCATTACTTCAGCAATGTGTTTTACAAACAACACCGACTTAGAGCAGTGTGGTCCAACAGGCCACATCCAGCTGATTGTGTCCGGCCTGAGACCATTTCTACCATTCCAACTTCCACTCCCTCCCTCCCTGGCGAATATCCTCCCAGGGCGGTAGCAGGAGCCACTGGTTGGAAGCCGCAGTGCAGAGAGTGTTAACAATACTGGCCATTATACAGTCTGTCAGGAAGCAAGCATGTCTCTTACCAACCCCATCATTAGCAACCAACCACCGGCTCCTGCCACTGTAGATAGTGATCCGCACGGCTGATTGGGAGAGAGGGGGGAAAGAGGGATTGAGAGGGGGGAAAGAGAAGGGGGAGGGGGGAGAGAGAGAGGAAGGGGTAAGAGAGAAGGATTGAGATGCGGTTAGAGAGAGAAAGGGAGGGGGGGGAGAGAGGGTGAAGAGAGGGAGAGGGAGGAGTGAGAGGGGGTTTAGAGGGAGAGGGGGGAGAAGGAGAGTGTCCGCTTCCCCAAACCCCCCCCCACCTCAATCCCTCTCTTCCAATCAGCCATGTGGGTCACTATCTACAGTGGCAGGAGCCGGCGGTTGGTTGCTAATGACGCGGTTGTTAAGAGATGTGCTTGTCTTCCTGACAGACTGCAGTAATGGCCGGTATTGTTTACATTCTGCGTCCTCCCAACCACTGGCTCCTGCTGCTGCCATAGGAGGATGTTCACCAGGGAGGGAGGGAGGGAGGGAGGGAGGGAGGGAGGGAAGTTGGAATGTTGGAAAAGGTCTCGAGCTGGATGCGGCCCGTGGACCTTTCTCAAATAGGGAATCCGACCCACGGCAGCTAAAAGATTGGACCACCCTGACTTAAAGGATTGACATTTAATATTTGGGGAATTTAATTTTTTCAGCAAATTTATGAAAGGTGTAAGAAAAAAAGTGTCTTTTGTTGAGCTAAAATTTCCTGCTTCCTTGTGTTTTTGTGCAGTGTGTCTTGTGGCTTCTTGTGAATGTGAACTAGTTTCCTGCATGAAGCAGACATGAGTAACCATTTCTAAGTTTGAATTCAGACTCCCATCAATGGATCTTGTTTCAGCACAAGATGAAACCCAAAACAAATGTGCTGTCCTGAAAATATAACCACCCCTAAAACTTTGTAGCACTGTGTCATCTTGAAACTAGTGTTTTAAGAAACAAAAATCTTGTTTGTAAAATACATTTTGAGTGCAATTAGAAATCTTGGGCCAGTTAGATTTGTATTGAATAAACCCAGCACCTCACCCACACCCACCTTTACAGCGTCTTTACACTGGCTATGTCACTGCTAGGACTCTGCTGTGTCCTGCAAAACTTCCAATGTTTGTTGGAAAATCGCACCTTTCACTGATTCATCTTAACTGATAGCTTCCCAGTCCAGTATTTGTCAAGAAGGAACAAGCAATATCTACTAATTATTTTCCCTGTGAGATATTAATTTGAAAGGAGCCTAATAACGATTTTCTGATTTGCTGAGCATAGTGCACTTGCCAATTTAACTATCACAATCAGAATTATAAAAGATGTCAGGAAACAGTATAAGAATTCCAACCGAGCTACTTACTTGCTCACGTCATTAGCTGAGTTGTACTCTCTTGTCACTAGAATCCAAAAGCAGTGAGTCTCCACAGAGAAGAAAAAGAACACTAAACATACAACATAATCTCATCTAGATTGTGGAGGAAAAGAGGTACTTCACATTAAATATCCCAACGTACCTCTGCTATCTTTTACTAACTCAACTTAGGTAACACACAATGATATTAAAAATAGCAACTGCAAAATGAAAGTTTTACACATTAACTAAGGTAATTGAGGAAAAGATCTACGTGTAACAGCTGGCCAAACACTGGAAATGCCACTGGATGACTGGCTGACTGAGTTGCAAATACTGTTCAACAACTGAGGTTTGTTTAGTAGATCAAAGGTCGTTATTCATTAAGTTTCTGCACCAGGGCAAACAAATACTGAAAATCACAAACTAAAGTGCCTTCACACTTTAAGTGTTAACATCATTATTATTATTAATGTTATTATTATAATCTTTGCATTTGATATATTGTCTTATCACAGGACATCTTCACATCTCCACTGTAAAGTGAGGTCACAAAAATACCACAAATCACAGTAAAGACAGAATTGAAGATAAAACATTCAAAAAGGACATAGTGGATTCTTTATTCTCTCTTTACTAGAGGTTTTCAAGATAATATAACAGGTACTGCACTATTCCAGTTCCAAGCCCCACTCACTATTCATATGCAACCCTAGACAAATATTGGCAAGCTATTTTGTTTGAAGCGCTCTGAGCCACGACCCAGGTGAAGAGCTCGGTATAATTACTTGTTGTTGGTTGGTAGAGAGCTTTGCAAAAGTAGAGGTTTCAAGAAAACACCACATTCCTCAGCAAGAGTCACTGGCGTTCAGGTGTCCATCCATTTCAATGTCTACCTAGAAGCCATTTGTAGAAGTAAAGAAAAAACTATCAATGGCAATTTCTTAACTGTTTCTCTTTTTTAAAAAAAATCTGAATATACTGCACCAATATGAAATTGGAATATGGAAACTTATTTAGACTTTAGAAAATAGACTTGTAAGCAAAATAGAAGCCCACGGTATTAAAAGGACAGTGGCAGCGGATACAGAACTGGAGACAGAGAGCAGAGAGTGGTGGTGAACAGTTGTTTTTCTGACTGGAGGGAAGTGTGCAGTGGTGTCCCCCCGGGGTCGGTATTGCGACTACTGCTGTTTTTGATCTATATAAATGACCTGGACTTGGGTATAGGGAGTACAATTTCCAAGTTTGCAGATGATACTAAGCTGGAAAAGTAGTGAACAGTGAGGAGGATAGTAACAGACTGTAAATGGACATAGACAGACTATGTCTGTCTCTGAGAAACTTGATACACTTAGACAACTTAAAAAAAACTACCCTCAAAAAGAACACAAATGCACATTATCTATAAAGCCATGAATTGAAGATCTCAAATTTAATGAGACCTCCTTAATTAACAAACCGAATGTTCAGCTTTTTTAAAAAATGATTTCATAGTGTGGGTGAGAAAGAAGAATCTTAACTGTTAAACTCATTAATCTATAAATAAATCCCATATAGTATTGCATGTGACTATCTCCCATCTGGCACGTTCATCACCGCATTCAAAGAAGCTCATAAAAACATCAAGCTCTTGGGTTTGCAAGGTTAAGAGTTAGGTGTTAAAATTGTGGGTGACAATTAAAGATGTCTTGTGTTTCTGGTACTGGAGGTGAGTGATGTACATGATTTACCTTAGGTACTGAATGTAGTATTTCCCATAATACTGGAAGAGATGTTAAAAGCTACATTTTATTTGCCATTTGAGTTTGGGATTCCTTTAAGGGAAACTGGGTTAGCGGGGCTTTTAGCCTCCTTTATATTAGGGTTAGGGTTAAGGTCTGGGCTAGGAGTTTTACTTATAGAGTTGGGGGTACTTTTGTTTTTACTGTTGGGGTACTCTTAGTTAGAATCAGCAGGGAAAAAAACACACTACCACTCTCACAGACAATTACAACAGCGGGGCCTCTGAATGGAGGAAAGCCCATTTCCCGCCACCCCGCCCACAGTGACGTTGAGTAAACAGGCGGGGCCCAAAACTACATGTTCAGCGGGTTTGTAGTGGAGGTGCTGTTTATAGCGGATTTCATGGAAAAATTGCAGCCGCACTTTCCTATTGGCCCAGGCAATGAGGAGGCACCGTTGAAAAGATAGATTTTTAGGGGGGTTTCCAAACAGCGGTATTGTTAATGCAAATATTACAGATTCAAACTTTTACTGGATTTAATTTCTAAAAATCAAATTGATACTATAAGTTCTACAACATTACTAATCAACATCCTACAGAACTGAATAATGTAATTGTCGCCAAGGATTACAGCATCAAGAGTAGTTTATAACACATGCATATAATAGTCAGGAGTCTTCTCTGAAGCAAAGGAATTTCAAACATCAAATTCTGTATCAACAAACCATGAATACGAATTCAGAAGAAATTTTATTGCAAGATGTCATATCAGTTGTGGCTTTAAAGCAATTTTTTTTGTATAAGTATGAATTTATACACTGTGGCAAGAATAGGATGATAAACCACTTTCTTAGCTAATAGATTTGCTTGCTCCCCCACCCGCTGCCTCCTCTCGGATGGCTCCAGCCTTCTGTTCGGTGGCCGTGCCTTCAGCCGCTACGCCCCAAGACTCTGAAACTTTCACCCTCAATCCCTCCGCCTTGCCTCCCTCCCCACTTTCAATTCCCATCAAAAGATCTTCCTTTTTGATTATGCTTACGGTCACCACCCCTCTCCCCCTGGCCCGGGGTCAGACTCTACCACTGTCACGCTCTCCGGGACGCTGTATAAATGCAAGTTGTTGTAGGTGCTCTGTGCACTTTGAACACAAAGCATACGATATTGATTGGTTAGAATCATAGAATTATACAGCACAGAAGGAGGCCCATCGTGTCTGTGCGGCTCTTTGAAAAGAGCTTCCCCACTCCTCCACTCTAACCCCATAGCCCTGATCAACCGCACTCCCCCACTCTCTCCCCATAGCCCTGATCAACCGCACTCCCCCACTCTCTCCCCATAGCCCTGATCAACCCCACTCCTCCACTCTAACCCCATAGCCCTGATCAACCGCACTCCCCCACTCTCTCCCCATAGCCCTGATCAACCGCACTCCCCCACTCTCTCCCCATAGCCCTGATCAACCGCACTCCCCCACTCTCTCCCCATAGCCCTGCAAACTTGTCCTCCCCAATTAATTATCTACTTCTCTCTTAAAAGTTGTTATCAAATCGGCTTCCAACACCCTTTTAGGCAATGCATTCCAGATCCCAACAACTCACTGTGTTTATATATAAAAAAATTCTCCTCCCCTCTGTTTCTTTTAACAACTATTTTAAATCGGTGCCCTCAGGTTACCGACCCACCCGCCAGTGGGAATAGTTTCTCCTGTTCACCCTATCGAATCCCCTCACAATTTTGAAAACTTCTATTAAATCTCCTCTTAACCTTCTCTGCTCCAAGGAGGATACCCCTCGCTTCTCTACCTCTCCCGATAACTGAAGGCCCTCATTCCTGGTACCATTCTGGTCAATCTCCTTTACACCCTCTCCAATGCCTTGATATCCTTCCTAAAGTGTAGTGCCCAGAACTGAACACAGTCTGTAGCTGAGGCCTAACCAGTGTTTTATATAAAGGTTCATCAGAACTTCCTGACTTTTGTATTCTTTGCCCCTATTTATAAAGCCTTGTATCCCATATGCTTTTTTAACAGCTGGATCTGCCTGTCCGGCCATCTTCAAAGATTTACTATATGACCCCCAGGTCTCTCTGTCCCTTCACCCCCTTTAAGATTGTACCATCAGCGTATATTGCCTCTCCTCATCCTTCCTTCCAAAATGCATCACTTTGCATTTCTCCACATTAAACTTCATCTGCCCCGTGTCTGCCCGTGTTACCAGTCTGTCTATGTCCATTCACAGTCTGTTACTATCCTCCTCACTGTTCACTACTTTTCCAGCTTAGTATCATCTGAAAAGTTGGAAATTGTACTCCCTATACCCAAGTCCAGGTCATTTATATAGATCAAACACAGCAGTGGTCCCAATACCCCTTACTTCCCTCAGTAACCTAGGATGCCTCCCGTCCCAACCTTGAGCACCGACAACCTTTTTTAATACCTCCTCTCGGTTTATTCTTGTCCTATCCAACTTCTCTACCCTCTCCTCTGATACTGTGGCATTGGCTGCATCCTCTTCCCTTGTGAAGACAGATACAAAGTACTTATTCCTCTGCCCCCAAAGACGATTTCCTCTTTGGTCCCTAATTGGACCCCCCCCACCTTTGACTAACCTTTTATTCTTGATATGCTTATAACATACCTTACGGTTCCCTTTTATGTTACCCACTAATCTTTTCTCAGACAATCTCTTTGCCCTCCTATTTCCTTTTTCAGTTCTCCTCTGTACTTTCTATATTCTATTTGATTATCTTCTGTATTTTGGACCTGACATTTACCATAAATCTCCTTTTTCTGTTGTATTTTAATTGCAATTTCCTTCTTCATCCAGGGAGGTTTGGATGCCCTACCTTTCTCCTTTGTGGGAATGTATTTCTTCTGTCCTTGAACTATCCCCTCCTTGAAGGCTTCCCATTGCTCGTTAGTTGTTTTACCTGCCAATCTTTCTTTCCAGTCCACCTTGGCGAGGTCCCTTTTTAACTCACTGAAATTAACCCTCTTCCAGTTGAGTATCTTCACCTTTGATCGTTCCTTGTCCCGTTCCATAAGTACTGTAAACCTAATGATGGTGCGGTCACTGTTGTCCAGATGCTCTCCTACTGAAACCTATTCCAGTTGCCCCACTTCATTCCCCAGAACTAGATCCAGTGCTGCTTCCTTCCTCGTTGGGCTGGAAACATCCAGGACCCACTGCTGTGCTGACACAATGTCTGTCAGACATCAAGTCCTGGATGAGAGCTAACTTTCTACAGTTGAACATCAACAAGACCGAGGCTCTCCTGATTGGCTCCGTCAGCGCCTCTTCATCTCAGGCACTGACAGCATCACCATCCATGGTTGTACACTCCACGTTGCTAAGCCAGTCCAAAACCTGGAGTCTCGTTTGACCCTCAACTATCCTTCTACCCACATCTGGGCCATGACCCACTCTGTCTTCCTCCACCTCCATAACGTTGCCCGGCTCCAACACTGTCTCACTCCGCAAGCTGCTGAGGCCCTCATCCATCACATCTAGGCTCAACTATGACAACTATGAGGGCAGCCCATGTCCTCTCCCGCACCAAGCTCCGTGACCCCATCACCCCAACCCTCGCCCGGCTCCATTGGCTCCCATTCCTCAGAGGATAGAATTCAAAATCCTCATCCTCACTTTCAAGGCCCTTCAAGGCCTTGCCCCTCCTACCTCTCTGACCTGCTGACCCCCTATCAACCTGTCTGCTCCCTCCGCTCAGCAGGTTCCTGCCTGCTCCAGGTTTCCCACCTGACCTGGCCTGCCATCAGTGGCCGGGCTTTCGACCTCTTCCCCCACTCTTTGTAACTCCATCCCACAATCCTTTCGCCTTGCTCCCTCTCTTGCCTTTCCACACCTTTTCAATGGTGCCTTCAGCCGCCCTCCTACCTCTCTGCCCTCCCTCATCCCAACCCTGCCACACCATGATCAGATCCTAATACCTGCCCTAATGCCTGTCTGCCTCTTGTGATACTTCAATTCAATCCTGATTTGGAAGCTGGTCTTGCTTTGTAATCTGCAATCTATGTCCCAAAACTGTTCAGTGCCTTGGAACATCCTCCCGATGTGAAAGGCGCTTTACAAATGTAACTTTGTTGTTGAAGGCTCATCTCAAGACCCTCCTCTTTGACCGTGCCTTCAGCCATCCTCCCTTACCCTCCACCCACCCTGATCCCAACCCTCCCAGCTCGGGTCCAAATCCCTGACTGTCCAGCATCTTGGGATGTCCTCCCAAAGTGAAAGATACTGTTCAAATGTAATTTTCTATTATCTTCTAGTTTGGCAGTCAGATTTATTTTCTCCTTCGTGACTTTCTCACTGAGCAAAATGATTTAGGGACTCTTTTCATGACACTTGTATATCCTGAATATGACCACCCTATTTTTTCAAAACAAAGCCATGCTCACTAAAGATGAATCTAAATATCTTTCTGTCTGTGAGACTCCTACTACCAGGTGTTCCAGATTTACAAATTAATTGCAATGATTGGACTATTTTCAAAATTAAAGGGCAGCCCCTTTTTACTTATTGGCGAATGCCAATAAGAAAAAAGGGGCTGCCCCTTAATTTTTGACTAAATGATTTTGGACATTAGAAATAGCTCAAAAAAGGGAACAGCTTCTTAGCTACTGATATTGTTTAGTGATGTAAATCTTAAACATGGACCATTTAGCATTAAATTATAATAATAATCCGTTTCACCCACAAAATATACAGTCAATTCACTTTATAGTATATTCTGTGAAGTGCTTTGAGACGTCTCGAAAAAAATGATAAGGCGCTATATCAAGTGCAAGGATTATTACTGTTATTATTGTAATGAGTTAGTTGTTGAGACAATTTTGAGGAATAATTACCATGGTAATTTGCCCGAGGATCTGGAGGGAAGAATCAGCCAGGGTTCCTGTATCTGATTACATTCCAATTGCTTTCATTGTAAAGTCTGCCTATTGGTGAGAACGGAATCTGTCTCTTGTGATAACTTTTGCAATCAAATGCTCAGTGTCTCGTCTTTCACATGACTAATGTTTTAAGTTGTGGTATTTTTGATTGATAGCATTGAAGCAAACCCAGGAACAAAATGCTTCTTCAATGAGAAAACTGTCAAAACAAATCCATTCTGGCCTGTTGCTTTGTGGAAGGATTTTTTTTAAAAATTGGCAGCATGTGTGGATGCAGGTTGCCAGATTGCTTTAGTTGATGTGTGGTTTTCTCTGAATGAATTTAATAGAACTCGTAACAATACTTAAATTTAATCCGAAGTGAATTACTAGGAAATATGTTTTGTCTGAATTTAATGAATTTCAGATGTAAGGAATGATGAGAACTCGGTGCTTTCGAAGGTTTGTTTGTGTGTTTGACGGATCTTTTGTGTGTTTCAAGTCTAAAGGTTGGCTGGTTATTTCTTACCCCTCCCAATTTACAACTGTTAACATAGCGTTGCTGTACAATAATTTGAGGTCAACAACACTGTTTTGCTCAGTCCTAAGAATATATTGGGTGGGAGTAGAAAAGATAATGCCTTGACATCCTTCCTAAAGTGTGGGGCCCAAAACTGAACACATTCTCTAGCTGAGGCCTAACCAATGTTTTCATAACTTCCTGACTTTTGTATTCTTTGCCCCTATTTATAAAGCCCAGTATCCCATATGCTTGTTTAACAGCTTTATCTACCTGTTCTGCCACCTTCAAATATATGAACCTCCAGGTCTCTCTGTTCCTTCACCCCCTTTAAGATTGTACCATCAGCTTATATTGCCTCTCCTCATTCTTCCTCCCAAAATACAGCACTTTGCATTTCTCCGTGTCTGCCCATTTTACCAGTCTGTTTATGTCCATTTGAAGTCTGCTGCTATCCTCCTCACTGTTTACTACTTTTCTTAGCTTATTATCATCTGTAAACTTGGAAATTGTACTCTTTATACCCAAGTCCAGGCTATAAGTAATTAGTAATATATTGGCTATTCAATTCACTTTATACAAATTAGATTTATATAGCACATCATGAGACACGTGAAACAGTTGACAAAGCATCAAGCTCAGGGTGGAAGCTGAGGGATGGGAAGAGGAAAGATGACCAAAATTCCTGTACGTCATTTCTTTATAACCTAAAAATTCCTGAAATTGAAGCATAATTCCTACTGGAGACCTTTGAGAGTGAAAAAGTGCCACCTGTATTTGGAATG
>NW_024704749.1:24692060-24702275 GCF_018977255.1 Callorhinchus milii
ACCAGCCCGCGAGTTATTTATAAACTTACCCGGTTGCTTTGTGCAATGTGAGATTACAGTGGAATCTCAGCATTAATATACAACCTCCACTGAAGACAAGTGGAGAAATGTTGATCGTCGCTGCCTCTGCTCATCATATCAAGTTGCCAGTCTGTATGTAAAGGGTTATGCAGCTGTACATATTACATGTGATCACCATTCTTACCATTTACGAAGCAGTGTATTTGTAAGTTGTAAGTGGGCCTTTTTGAGTGAATTGGAAATTGCTGATTTTTTTGCCATTTCAGTAACATTTACACCACAAAGAAACCCGATTGCATTATAAGGAAATATGTGATATTGTCAGTACATTTGTTAAGTGAAATGTTAGCGTAAAATAGATTGTTGCAATTGGTTTTATTCACATAAACATATGCAAAACATAAAAAAATAAAATCTGTAACATTTGTGTACACTGTACCACATAAGGAAGTTATCTTTGAAACTTTTTGGGAACCAAACTTGCCCCTCAATACAATGCTTTACTAATGCAGAATTTTTGTTCAGGATATGAACAAGTTGTCAGTAACTTGGGGCCTTCAGGGAGTTGGTCTTGTGCGCATTTCTGCTTGTTATTGTAGTCGCTGAGTGTTGAAACGAGGTGAAATTCGCAGTGGGTGTGTGCTCTACTCCAGCAGACCAGGTTCGAATCCAGCTAAGATTCAAAGCAATTGTAACTCAATTGTGAGCAGCAGCAGAGCTTAATGTCTCCCCGTCACATCATCGGACAAAATAAATAGCACCTAAAATACACGTGTCACTGAAGAATGAGCTACTGAAGAAGCAGATATCAAAGAGAAATCATGTCCAGCAACTTGGATCAATGACAAAACATATGGAAGCCACACACCTCGACTTTAATCTCAAAATAATACATTTGCAGATCCAAATTTACTCCACTGGAGCAGCAATGAGTGTTAAAAAGGCCAAACTATCAACTTTATTGGAAAATACGTAGTGTATTACAGGTCTCAGTAAAGTGGGTAAGTTTGGGATTTCTCGGTGGAGCTCAAAGTCTTCCCTGTCCTGCAGTTTCCAAAGTCTGGATCCCAGTGTTTGGTATAAAGCAAGTTTGCCAAGTCAAGCCCTTTGTGCACGACCAGGTCTACAAAGATTAGCTGAGACAAGTGGATATGTACAAAGGAAGTCAGATAATTAGGACATATCCATCCTGTACCAATTAAAACATAGGATTGCAAGTGAGGTAATGTCAAATGTTATTTAATAATAAAATAAGAATCTGTGCATGTGATATAGCGCCTACACATTCAGACATCGAGAATCGCTTCACAGGATAGACTGGAAAGTGAAGTGACTGTGTATTTTGTGGACTATCTCATCAAACAAAATCTCATCCTAAAAAAACCTCAGACCCAGACTATCGTCTCTTGCCATAAGTCCAACATCCTGGGACTCTCCCTCCCTTCCTGGTACCCGTGTGATTGTTTCTCTTTGTAAAGAAATACTTCCTGGGTCTGTCCTCAAATTGCTCTTCATAGATGTGAACGTGTGACATCTTGTCCTGCTACGTTGGTGCATCTGACTCCAGTATTCACTGTTCCCAGCAAAGTCTACCCTGCTGTGCAAGATTGGCCCAGGTGTGGTAGAAAATGCTGTTTGGGGCATGGAAAACAAAACCAGATGCCACGTTAGGCAGCAAAACAATGAGCTTCATTGGGGCAAACACCCATTTGTTGTCCTGTTTGTTCAAACTGAAAAATAAGGAAGTAAAAACATTAAGGGTATCTGACAGGGATTTGGGGGGAATGGTCTGGCAAAGCAACTGATTGGCTAAACGCCTTCTCTTGTTCCTAATTTCCTATATTCCTAAATTGGAACAAACTATGATCTTGTACATTAACTAAAACCAAAGACGATATTACATTTTGCAAAACCAAACTAATGTGTTTTTTTAATATAAAAGTACTTAAGGTCACCAGACCTGTTAGGTTTCATTCTCGCAACTGTTCAAACAATCTTAAAATTGACATGTGTAGTGGCGTCATTCATCAAGTAAATATCAGATAGAAAGAAGCCTTTGCTGTTAATATAATGAAAACATTTCTTAACTTTGCTCAAATCTTAATTTTGGAGCAACTTATTTTCTCTCTGTGCCACAGTATCCCACATTTCCCCCCAAGAAGTGGGGTTGACAGCCTTACAGCTGTTCTTCAGCCCGAGGCACCACAGTAGCACAACATCCTCTCTCTCTCCCTCCCTCTCTCTCTCTCTCTTCCTCTCTCTCTCTCTCTCTCCCTCCCTCTCTTTCCTCCCTCTGTGAAGAAACTATCAGACAGACTCAGGGACACTCAGATCTAAGATCCTTATGTTCTGGGGTAGTAGACGAGGAGGTCGGGGATAAAATAAATTTTGGCAAAAATCTTGTCTCACCATATCCATTTTACTGTCTGAATAAAGAGCAGCTTAAAGTCCGTGGAAATAAATCTACAGAATAATCAATGGCTTATTCCATGGAATTTGTTACAAACGTTGCTTAAAGTTAAAAATAAATCGATTTCGATACGAGACGGTGTGTGTGTTGGTCGGCAAAAGCTGCTGCTCTCCACTGAATAGTTGAATTCACATACTCACCCGTCTCCCTCCGTCAGACCCACATTGTGTAAGTCCCTGTGAAAGCCCACGTGGACATTTCATTAATGGGACCAATGAGGTGAAAGGAAACTGAAGCGAGTGTAGAATCCTATGGACTAAAATTATTAATGCAACAACCGAATAAGACAGTGGATTTCATTTAGTCCATTTACTCAAAACTGAGGCACCTGTAATTAGTTTGGAGACTTTGTCTGAAACCTTTTTCATCCTCTGGAAGCAACAGTTTAAATAAATGGCAATTACTGCAGCTCATTTTGCTCGTGAATTAAGTGCAAGGTAAAACCAAACTAAAAAAAATCACCTTTTTTAACATTATGTCTGCACCTGGAACCTACTAAATATTAGTAATAATCACCAATGAAGAACGAGAATTAAAAATTCAGGGGTATAAAAACCTACAGAGAAACTAAAGAACACTTGTTATCCTAGTTCTTTTCTTAAAGCAAAACAAATCCTCAAACATACTAAATCAGGTAGTGCTTTTAAATTCTTACAACCACAAGTTAATGACTTATACATTTCTATATGTAAACTCAAGGTCAGCATTGCTGCTCTAACGTCAAGCTACAGCACAGTTACATGGACCATTTCGGGACTGTATTCAAGAGGCAGGAATGTCCAAGAGGTCCAATGTTGCACATGGAAGCATTCAACAGTATTTGCTGCAATTTAAACAGTCAATTAATAATCAGTCCAACTCCTTCCCAACTTCCACTGTTTCAACTTTATGTTTGTCCTGGATCGGGAGGTTGTCAGCCCCGACCAAAAGGACAATCAAGTTGATCTGTTCCCAGGATCACAATCTCACACATTGTTCGGAACAGAGCAAATGCTGGACATGAGGAAGAGAGAGAAATGCCAGTGACACTCTCCTCCCTCCCCTCATGCTTTGCTTTCATAACCATAAATGGCATAACATACAGTACAAAGACAATGCCAGAGGTTTGGATAAAGAATTACGTTCAATCCAGTCGATCTATTCCTAAACTATCACTGGAACGTGGCAAGAATGGCTAATCTGTAGTTAATACACACAATTCTGTTGATGTTTAGTTTTTCCTGGGCCACAAAATGACAATAAATTGAAGAATATTCCTGATTCTGTAATTTCACATCCACTGTGTCTGAGAACCCAGAAATCCAAACTTCAAACTGAACCACACAAACCCAATGGTCACCTAATTCCACATGTCCTCAGCCCTGACTCACACTCCTCTGCCTCAGGGAGCATCAGGAGGATGACCCAAGGCAGCCATGTGTCTGAAACTAATCATCACAGATCCTTTATCACTGGACAAGCACCCAAAAACATCTCTTTAAAAGAGCAAATAATCATGTCATCAAACATGAGACCTGGTTAAAGCAGCATATGTCACAATATAGTTCTAAATCTAACATAAATTTACAAAGTACAAAATAACTACCGTCAAAAAAGCCTATGAATTCTTGGCACCAAACATCTGAGAACTAGACACAGGAATCACACATTCCTGCAGCGAAACTCAGCGTCAAAAGAGGTATGTGTGTGTGTGTGTCTCTCTCTCTCTATCCCCCTCTTGAGACAAAACTCAGATAGACTGATAAAAGATTTTCAAATAATTTAAAAAAACTTTCCATCCATCATTTTAAAAATGTCAAATAAAAACATAGTTCAGTACATAAAACTGCTCCTTGAAAAAAACTCTATAAATTTATCCCAGAAACATTACATTCCAAGCACTGGGACGAGGACATTAGTAGTAACAGTCTAGTTATACGTTGGTGCCTGTATTTGGGCCCATTGTGTCGATTCTGATTGTAGCCCTGGATGAGCAGCACAAAAGTGGTCTAAAAAAAGTCCAGAATGGATGAAAGGGGATGTTTTCAGACTTACGTCACCCACCATAATACATACAGCAGTTTCAACCCTAAGTACACAATGTGATTTGCATCTTTCCAAAGAACACACCTTATCGTGGCATACACTTACAAAGATTATTGTTCATTTTACCAGCTTCAATTTCATTGGGTAAATGTGAATTCTACAGATCATCATCAAGTGCCGGATTCTGTGAACGTCTCATTCGCTAAGTTCTGATTTGGTGCTAAACTCTTCAGTGTTTTGTATCCACGGCCTCAATCGGTTTGACTGACTTACAAGACATCAGGAGCTCGAAATTCCATCTTAGTCCAAGCTTGAAGATCATTTTGTCTTTAAAAGTTAAGATGGCAACAGAACTGTGGAAAGTTCAGAAATTCAGTCTTTATTTGGAAGCCTTTTTTTTAAATTTACTAAAAATCAAAGACAAAATGGTCTGACAGGCTAAGACTAGCTGGAAATTTGTGTCTTAGATCTAGGAATAATCCACCCCGACTGTTAGATTTATGCTGTGGGACAGGCTCCCACACATTGCCACATTTAGTCAATGGTGTTGACCTCCAGACTGATTTCCTGAATACTTCCTTCAGTGACATTATCAACACATTTCTTCCCGTGCTGTTCTTTCAGGTGCCGTCTGAGAGCCGGTTTGTGGGCAAAGCCCACGTCACAGTAATTACACTTGTGTGGCCTGTCTCCGCTGTGGAGATTCAGATGGTCTTGGAGGGAGCACTTCTGGGTGAAGGTCTTGCCACAGATGGTGCACTGATAGGGCTTAATCCCCGTGTGGACCCGGATGTGTCGCGTCAAGTTGCTTTTCTGGGTGAAAATCTTGCCGCACCGGAGGCACAGGAAGAGTTTGTGTGTTTTCAAGTGGCTGATAAAGTTTTCTAGGTGATGGAAGATCTTGCCGCACTTGCTGCACTGATGGGGCTTCTGCAGCCACTTGTCCTGGGCTTTGTAATGACTGGTGTACAGAGCCTTGTTGGCAAACAGTTTGGTCCCACGGTTCCGCCGGAACAGGAACCCCCCGGCACCCGTGAGGTCCTCGCTGGGGAAGCTGCTCAAACCCTGCAGCTCAAACTCATTGGCGGCCAACATGAAGCTGGTGCCGTTCACCACCTCGGACACCCGAGGCCGAGAGCCCCCGTAGCTCTGCAGGCAGCTCCCGGCCTTGTGGCCTCTGGAGTCCACAGTGGAGTTGACCAGGGAATGCTGTGGCTCGGGAGGACTGGCCACACGTCGCTCGCTGGCGCGGCCCAGCTCGGCTCGGAGCTGCCTCAAGGTACCGCTCTCCGCCTCCTGGACATCGCTGGTCAGTGACTCGACTTTGACAATGCGAATGTTGCTGTCCTCGGAGTCTGTGTCGCAGTCAGACACGTCCCCGGAGGGCGAGAGGTCACCCAGCTGGTTCCTCTCGCTGTTGGGCGATGGGACGTCCTGCGACTGCTCTGCACAGCAACTCGCCTGTCCCAGGTCGTCCGATAATAACTTTGGCTCAATGTACTTGGTCAGGGCCTCAGTGCACCTCTCCACAATGTGGCCCATCTGAAGGTAGCTGGCCGCCGTTAGGTAGTTCACCAGCTCCTTGACAGGAAACTCCAGGGCCCCCGTGTAGCAGGAGCGGAGGATCTGCTCCCCCACCTCAGAGCTCTGTAATAGGGAGATTCTCACTTCCTTTGACTCGTTTAACAGGAATTGGTCCCTCAGGAAGGGAGAGCAGGCGGCGAGGATGATTTTGTGTCCCACAAAGGCCACGTTGTTGATCTTTATCGTCACGTCGCAGAATCGGTTTTGCTGCCTCAACACGTTCATTTTCTGCAGCATAGAATCTCCGTAGCTCGTAAACTTAAAGCGAAGAATTTCTGAGTTTGGAGCCATGTTGACAGGCCTGGGCAACAGGCAAAAACAATGTCAGTCACAATGTCAGTGAAAGATAAAGATTACTTGAAGGGCTTTAACCTAAATCTTAAAATTGATGCCAACCCCAAATCCCTTGCAAAGAACTATAATAAAATCACTTTATAAATGCAGACAAATTCCATGATTGTCCGACAACAACTTTTACAATATCTTTCACGTAGGAAACAAATCTCAAACAGTTTTATGTTGGTTTAGCCAACTTCACGAATTGTTTCTGACAACGAAATTGAATTGAATTTTAAGTCTTATGTACATGGGCATATATATTTAAGAGGCATTAAATTTACCATAACTACCTTTTTAGTTCAGAGCGAGAGGCACACACAGCACACCTCTACCAGCTTTCAAATAATAAACATTCTCACATTCAATATGGTGTCGGCACCATCCAACCTTCTCAAACGTTTAACAGGTAATTGCTATCAGGTTTGGTGACTTGCAGCCGAGCTCTTTTGCACACTGCAATGTCCAGCAAACAGCCATGAAAGTAAACAACCACAGACTGCTCAACAACAACAACAAAATTACCTTTGTATAAGCACCTTTCACCTCAGGATGATGTCCCCCTCACCTCACCTCCCCCTCCCTCCGAGAACCCTTCTGATCGAGCTGCTCCCTTCTTTCAACGAAGTGAGCTTTCCAGCATTCTGCTCCTGCTCTCTGGAAGTCCATCCTGGAGTCCCTCTGACTCTCTCTCTCCTCTCTCCAATTTCAAAGCCCACCTCAGGTCTTGCCTCCTTGTCTCTCGGTCCCCTATCCCCTTGCCACCCTCCTCGACTCCCACCCCCCAACTCAGGTGCAGCTCCAACAGCGTGAAATGCTTTAAGACATCCTCCTGATGTGAAAGGTGCTGTAGCACATTATATACTGTAACGTATCTGGAAGATTGTTAAGATGCTTATTTTACATGAAATAATGGTAATGCAAATTGTTGTGAAGCAGTGTGAAATGCCTGACCTCACGATGTTCATGACAAACCCAGATACAAACCATTTCTTTGCACAGAAAATATTTTGAGAAAGGGAAAAACTCTTCAGACAAAAACATGCGCATTTAGGGAATTAAAATAACTTAAACACTTTGGTAATTGTTCGTTCAAAACAGGTGCAAAATTTGAAGTTGTTGTTGTTGAAGTTGTTGTTGTTGATCGTGTTGTTACTTGGTTGTTGTTTATCAGTAAGTCAGTCTCTTCTATCTCAACCCGAGCGTTGGTTGCCAAGGGAAACGTCATCACAAACTACTACTGTTCGCAGTACTGCTTTACAAATGTCGTTTGTTGTTTGCTTTTCCCCAGACTTTGCTTTAAGTCTGATTTCCAGTCTGACAGAAATGTCCAATGGCTTAAAAAGTAGCCTTAAAAATAATTTTATTCTTAAGCATAATTTACAGAATAATTCAACATCCCCTCCCTTCAATATCCATTGTTTTGGAAAACAATGCACAGAATTAAACAGCACAGAAGGAGGCCATTCGGCCATCGTGTCTGTGCGGCTCTTTGAAAAGAGCTTCCAAATCAACCCACTCCCCCCATAGCCCCAATCAACCCCACTCCCCCCTCTCTCCCCATAGCCCCAATCAACCCCACTCCCCCCCTCTCTCCCCATAGCCCCAATCAACCCCCTCCCCCCTCTCTCCCATAGCCCCAATCAACCCACTCCCCCACTCTCTCCCCATAGCCCCAATCAACCCCACTCCCCCCTCTCTCCCCATAGCCCCAATCAACCCCACTCCCCCCCTCTCTCCCCATAGCCCCAATCAACCCCACTCCCCCACTCTCCTGATCACTGAAGGCCCTCATTCCTGGTACCATTCTGGTCAATCTCCTTTACACCCTCTCCAATGCCTTGATATCCTTCCTTCGGTGTGGGGCCCAGAACTGAACACAGTTTGTAGCTGAGGCCTAACCAGTGTTTTATATAAAGGTTCATCAGAACTTCCTGACTTTTGTATTCTTTGCCCTATTTATAAAGCCTTGTTTATAATGATGGGGAAGACGGGTTTGTGGGGTTATGGGGAGAAAGCTGGTGATTGGTGTTAGTGAAAGTGACGCTCTGTCAAAGAGCCGCACAGACTCAATGGCCGAATGGCCTCCTGTGCCATAACATTCTATGAATCTATGAATGTATGTTCACTACTTTTCCAGCTTAGTATCATCTGCAAACTTGGAAATTGCACTCCCTATACCCAAGTCCAGGTCATTTATATAGATCAAAAACAGCAATGGCCCCAACACCAACCCCGGGGGGGACACCACTGCACAGTTCCCTCCAGTCAGAAAAACAACCGTTCACCACCACTCTCTGCTTTCTGTCTCCCAGACAGTTCTGTATCCACTGCCACTGTTCCTTTAATACCGTGGGCTTCTGTCTCTTATGTGGCACTTTATCAAACGCCTTTTGAAAATCCATATAAACTACAACAACTGCACAATCTTCATTCACCCTCTGTTACTTCATCAAAAAACGCTATCAGGTTTGGTGGACATGATTTGCCTTTAACAAACCCGTGTTAACTGTCTTTTATTAACTGATATTATTCTAAGTGAAAATTTATTTTGTCCCGGTTTATAGTTTCTAGTTGTTTGCTGAAAACAAGGCATGTGGTACTAAATGCTTCAGGGACTTAAACCGGTGTCAGTGATTCTCTCGGCCTGAGCTGTGCTCAAGTGGGTCACTTTATTACTGCTTTTGGTAGAAGGATTGTTCACACACTCGCTACACACTGCACAGCATTGCTAAACTATTACTAAATTACTAAACTAAACCATTATTCGATGCGCAGCGTTTTTCTCTGCAGAAACAGACACTGCACATGAAGGTGATTACCACAAAATATTTGGCGACGTCTCAAACCTCAGACTCCATAACCATGTTTTGTGTCGGGTAGGGGGTGGGTGGTAATAAGGCAATGTGAATATTTTAAGGAGAAAATATTGGTTTAAAAGTATGTTTTACATAGAAAAAAGTGAATGTCGCATTGGGAAAGTCAAGCCACATATTTTGACGTGGAGGCACATCAGTTCAGTTCCACAAAATAAGGAAAACAGTTGAATAGAAATATAGAAGTCTTCAGCACAGAACCAGAGACAATCGGCCGATTGTGCGGTGAATTTAACATCACAGCAGGTGAGACAAACGTTAATAAGCCAAAAGCAATATGGCCATTAATGTGCAGGAGACAAATATATCTTATGTTCACTCTCAAGATAAAATACTTAAAATAAGTTAAAACATACATGAATCCACGTAGCAGGTCTTCTCATAACTGCTGCATCTGTCAGAAACAGAGACGGGAGGGAGGGAGGCAGAGGGAGGGGGAGAGGGAGGGAGGGAAGGGAGGGAGGCAGGGAGGGAGGGAGAGGGAGGGGAGAGGGAGGGAGGGAGGGAGAGAGGGAGGGAGCAGAGAGGGAGGGAGGGAGGGAGAGAGGAGGGGGAGAGGGAGGAGGGAGGCAGAGAGGGAGGGAGGGAGGCAGAGGGAGGGGGAGAGGGAGGGAGGAGGGGCGAGAGAGGGAGGGGGGAGGGAGAGGGAGGGGGAGAGGGAGGGAGGAGGCAGAGAGGGGAGGGAGGGAGAGGGAGGGAGGCAGAGAGGGAGGCAGAGAGGGAGGCAGAGAGGGAGGGAGGGAGGGAGGCAGAGAGGGAGGGAGGGAGGCAGAGAGGGAGGGAGGCAGAGGGGAGGGAGGGAGGAGAGGAAGGGGGGAGGGAGGGAGGGAGGGAGGGAGAGGGAGGGAGGAGGGAGGGAGAGGAGGGGAGGGAGGCAGAGAGGGAGGGAGGGAGGCAGAGGGA
>NW_024704750.1:0-182500 GCF_018977255.1 Callorhinchus milii
GAGAAAGTGTGAGAGAAGAGAAAGATTGCAATAGAGAGGAGAAAGATTCTGATAGAAAGAGATAGAGAGGGAAAAGTTTGTAATAGAGAGAGAAAGTGTGACAGAGAGGAGAAATATTCTGATAGAGAGAAAGTGTGACAGAGTCGCAAAAGTTTGTAATAGAGAGGAGAAAGATTCTGATAGAAAGAGTCAGAGAGGAGAGACATTAAAATAGAGAGAAAGTGTGACAGACGAGAAAGTTTTGAATAGAGAGGGAAAGTGTGAACGAGAGAAGAAAGATTGTGATAGAGAGAAAGAGAGGAAAAAGATTGCAACAGCGAGTGTGCTAGAAAGGAGAAAGATTGTGATAGAGAGAGAGAAAGAAAGTACAATAGAGAAGCAGAAAAATTGCGATAAAGAAGAAATGTGAAAGAGGAGGAAAATTGGGCGACAGAAGGAGTGATAGAAAGAGTGTGTTAGAAGGTTTGAATAGAGAGAGACAAAGTGTGATAGAGAGAAGGAGAAAGATTCTGATAGAAAGAGCAATAGAGAGGGAAACGGTCATAACAGAGAGAGAACGTGTGACAGAAAAGAGAAAGTTTGGAATAGAGAGGGAAAGTGTGAAAGAGAGAAGAAAGACTGTGATAGAAAGTGTGACAGAGGAGAAAGATTGCAATAGAGAGAAATTTGATAAAGAGGAGAAAGATTATAATATACAAAGGTACAATACGATAGGGTGAGAAAGTGTGAGAGGGAGAGAAAGATTGGAATAGAGAGAGAGAGAAAGTGTGAAAGAAAGGGAAAAACTTGTAGTAGAGCAAGTGTGATAGAGAGAAAGTGTGTTAGAAAGAAGGAGAAACATTGCGATAGCGAAAAGGAGAATTATTGTGATACGCAGAAAGTGCGACAGAGATGGAAAAGGTTGTAATAGAGAGAAGGCGAAAGATTCTGATAGGAGTGAGAGAGAGGGCAACGTTTGTAATAGAGAGAGACAAAGTATGATGGAGAGAATGAGAAAGATTGTGATAGAGAGAGAGAAAGTGTAACAGAAGCAGAAAAATTGGATAAAGAAGAAATTTGAGAGAGGAGGAAAATTGCGCGAAACGAGAGCAATAGAGAGAGTGTGTTAGAGAGGGAGAAAGATTGCAATAGAAAGTGTGATAGAGAGGGAAAAGATTGTAATATACAGAGGTAAAGTACGATAGAGTGAGAAAGTGTGCTAGAAAGGAGAAAGATTGCAATACGGTGAGAGAGAGGAGAAAGATTGCGATAGAGAGAGTATGATACAGAAGAAGAAAGACGGCAATAGAGAGTGTGATAGAGAGGAGAAAGATTGCAATTGCGATAAAGAGAAAGATTGCGATAGAGAGGTGTGACAGAGAGGAGAAAGATTCTGATAGAAAGAGTGAGAGGGAAATGTTTGTAACAGAGAATGTGAGACAGAGACGGAAAAGGTTGTAATAGAGAGGAGAAAGATTCTGATAGAAAGAGTGATAGAGAGGGACAAGTCTGCAACAGAGAGAAAGTGTGACGGAGGAGAAATATTCTGATAGAAAGTGCGACAGAGATGGAAAAGGTTGTTACAGACAGGAGAAAGATTCTGATAGAAAGTGTGACATAGACGGAAAATGTTGTAACAGAGACAGAAAGTGTGAGAGAGAAAGTGTGATAGAAAGAAGGAGAAAGATTGTGATAGAGAGAAAGCATAATAGAGAGAAGCAGAAAAATTATGATAAAGAAGAAATGAGAGAGAGGAGGAAAATTGGGTGACAGAAGGAGAGCGATGGAGAGAGGGAGTGTTAGAAGGACTGGAATAGAGAGAGACAAAGTGTGATAGAGAATAATAATAATAATCCTTGCATTTGATATAGCGCTTTTCACGTCAGGAGGACGTCCCAAAGCGCTTCACAGAACACACTGTAAAGTGAATTGACTGTATATTTGTGGGCGAACGCGGCAGCCAATTGCGCACAGCAATGTCCCACAAACAGTCATGGATTGAAAATGACCAATTTATTATTGTTTTTGGAGGGATTATTATAAGGAGAAAGATTGCAATAGAGAGAAAGTGTGATAGAAGGAGAAAGTGCGATAGAGGAGAAAGAATGCAATAGAGAGTGTGATAGAGAGGAGAAAGATTGCAATAGTGAGAAAGAAAATGTGATAGAGAGGGAAAAGGTTGTAATAGAGAGGTGAAAGATTCTGATAGAAGTGAGAGAGAGGGCAACGTTTGTAATAGAGAGAGACAAAGTATGATGGAGAGAAGGTGAAACATTACATTAGAGAGTGAAAGTGTGATAGAGAGGAGAAAGAATACGACAGAGAGAAAGTGTGTTAGAAAGATTGGAACAGAGAGAGAGTGGTAAGGAGAGATTCTGATAGAGAGAAGAAAGATTCTGATAGAAAGAGTGATAGAGGAGAGAGATGAAAATAGAGAGAACGTGTGACAGAAGAGAAAGTTTTGAATAGAGAGGAAAAGTGTGAAAGAGAAGAAAGATTGTGATAGTGAGAAAGCGTGATAGAGAGGAGAAAGATTGCAACAGAGAGTGTGATAGAGAGGAGAAAGATTGCAACAGTGATAAAGAGAAAGATTGCGATAGAGAGAATGTGTGATAAAGAGGAGAAAGACTGTAATATACAGAGGCAAAGAACGATAGTGAGAAAGTGTGAGAGGGAGAGAATGTGTGTTAGAAAGAAGGAGAAAGATTGGAATAGAGAGAGAGAAAGTGTGAAAGAGAAGGAGAAAGATGCTGATAGCGAGAAAGTGTGATTCAGAGGGAAAGGTTGTGATAGAGAGAACAACCTTTGTAATAGAGAGAGACAAAGTATGATGGAGAGAAGGAGAAAGATTGCATTAGAGAGTGAAAGTGTGACAGAAGGGAGAATGATTGTGATAGAGAAAAGGAGAAATATTGCACAAGAGAGAAAGTGTAATAGAGAGAAGAAAAATTGTAAGAGAGAAAGTGTCAGAGACGGAAAAGCTTGTCATAGAGAGGAGAAATACTCTGATATAAAGAGTGATAGAGAGGGCAAAGATTGTAATGGAGAGAGAAAGTGTGTTAGAAAGAAGGAGAAATATTTTTATAGAGAGAGAGAAAGTACAATGGAGAGAAGCAGATAAATTGCGGTAAAGAAGAAATGTGAGGGAGGGGAGGAAATTTGGGCGACAGGAGAACGATAGAGCGAGAAAGTGTGTTAGAAGAATTGGAATAGAGAGAAGGAGAAAGATTCTGATAGAAAGAGATTAAAATAGAGAGAAAGTGTGATAGAGAGAAAGTGATAAGAGAGGAGAAAGAGTGCGATAGAAAGTGTGTTAGAAAGATTGCAATAGAGAGTGTGATAGAGAGTAGAAAGATTGCAATAGAGAGAGACTGTATTAGAGAGAAGGAGAAAGATTGCAATAGAAAGAAAGTGTGATAGAGAGGGAAAAGGTTGTAATAGAGAGGAGAAAGACTCTGATAGACAGAGTGATAGAGAGGGCAAAGATTTAATAGAGAGAGAAAGTGTGATAGAGAGAAGGAGAAAGATTCTAATGGAGAGAGAAAGTGTATTAGAAAGAAGGATAAAGATTTTAATAGAGACAACGTACGATGGAGAGGATAAAGATTGCAATAGAGAAAGTTTGACAGAGAGATGGAGAGAAATTCTGATAGGAGAAAGTGTGTTAGAAACAAGGAAAAAGATTGTCATAGAAAAAGACAAACTGTGAAAGAGAGGAGAAAGATTACAATAGAGAGGAGAAAGAATGCGATAAAGTGTGTTAGAAAGATTGGAATAGAGAGAAGGAGAAAGACGGTAATAGAGAGAGAGATAGAGAGGCGAAAGATTGCAATAGTGAGAAAGATTGCAATAGAGACAGTGAAAAGCAGAAAGATTCTGATAGAGAGAAAGTGTGATAGAGAGGAAAAAGATTGCAACAGAGAGAGTGTGTGATAGAGGAGAAAGATTACAATAGTGATAAAGAGAAAGATTGTAATACACAGAGGCAAAGTACGATAGAGTGAGAAAGTGTGAGAGGGAGAGAACGTGTGTTAGAAAGAAGGAGAAAGAATGCGATAGAGAGAATGTGCGGTAGAGAGGGAAAAGATTGTAATAGAGGACAAAGATTCTGATAGAGAGCAGAATGATCGCAATAGAGAGGAGAAAGATTGCGATAGAGAGAAAGAATGATTGTAACAGAGAAAAAGTGTGGTAGAGGAGAAAGATTCTGATAGAGAGAAAGTGTGTTAGAAAGAAGGAGAAAGACTGGAATGCAGGGAGAGAAAGTGAAAGACAGAAGGAGAAAGATTGCGATAGAGAGCGAAAAGGTTGTAATAGAGAGAGCAAGTGTGATAGAGAGAAAGTGTGTTAGAAAGAAGGAGAAACATTGCGATGGCGAGAAGGAGAAATATTGTGATACACAGAAAGTGCGACAGAGACCGAAAAGGTTGTAATAGAGAGAAGGTGAAAGATTCTGATAGGAGTGAGAGAGAGGGCAACGTTTGTAATAGAGAGAGACGAAGTATGATGGAGAGAAGGAGAAAGAGTACATCAGACAGTGAAAGTGTGATAGAGAGAGAAAGCGAATTAGAAAGGAGAAAGATTCTGATAGAAAGAGTAGAGAAGAGAAAGATTGCAATAGAGAGAAACTGATTGAGAGGAGAAAAATTGTGTGAGAGAAAGTGTGATAGAGAGACGAAGTATGATAGAGAGGAGAAAAATTGTGTTAGAAAGATTACAATAGAGAGAAGGAGAAAGAATGCGATCAAGTGTGTTAGAAAGATTGGGAGAATCCAATGATCCTTGCATTTGATATAGCGCTTTTCACGTCGGGAGGACATCCCAAAGCGCTTCACAGAACACACTATAAAGTGAATTGACTGTATATTTGTGGGCGAACGCGGCAGCCAATTGCACACAGCAATGTCCCACAAACAGTTGTAGATTGAAAATGACCAATTTATTATTGCTTTTAGTTTTGGAGGATTATTATTAGGCTCTGTGTGGAGTAAGGAAACTTGCCCAAGGTTTCGCCCTCTGCCTGGAATTGAACTCAGGTCTCTCACTTGCAAAGTGAATGCTCTAACCACTGAGCTACAGGACTTTCTCCTCTCTATCACACTTTCTCTCTATTGCAATCTTTCTCCTTCTCTCTCACACCTATTAGTGCTTGTGATCTGATTTGATGGTATGTTTGATAGTGTCTCTGAAGCATTCAATAGGAAATTCTAGGAAAGTGAATGCTGTAAAGTAATGAATGTAAACACTAGGGGTTAATAATCCCTCCAAAACAATAATAAATTGGTGATTTTCAATCTACAACTGTTTGTGGGACATTGCTGTGCGCAATTGGCTGCCGCGTTTGCCCACAAATATACAGTCAAATTCACTTTATTGTGTATTCTGTGAAGTGCTTTGGGACTCCTCCCGACGTGAAAAGTGCAATATCAAACGCAAGGATTATTATTATTCAGGGGCCTCCGAGCTGCAGGTGCTAATAATCCCTCCAAAACAAACAATAATAAATTGGTCATTTTTAATCTACGACTGTTTGTGGGACATAGCTGTGCGCAATTGGCTGCCGCGTTCGCCCACAAATATACAGTTAATTCACTTTGCAGTGTGTTCTGTGAAGCGCTTTGGGACGTCCTCCCGATGTGAAAAGCGCTATATCAAAATGCAAGGATTATTATTATTATGTAAATCTATCTGTATTATCTGCTTCAATTACTACTTACGGGAGTGAGTTCCGCATAGTGCTGCCCTCTGTCTGAAGAAGTTCCTTCTAAATTCTCATTTCAATCCTCCAGTCACTATCTTATACTCGTATTTCTATGTGAAGTCTCAGTGAGAAATAGGAACTACCTATTTGAGCTGTGACACCATGTTGTATTGGTGTCACTTGTGGCATTGTAATCAGTCCTGCAGCTCAGGTGGGGAGTCCTGTAGCTCAGTGGTTAGAGCACTCGCTTTGCAAACTGGAGACCTGAGTTCAATTTCAGGCAGGGCGAAACCTTGGGCAAGTTTCCTTACTCCACACGCCTAATAATAATTCCTCCAAAACCAAAAACAATAATAAATTGGTCATTTTCAATCCACGACTGTTTGTGGGACATAGCTGTGCGCAATTGGCTGCCGCGTTCGCCCACAAATATACAGTTAATTCACTTTGCAGTGTGTTCTGTGAAGCGCTTTGGGACGTCCTCCCGATGTGAAAAGCGCTATATCAAAATGCAAGGATTATTATTATTATGTAAATCTATCTGTATTATCTGCTTCAATTACTACTTATGGGAGTGAGTTCCGCATAGTGCTGCCCTCTGTCTGAAGAAGTTCCTTCTAAATTCTCATTTCAATCCTCCAGTCACTATCTTATACTCGTATTTCTATGTGAAGTCTCAGTCAGAAATAGGAACTACCTATTTGAGCTGTGACACCATGTTGTATTGGTGTCACTTGTGGAAATGTAATCAGTCCTGCAGCTCAGGTGGGGAGTCCTGTAGCTCAGTGGTTAGAGCACTCGCTTTGCAAGAGGGAGACCTGAGTTCAATTCCTGGCAGGGCGAAACCTTGGGCAAGTTTCCTTACTCCACACGCCTAATAATTTTTCCAAAAACAAAAATAAATTGGCCATTTTTAATCTACGACTGTTTGTGGGACATAGCTGTGCGCAATTGGCTGCCGCGTTCGCCCACAAATATACAGTTAATTCACTTTGCAGTGTGTTCTGTGAAGCGCTTTGGGACGTCCTCCCGATGTGAAAAGCGCTATATCAAAATGCAAGGATTATTATTATTATGTAAATCTATCTGTATTATCTGCTTCAATTACTACTTACGGGAGTGAGTTCCGCATAGTGCTGCCCTCTGTCTGAAGAAGTTCCTTCTAAATTCTCATTTCAATCCTCCAGTCACTATCTTATACTCGTATTTCTATGTGAAGTCTCAGTGAGAAATAGGAACTACCAATTTGAGCTGTGACACCATGTTGTATTGGTGTCACTTGTGGAAATGTAATCAGTCCTGCAGCTCAGGTGGGGAGTCCTGTAGCTCAGTGGTTAGAGCACTCGCTTTGCATGAGGGAGACCTGACTTCAATTCCTGGCAGGGCGAAACCTTGGGCAAGTTTCCTTACACCACACGCCTAATAATAATTCCTCCAAAACCAAAAACAAAAATAAATTGGTCATTTTCAATCTACGACTGTTTGTGGGACATAGCTGTGCGCAATTGGCTGCCGCGTTCGCCCACAAATATACAGTTAATTCACTTTGCAGTGTGTTCTGTGAAGCGCTTTGGGACGTCCTCCCGATGTGAAAAGCGCTATATCAAAATGCAAGGATTATTATTATTATTGTAAATCAATCTGTATTATCTGCTTAAATTACTACTTATGGGAGTGAGTTCCGCATAGAGCTGCCCTCTGTCTAAAGTTCCTTCTAAATTCTCATTTCAATCCTCCAGTCACTATCTTATACTCGTATTTCTATGTGAAGTCTCAGTCAGAAATAGGAACTACCTATTTGAGCTGTGACACCATGTTGTATTGGTGTCACTTGTGGAAATGTAATCAGTCCTGCAGCTCAGGTGGGGAGTCCTGTAGCTCAGTGGTTAGAGCACTCGCTTTGCAAGAGGGAGACCTGAGTTCAATTCCTGGCAGGGCGAAACCTTGGGCAAGTTTCCTTACTCCACACGCCTAATAATAATTTTTCCAAAACCAAAAACAAAAATAAATTGGTCATTTTTAATCTACGACTGTTTGTGGGACATAGCTGTGCGCAATTGGCTGCCGCGTTCGCCCACAAATATACAGTTAATTCACTTTGCAGTGTGTTCTGTGAAGCGCTTTGGGACGTCCTCCCGATGTGAAAAGCGCTATATCAAAATGCAAGGATTATTATATTATGTAAATCTATCTGTATTATCTGCTTCAATTACTACTTACGGGAGTGAGTTCCGCATAGTGCTGCCCTCTGTCTGAAGAAGTTCCTTCTAAATTCTCATTTCAATCCTCCAGTCACTATCTTATACTCGTATTTCTATGTGAAGTCTCAGTCAGAAATAGGAACTACCTATTTGAGCTGTGACACCATGTTGTATTGGTGTCACTTGTGGCATTGTAATCAGTCCTGCAGCTCAGGTGGGGAGTCCTGTAGCTCAGTGGTTAGAGCACTCGCTTTGCAAGAGGGAGACCTGAGTTCAATTTCAGGCAGGGCGAAACCTTGGGCAAGTTTCCTTACTCCACACGCCTAATAATAATTCCTCCAAAACCAAAAATAATAATAAATTGGTCATTTTCAATCCACGACTGTTTGTGGGACATAGCTGTGCGCAATTGGCTGCCGCGTTCGCCCACAAATATAGAGTTAATTCACTTTGCAGTGTGTTCTGTGAAGCGCTTTGGGACGTCCTCCCGATGTGAAAAGCGCTATATCAAAATGCAAGGATTATTATTATTATGTAAATCTATCTGTATTATCTGCTTCAATTACTACTTACGGGAGTGAGTTCCGCATAGTGCTGCCCTCTGTCTGAAGAAGTTCCTTCTAAATTCTCATTTCAATCCTCCAGTCACTATCTTATACTCGTATTTCTATGTGAAGTCTCAGTCAGAAATAGGAACTACCTATTTGAGCTGTGACACCATGTTGTATTGGTGTCACTTGTGGAAATGTAATCAGTCCTGCAGCTCAGGTGGGGAGTCCTGTAGCTCAGTGGTTAGAGCACTCGCTTTGCAAGAGGGAGACCTGAGTTCAATTCCTGGCAGGGCGAAACCTTGGGCAAGTTTCCTTACTCCACACGCCTAATAATTTTTCCAAAAACAAAAATAAATTGGCCATTTTTAATCTACGACTGTTTGTGGGACATAGCTGTGCGCAATTGGCTGCCGCGTTCGCCCACAAATATACAGTTAATTCACTTTGCAGTGTGTTCTGTGAAGCGCTTTGGGACGTCCTCCCGATGTGAAAAGCGCTATATCAAAATGCAAGGATTATTATTATGTAAATCTATCTGTATTATCTGCTTCAATTACTACTTACGGGAGTGAGTTCCGCATAGTGCTGCCCTCTGTCTGAAGAAGTTCCTTCTAAATTCTCATTTCAATCCTCCAGTCACTATCTTATACTCGTATTTCTATGTGAAGTCTCAGTCAGAAATAGGAACTACCAATTTGAGCTGTGACACCATGTTGTATTGGTGTCACTTGTGGAAATGTAATCAGTCCTGCAGCTCAGGTGGGGAGTCCTGTAGCTCAGTGGTTAGAGCACTCGCTTTGCAAGAGGGAGACCCGAGTTCAATTCCTGGCAGGGCGAAACCTTGGGCAAGTTTCCTTACTCCACACGCCTAATAATAATTCCTCCAAAACCAAAAACAAAAATAAATTGGTCATTTTCAATCCACGACTGTTTGTGGGACATAGCTGTGCGCAATTGGCTGCCGCGTTCGCCCACAAATATACAGTTAATTCACTTTGCAGTGTGTTCTGTGAAGCGCTTTGGGACGTCCTCCCGATGTGAAAAGCGCTATATCAAAATGCAAGGATTATTATTATTATGTAAATCTATCTGTATTATCTGCTTCAATTACTACTTACGGGAGTGAGTTCCGCATAGAGCTGCCCTCTGTCTAAAGTTCCTTCTAAATTCTCATTTCAATCCTCCAGTCACTATCTTATACTCGTATTTCTATGTGAAGTCTCAGTCAGAAATAGGAACTACCTATTTGAGCTGTGACACCATGTTGTATTGGTGTCACTTGTGGAAATGTAATCAGTCCTGCAGCTCAGGTGGGGAGTCCTGTAGCTCAGTGGTTAGAGCACTCGCTTTGCAAGAGGGAGACCTGAGTTCAATTCCTGGCAGGGCGAAACCTTGGGCAAGTTTTCTTATTCCACGCCTAATAATAATTTTTCCAAAACCAAAAACAAAAATAAATTGGCCATTTTTAATCTACGACTGTTTGTGGGACATAGCTGTGCACAATTGGCTGCCGCGTTCGCCCACAAATATACAGTTAATTCACTTTGCAGTGTGTTCTGTGAAGCGCTTTGGGACGTCCTCCCGATGTGAAAAGCGCTATATCAAAATGCAAGGATTATTATTATTATGTAAATCAATCTGTATTATCTGCTTCAATTACTACTTATGGGAGTGAGTTCCGCATAGTGCTGCCCTCTGTCTGAAGAAGTTCCTTCTAAATTCTCATTTCATTCCTCCAGTCACTATCTTATACTCGTATTTCTATGAAGTCTCAGTCAGAAATAGGAACTACCAATTTGAGCTGTGACACCATGTTGTATTTGTGTCACTTGTGGCAATGTAATCAGTCCTGTAGCTCAGTGGTTAGAGCACTCGCTTTGCATGAGGGAGACCCGAGTTCAATTTCAGGAAGGGCGACACCTTGGGCAAGTTTCCTTACTCCACACAGAGCCTAATAATAATTCCTCCAAAACCAAAAACAATAATAAATTGGTCATTTTTAATCTATGACTGTTTGTGGGACATTGCTGTGCGCAATTGGCTGCCGTGTTCGCCCACAAATATACAGTTAATTCACTTTGCAGTGTGTTCTGTGAAGCGCTTTGGGACGTCCTCCCGATGTGAAAAGCGCTATATCAAAATGCAAGGATTATTATTATTATTATGTAAATCTATCTGTATTATCTGCTTCAATTACTACTTACGGGAATGAGTTCCGCATAGTGCTGCCCTCTGTCTGAAGAAGTTCCTTCTAAATTCTTATTTCAATCCTCCAGTCACTATCTTATACTCGTATTTCTCTGTGAAGTCTCAGTCAGAAATAGGAACTACCTATTTGAGCTGTGACACCATGTTGTATTGGTGTCAATTGTGGCATTGCTCGTCTCTATTATACTTTCTCTCTCTCTTTCACAAAATTTCTCCTTTCTAACACAATTTCTCCCTCTATCGGAATCTTTCTCTTTCTCTATCACACTTTCTCTCTCTGTTGCAATCTTTGCCCTCTATCACTCTTTCTCTCAGAATATTTCTCCTGTTACAACTTTTTCCCTCTTTCACACCTTATATTGCAATCTTTCTCCTCCTTTCTAACACACTTCCTCTCCCTCACACTTTCTCACTATCGTACTTAGCCTCTGTATATTACAATCTTTCTCCTCTTTATCACACCCTCTCCCTCTATTCCAATCTTTGTAACACACTTTCTCTCTATCGTATTCTTTCTCCTCTATTGCAATCTTTCTCCTATCTATCACTTTCCCTCTCTATTCCAAGCTTCTCTTCCCTATCACACTTTCTCTCTATTTTAATCTCTCCTCTCTATCGCTCTTTCTATCTGAATCTTTCTCCTCTGTCACACTTTCTCTCTATCAAAATATTTACTCTCTATCGCAATATTTCTTTCTATCACACTTTTTATGTATTGCAATCTTTCTCCTCTCTATCACATTGTCTATCATACTTTCTCTTTCTATTCTAACACACTTTCTCTCTCTATCATTGTCCTTCTCTCGCTCAATTTTCTCCTCTCTCACATTACTTCTTTATCACAATATTTCTCATTCTTTGTAACACACTTTCTCTCTTTCAGAATCGTTTTCTATCACACTTTCTCACTATTGCAATCTTTCTCCTCTCTCACACTTTCTATCAGAATCTTTCTCCTCTCTATTACAACCTTTTCCGTCTCTGTCACACTCTCTCAATCAGAATATTTCTCCTCTGTCACACTTTGTCTCTGTTGCAATCTTTCTCCTCTCTATTCCAATCCTCCTAACACGCACTCTCGCCCAATTTTCCTCTTCTCTCTCATATTTCTTCTTTAGCGCAATTTTTCTGCTTCTCTATTATACTTTCACAATCTTTCTCCTCTCTATCATACTTTGTCTCTTAATTCCAATCTTTCTAACACTCTCTATATCACACTTTCTATCCGAATATTTCTCCTCTCTACCGCAATCTTTCGCCACTCTAACACAGTTTTTCTATCACAACCTTTAATAATAATAATGATCCTTGCATTTGATATAGCGCTTTTCACGTCGGGAGGACGTCCCAAAGCACTTTACAGAACACACTGTAAAGTGAATTGACTGTATATTTGCGGGTGAACGCGGCAGCCAATTGCACACAGCAATGTCCCACAAACAGTTGTAGATTGAAAATTACCAATTTATTATTGTTTGGTTTTTGGAGGGATTATTATTAGGCTCTGCGTGTAGTAAGGAAACTTGCCCAAGGTTTCACCCTGCCAGGAATTGAACTCAGGTCTCTCATTTGCAAAGCAGGTGCTCTCGATGTGACGTCCTCCCGATGTGAAAAGCGCTATATCAAAGTGCAAGGATTATTATTATTATTATGTAAATCTATCTGTATTATCTGCTTCAATTACTACTTACGGGAATGAGTTCCGCATAGTGCTGCCCTCTGTCTGAAGAAGTTCCTTCTAAATTCTTATTTCAATCCTCCAGTCACTATCTTATACTCGTATTTCTCTGTGAAGTCTCAGTCAGAAATAGGAACTACCTATTTGAGCTGTGACACCATGTTGTATTGGTGTCAATTGTGGCATTGCTCGTCTCTATTATACTTTCTCTCTCTCTTTCACAAAATTTCTCCTTTCTAACACAATTTCTCCCTCTATCGGAATCTTTCTCTTTCTCTATCACACTTTCTCTCTCTGTTGCAATCTTTGCCCTCTATCACTCTTTCTCTCAGAATATTTCTCCTGTTACAACTTTTTCCCTCTTTCACACTTCATATTGCAATCTTTCTCCTCTTTCACACTTTCTCTCTCTATTCCAATCTTTCTCCTTTCTAACACACTTCCTCTCCCTCACACTTTCTCACTATCGTACTTTGCCTCTGTATATTACAATCTTTCTCCTCTTTATCACACCCTCTCCCTCTATTCCAATCTTTGTAACACACTTTCTCTCTATCGTATTCTTTCTCCTCTATTGCAATCTTTCTCCTATCTATCACTTTCCCTCTCTATTCCAAGCTTTCTCTTCCCTATCACACTTTCTCTCTATTTTAATCTCTCCTCTCTATCGCTCTTTCTATCTGAATCTTTCTCCTCTGTCACACTTTCTCTCTATCAAAATATTTACTCTCTATCGCAATATTTCTTTCTATCACACTTTTTATGTATTGCAATCTTTCTCCTCTCTATCACATTGTCTATCATACTTTCTCTTTCTATTCTAACACACTTTCTCTCTCTATCATTGTCCTTCTCTCGCTCAATTTTCTCCTCTCTCACATTACTTCTTTATCACAATATTTCTCATTCTTTGTAACACACTTTCTCTCTTTCAGAATCGTTTTCTATCACACTTTCTCACTATTGCAATCTTTCTCCTCTCTCACACTTTCTATCAGAATCTTTCTCCTCTCTATTACAACCTTTTCCGTCTCTGTCACACTCTCTCAATCAGAATATTTCTCCTCTGTCACACTTTGTCTCTGTTGCAATCTTTCTCCTCTCTATTCCAATCCTCCTAACACGCACTCTCGCCCAATTTTCCTCTTCTCTCATATTTCTTCTTGAGCGCAATTTCTCTGCTTCTCTCTATTATACTTTCTCTCTCCTTCTTTCTAACACACTCTTTCTCTCTATCACTTTCTCTATTGTAAACTTTCTCCTCTCTATCATACTTTGTCGCTCTTAATTCCAATCTTTCTAAATATTTCTCCTTCTCTCTACCGCAATCTTTCGCCACTCTAACACAGTTTTTCTATCACAACCTTTAATAATAATAATGATCCTTGCATTTGATATAGCGCTTTTCACGTCGGGAGGACGTCCCAAAGCACTTTACAGAACACACTGTAAAGTGAATTGACTGTATATTTGCGGGTGAACGCGGCAGCCAATTGCACACAGCAATGTCCCACAAACAGTTGTAGATTGAAAATTACCAATTTATTATTGTTTGGTTTTTGGAGGGATTATTATTAGGCTCTGCGTGTAGTAAGGAAACTTGCCCAAGGTTTCACCCTGCCAGGAATTGAACTCAGGTCTCTCATTTGCAAAGCAGGTGCTCTAACCACTGAGCTACAGGACTCTCGTAACCAACCCTGACACCAACTGACTCGAACTACACTGAACCTGCCCTGACAAGCTAACTCAATCACCCTCTCAACTAAAACCAACTCTCAACCAATCATAGCATAAACTGACTCAACAACACTAAACCAGTCTGAACAGAACCTGACTCGTGGCAGCCACACTGACCCAGACCCGGCAGTGACTGACTCTCGGCAGCTACACATTGCCGGTCACTAGCAAACCAGCCGTGCAAACTGCTCCGACCCAGCCCTGGCAGCGAGTGACCCGAGGCAACTGCACTGAGCCAGGCCTGAAAGACTCTAAACCTCAACAACTGCACTTGACCGGCCTCGACACAGTCACTGAATCTACACCTGTCCTGAACCAACTTGCACACAAACTGATGCTCCAGCCCCGACACAAACCAACTCTCAGCCAATAAACCCAACCAACCTTGACAGACACTGGCTCAATAAACTAAACTTCACACAAAGACTATATTACCCAACGACACACAAATTCTCTGATCTCAGATCAAACTCTTGTAATAGAAGTTATCAAATCAAACCTTACACCAACTACAGTGTTGGACTTCAACCTCTGCGATTTATACAATCTGTACCAATTAATTCTACCCTCAACCCAAACTATCACCTCACCATGTTAACTCAGCAACATCTCCCCATCTTGTCCCTCTCAAACCCCAGTCTTTGATACTAACAACTTCTAGTCTCAACCTCCAGTGTGAACCAGAGTTTGGCTCATATGTGGTTGGATGTCAGACATCCTGCATGAAGTCCACATAATGTTACCAAACCTCTGGAGTGTGGAAGAGTGCAAGAGAGAAAGAGATACAATCTTTGCCATCATCACAGGGTTCCCACTAGCACAGACTTGCCTTACTTATTCTCCACGAGTCTCAAGAAGCTAGAGAAATAGGGCATGAGCTTCAGTTGTCACCCTAAGCTTTCCAGGAATTTTCACTTTCCATAGAGTCCAATGTAGTGCAACACGTCTAAGTTAGACTCAGCTATAAACTAAAAGGCCCTTTACCTACATTGAACCAGTCTGAACACTAACCAATTCATGATCTACACTGAACCTGCCCAGACACAAAACAACTCAACACTGAACCAATCTCAGGATAAAATGCATTAATAAACAATTCTGACATGGATTAACTCCACAACTGCCCTGAACCAACCTCAACAGACACTGACTCCACACCTTGTCACAGTATCTTATCTCTGGGTGAGAATTACACAATGTTTAAGTGCACTCTGAAAGAGCGATCCTTCTCTTCACAATTTTGCAGGTTGTGAGGCAGTAACCAATAGAGTAACATTATCCCAAACCTCTTACAAGTTCCTGAAATTCAGAGTTTGCATAATTAGTAATGTTAGAGTCAAGTGTCAGTGAAAACTCCAAACCTCAACAATTCTGGTTCATCTCCACCTCCTCCCTTTTATACCTCAAATGTGCCAAAGACACTTTTTTACCCAATCAATCCTGAGCACCTGGGACCCCTCTCTATGATCACAAACATTCACCTTATTTTGATTAGCCCTTTACTACCTCACAACCTGCACTGAACCAACTTGGACACAAACTAATGATCGACAAGTGCTCCAAACCATCTGTCGCATAAACTGATGCTCAACCAGTAAACTGAACCTACCTGGACAGACACTGGCTCTGGGCAAACAAAACCAACCTTCACACAGCTATTCGAGATTACCCAAAACCAAGCAAATTCACTGTCTAATCCGAAGATTAAACAGGTACCATCAAATCTGATTTTACACCATCTAACAAAAGTATGTATCTTCAATCTCTGATATTCCTACAATCTGTGTCGATGAATTAAACCCTCAACCCAAACTGTGAGCTTAACACATTAATCCAGCAAGATCTCCTCCATCCTGTCCCTCTCAAACCCCAGTCTCTTTTATTAACGACTTCTAATCTCAACCTCCAGTGCGAACCAGAGTTAAGACTCATATGTTTGGATGTCAGACATCCTGCATGAAGTCCACACAGTGTTGCCAAACCTCTGGAGTGTAGAATGGTGCAGGAAAGAACAATATACAACCTTTGCTGTCATTACAGGGTTCCCACTAGCACAGACTTAACTTACTTACCCTCCTTGAATCCCAAGGTGCTAGAGAGAGAAACAGGGCGTTGGTTTCAGTCGACAGTTTTTGGTTCTCATTAGTACAGACTTGGCTTCTGGTGACAATAATAATAACCTTGTATTTGATATAGCACTTGTCATGTCTGATGTCTCAAAGCACTTCACAGAACGGACCATAAAGCAAATGGACTATTTATTTGTGGGCGAAACGCAGCAGCCAATTGCACACAGCAGCATCCCACAATCAGTCGTGGATTGAAAATAACCAATTTATTATTGTTTTGTTTTTTGGAGCAATTATTATTAGGCTTGTGGAGTAAGGAAACTTATCCAAGATTTCACCCTGCCTAGAATTGAACCCAGGTGTCTCACTTGCAAGGCGAGCGCTCTAACCAGTGAACTACAGGATTCCACCGAGCAACTGAGCTCAGCCCATTAATCACTTACATCTCCCATGGTTTTCAGCTGCATCTCATCTCCAAACGATTCCTAGTTGGACATCTTTGACCAAAATCTAGATGATGATTTAAAGACTAACACTGCAAAATAATAATTCTACATAACAATTCTGTCATCGCCATCTCTGAGACGAGTTAGACAATAAAAAGAAAAGCCGGACTGTTCAAGAGTTGTTTACAATCTCCATTAAATAGATGGATGGCAACAAGGTCTTTAAAGTTCAAAGGTTAGAAAACAAAAAGTGATAAATAACTGAGTTTCTCCAGAAAGATAAACAGTTTAAGAAAATAAACAAAAATGTGAACAAAAACACCATTGGGCACATTGGCAAGTGAGGAGAGTTACCCCAATAAGTGTCTGTGACAAATACACATAGTATAAAAATAAAACAAGTTAAAAACACAAATTCAGCTTAAAGCATATGATGTAGTAGCCATTATAGAGACCTGGCTACAAGCCAGAAATTACTGGAAGCTAAATATTCCAGGCTGTAAGATCTTCAGAAAGGATAAGGAAATTGGGAAAAGCAATATGGATAATACTGAAGTACACTAGTAGATAGAAAAGACTTTAGTAAAGGTGATCAGGCTGTAGAAACACTATGGGTAGAATTAAAGAACAGCAAAGGAGGGAAGACTCTGATGGGAGTTGTCTACAGACTCTAGAGAGAAACATAACCAATTGTTTTTGAGACAAATTACACAATAAAAGGAGAAGCCAAACTGGCCAAGAGTTGCTTACAATTTATATGAAGAGCAGGTGGACAGTGCAAATGTCTCTGAAGCTCACAGGGCTGACAACACCCAAGGTTTGGACAACTTCCCTTCACAAACATTACTGACAATTTACAGCCCACCAGAAAGTTCCCACAAATACAGACTTACTTGATATAGTCCATAGAAAGACCAGCCTGAGCCAAGCGCCACCACACACAAACTGACCATTTCACTGCTCTGAACCACAAACCTCCAGCAACTCATCTGCTCTCTCTGAGTTGATGAGGTGACTCCTTCCTCCAATTGTTTGACTGAGCTCAGCCTTCGAGTTAAATACCCAAAGGTTCAGGTTTGACATGTGGCCAATGAGCGAATCACATTCCTCACGAGGTCCAGTTGAAGGTCCTCCCTTCACAGCTGGAAACAGTCAGTATCATCACATGGGCTATTGGATGGTTCAGAGAATTCACAGGTTTTATATTCATTACTTTAGAGCATTTACCCTTTTCTAGAATTTCCTATTAAATGCTTCATCAAACACAACATCAAATCAGATTACGAACACTAAAAGGTGTGAGAAAGAAGGAGAACGATTGCAATAGAGAGAAGGTGTAATAGACAGAGGGTGTGATGGACAAAAGGAGAAAGGTTGTGATAGAGAGATAGTGTGTTAGAAAGATTGGAATAGAGAGAGAAAGTGTGAAAGAGAGAAGCAGAAACTTTGCGATAGAGAGAGAAAGTGTGTTAGAAAGATTGGAATAGAGAGAGACAAAGTATCATAGAGAGGAGAATGATTGCAATAGAGAGAAAGTGATAGAGAGAAGAACGATTCTGTTAGGAGAAAGTGTAATAGAGAGGAGAGAGATGGCAGTAGAGAGAAAGTCTGATAGAGAAAATGTGATTGAGAAGGAGAAAGTTTGTGACAGAGAGAAAGTGTGATAGAGAGGAGAAAGATTGTAATCAAAAGGAGAAAAATTGAAATAGAGAGAAAGTGCGGTAAGGAGAAAGATTCTGATAGAGAGAAAGAGTGATAGACAGGGAAAAGGTTGTAATAGAGAGAGCAAGTGTGATAGAGAGAAAGCGTGTTAGAAAGAAGGAGAAAGATTCGAATAGAGAGAGACAAAGTACGATAGAGAGCAGAAAGATTGCATTAGACAGTGCGATAGAAAAAAAATAATTGTGATAGAGGGAGAGAAAGTGTGAAAGGGAAAATGAGAAAGGTTGCAACAGATACAGAGCAATTGTGACAGAGAGAAGGAAACAGTTTGCAAAAAAAGGAAATGTGAGAGAGGAGGAAAATCGGGATACAGAAGGAGAAAGATTTTGCGATAGAGAGAAAGTGTGAAAGAGAGAAGGAAAAAGATTGCAATAGAAAGTGTGACACAGAAGGAGAAAGATTGCAATAGAGAGAAAATGTGATAGAGAAATAGAACGAATTCGATTGAGAGAGAAATTGTGTCAGAAAGGAGAAAGATTGTGGTAGAGAGAGAGAAAGTATAATGGAGAGAAGCAGAAAAATTGCAATAAAGAAGAAATGTGAGAGAGAGGAGGAAAATTGGGCGACAGAAGGAGAGCGATAGAGAGAGAAAGTGTGTTAGAAGGATTGGAATAGAGAGAGACAGAGTGTGATATAGATAAGATTGCAATAGAGAAGAGAGTGTGATAGAGAGCAGAAAGATTGCAATAGAGAGAAACTGTGACAGAGAGGAGAAAGATTGCAATAAAGACAAAGTGTGATAAGTAGAGAAAGTGTGTTAGAAAGGAGAAACATTGCAATGCAGAGAGAGAAAGTGTGAAAGAGGGGAGAAAGATT
This sequence comes from Callorhinchus milii, assembly GCF_018977255.1. NCBI lineage: Eukaryota > Metazoa > Chordata > Chondrichthyes > Chimaeriformes > Callorhinchidae > Callorhinchus > Callorhinchus milii. Next base: position 19,109 of record NW_024704750.1, read on the forward strand.
GCGATAGAGAGAAAGTGTGATAGAGAGGGAAAAGGTTGTAATAGAGAGGACAAAGATTCTGATAGAGAGGACAGTGATCGCAATAGAGAGGAGAAAGATTGCAATAGACAGGAACAGTGATAGAGGGGAGAAAGATTGTAATAGAGAGTGTGGTAAGGAGAAAGATTCTGATAGAGGGAAAAGGTTGTAATAGAGAGAGCAAGTGTGATAGAGAGAAAGCGTGTTAGAAAGAAGGAGAAACATTGCGATGGTGAGAATGAGAAATATTGTGATAGACAGAAAGTGAGACAGAGACGGAAAAGGTTGTAATAGAGAAGGTGAAAGATTCTGATAGGAGTGAGAGAGAGGACAACGTTTGTGATACAGAGAGACAAAGTATGATGGAGAGAAGGAGAAAGATTGCATTAGAGAGTGAAAGTGTGATAGAGAGGAGAAAGATTGTGATAGAGAAAAGGAGAAAGATTGCGATAGAGAGAAAGTGTAAAAGAGAGATTCTGATAGAAAGAGTGACAGAGGGAAAAGTTTGTAATAGAGAGAGAAAGTGTGACAGAGACGGAAAAGGTTGTAATAGAGAGGAGAAAGATTCTGATAGAAAGAATGATCGAGAGGAAAGAGATTAAAATAGAGAGAAAGTGTGATAGAGAAGAGAAAGTCTGGAATGGAGAGGGAAAGTGTGAAAGAAGGGCGAAAGAATACGATAGAGAGAAAGTGTGTTAGAAAGATTGGAATAGAGAGAGAGAAAGTGTGATAGAGAGGAGAAAGATTGCAATAGAGAGAGTGATAGAGAAGGAGAAAGATTGAATAGAGAGAGATTGTGATAGGGAGAAAGATTGCAATAGTGAAAAAAAGAAAGATTGCGATAGAGAGAAACTGATTGAGAGAAGGAAAAAATTGCAATAGAGACTAAGTGTAACAGAGAGGAGAAAGACTCTGATAGAAAGAGATAGAGAGGGAAAAGTTTGTAATAGTGAGAAAGTGTGACAGTCGCAAAATTTTCTAATAGAGAGGAGAAAGAATCTGATAGAAAGAGTGATAGAGAGGAGAGAGAAAGTGCGATAGAGAAGAGAAAGTTTGGAATAGAGGGAAGTGCGAAAGAGAGAATGTGATAGAGAAAGTGTGATAGAGAGGAGAAAGATTGTGATAGAGAGAAAGTGCGAAAGAGGGAAGAAAGATTGCGATAGAGAGAAAGATACTGATAGAGAGAAAGTGTAACAGACGGAAAAGGCTGTAATAGAGAGGAGAATGATTCTGATAGAAAGAGTGATAGAGAGGAGAGAGATTAAAATAGAGGGAAAGTGTGACAGAGAAGAGAAGGTTTGGAATAGAGAGGGAAAGTGTGAACAAAGATTGTGATAGAGAGAAAGTGATAGAGAGGAGAAAGATTGCAATAGAGAGGAGAAAGTGTGATCGAAAGTGTTAGAAAGATTGGAATAGAGAGAGAGAAAGTGTGATACAGCGAAGGAGACAAATTGCAATAGTGAGAAAGATTGCGATAGAGAGAAAGTGTGATAAAGAGGAGAAAGATTGTAATATACAGAGGCAAAGTACGATAAAGTGAGAAAGTGTGAGAGGGAGAGAAAGTGTGTTAGAAAGAAGGAGAAAGATTGCGATAGACGGAAAAGGTTGTAATAGAGGGGAGAAAGATTCTGATAGAGAGAGTGATAGAGAGGGTAAAGATTTAATAGAGAGAAAGTGATAGAGAGAAGGAAAAAGATTCTAATGGAGAGAGAAAGTGTATTAGAAAGAAGGATAAAGATTTTAGTAGAGAGACAATGTACGATAGAGAGGATAAAGATTGCAATAGAGAGAAAGTTTGATAGAGAGATGGAGAGAAATTCTGATAGAGAGAGAACGTGTGTTAGAAAGAAGGAAAAAGATTGTAATAGAAAAAGACAAACTGAGAGAGGAGAAAGATTGTGTTACAGAGAAAGTGTGATAGAGAGAAAAAGTATGATAGCGAGAAGGAGAAAGATTACAATAGAGAGAAAGTTTGATAGAGGAGGAAGATTGCGATAGAGAGAGAGTGAAAAGCAGAAAGATTCTGATAGAGAGAAAGTGTGATAGAGGGAAGAGCTTGTAATAGAGAGAGCAAGTGTGATAGTGAGAAAGTGTGTTAGAAAGAAGGAGAAACATTGCGATGGCGAGAAGGAGAAATATTGTGATACACAGAAAGTGCGACAGAGATGGAAAAGGTTGTAATAGAGAGAAGGTGAAATATTCTGATAGGAGTGAGAGAGAGGGCAACGTTTGTAATAGAGAGAGACAAAGTATGATGGAGAGAAGGAGAAAGATTGCATTAGACAGTGAAAGTGTGATAGAGAGGAGAAAGATTGTGATAGAGAAAAGGAGAAAGATTGCGATAGAGGGAAAGAAAGATTGTAACAAAGAATAAGTGTAATAGAGAGGAGAAAGATACCAATAGAGAGAAAGTGTGACAGAGACGGAAAAGGTTGTAATGGAGAGGAGAAAGATTCTGATAGAAAGAGTGATAGAGAGGGCAAAAATTGTAATAGAGAGAGAGAACGATTCTGATAGAGAGAAAGTGTGTTAGAAAGAAGGAAAAAGATTGTAATAGAAAAAGACAAACTGTGAAACAGAGAAGAAGAAAGATTGTGTTAGAGAGAGTGTGATAGAGAGAAGGAGAAAGAATGCGATAAAGTGTGAGAAAGATTGGAATAGAGAGAGAGAAAGTGCGATAGAGAGAAGTAGAAAGATTGCAATAGAGAGAAAGTGTGATAGAGAGGAGAAAGATTGCAATAGAGAGAGTGTGTGATGGAGAGAAGGAGAAAGATTGCAATAGTGAGAAAGATTGCGACAGAGAGAAAGTGTGATAAAGCAGAGAAAGATTGTAATACACAGAGGTAAAGTACGATAGAGTGAGAAAGTGTGAGAGGGAGAGAAAGCGTTAGAAAGAAGGAGAAAGATTGGAATGTAGAGAAAGTGTTAAAGAGAAGGAGAAAGATTGCGATAGAGAGAAAGTTTGATAGAGAGGAGAAAGATTGCAGTAGAGATAGCGTGCGGTAAGGAGAAAAATTCTGATAAAGTGTGATAGAGAGGGAAAAGCTTGTAATAGAAAGCAAGTGTGATAGAGAGAAAGTGTGTTAGAAAGAAGGAGAAACACTGCAATGGCGAGAAGGAGAAATATTGTGATACACAGAAAGTGCGACAGAGACAGAAAAGGTTGTAATAGAGAGAAGGTGAAAGATTCTGATAGGAGTGAGAGAGGACAACATTTGTAATCGAGAGATACAAAGTATGATGGAGAGGAGAAAGATTGCATTAGACAGTGAAAGTGTGATTGAGAACGATTCTGATAGAGAGAGAGAGAGAACATATAATAGAGAGAAGCAGAAAAATTGCGATAAAGAAGAAATGTGAGAGAGGAGGAAAATTGGGCGACAGGAGAGCGATAGAGAGAGTGTTAGAAGGACTGGAATAGAGAGAGACAAAGTGTGATAGAAAGGAGAAAGATTGCAATAGAGAGAAAGTGTGATTGAGAGAAGGAGAAAGATTGCAATAGAGAGAAAGTGTGATTGAGAGGAGAAAGATTGCAATAGAGACAAAGTGTAATAGAGAGGAGAAAGATTCTGATAGAAAGAGAGATAGAGAGAAAGTGTGACAGAGAAGAGAAAGTTTGGAATAGAGTGGGAAAGTGAAAAAGAGAAGAAATATTGTGATGGAGAGAAAGTGTGATAGAGAGAAGAAAGAATGTGATAGAGCGAAAGTGTGTGAGAAAGATTGGAATAGAGAGACAAAGTGAGAGAGAAGGAGAAACATTGCAATATACAGAGAGTGTGATGGAGAGGAGAAATATTGCAATAGAGAGAAAGTGTGATTGAGAGAAGGAGAAACATTCTGATAGAAAGAGTGATAGAGAGGGAAAAGTTTGTAACAGAGAAAGTGCGACAGAGAGAAAGTTTGACAGAGGAGAAATATTCTGACAGAGAGAAAGTGTGACATAGACGGAAAAGGTTGTAACAGAGAGAGAAAGTGTGAGAGAGAAAGAGAACGATTCTGATAGAGAGAGAAAGTATTAGAAAGAAGGGGAAAGATTGTGATAGAGAGAGAATGTATAATAGAGAGAAGCAAAAAAAATTGTGATTAAGAAGAAATGAGAGAGGAGGAAAATTGGGCGACAGGAGAGCGATAGAGAGAGAGTGTGTGTTAGAAGGATTGGAATAGAGAGAGACAAAGTGTGATAGAGAGAAGAAAGATTGCAATAGAGAGAAAGTGTGTGAGAGATTGGAATAGAGAGAGAGAAAGTGTGAGAGGAGAAACATTGCAATATGCAGAGAGTGTGATGGAGAGAAGGAGAAAGATTGCAATAGAAAGTGTAATAGGAGAAAGATTCTGATAGAAAGATTGATAGAGAGGGAAAAGTTTGTAATAAATATTACAACATTTGTAATAGAGAGAGACAAAGTATGTTAGAGAGGAGAAAGATTACAATAGAGAATAAGTGTAATAGAGAGCAGAAATATTCTGATAGAAAGAGTCATAGAGAGGAGATAGATTAAAATAGAAAGAAAGTGTGACAGAGAAGAGAAAGAATGTGATAGAGAGAAAGTGTGACAGAGAGGAGAAAGATTCTGATAGAAAGAGATAGAGGGAAAAGTTTGTAATAGAAAGTGTGACAGAGTCGCAAAAGTTTGTAATAGAGTGGAGAAAGATTCTGATAGAAAGAGTGATAGAGAGATTAAAATAGAGAGAAAGTGCGGTAGAGAAGAGAAAGTTTGGAATAGAGGGAAGTGCGAAAGAGAGAATGTAATAGAGAGAAGAAAGATTGTGATAGAGAGAAAGTGTGAAAGAGGGGAGAAAGATTGCGATAGAGAGAAAGATACTGATAGAGAGAAAGTGTAACAGAGACGGAAAAGGCTGTAATAGAGAGGAGAATGATTCTGATAGAAAGAGTGATAGAGAGGAGAGATATTAAAATACAGAGAAAGTGTGACAGAGAAGAGAAGGTTTGGAATAGAGAGGGAAAGTGTGAAGAAAGAATGTGATAGAGAGAATGTGATAGAGAGGAGAAAGATTGCAATAGAGGAGAACGAGTGTGATAGAAAGTGTGTTAGAAAGATTGGAATAGAGAGAGAGAAAGTGCGATACAGAGAAGGAGAAAGATTGCAATAATGAGAAAGATTGCGATAGAGAGAAAGTGTGATAAAGAGGAGAAAGATTGTAATATACAGAGGCAAAGTACGATAGAGTGAGAAAGTGTGCGAGGGAGAGAAAGTGTGTTAGAAAGAAGGAGAAAGATTGCGATAGAGAGAAAGTGTGATAGACGGAAAAGGTTGTAATACAATGGGGAAAGATTCTGATAGAGAGGGCAAAGATTTAATAGAGAGAGAAAGTGTGATAGAGAGGAGAAAGATTCTAATGGAGAGAGAAAGTGTATTAGAAAGAAGGATAAAGATTTTAATAGAGACAACGTATGATAGAGAGGAAAAAAATTGCAATAGAGAGAAAGTTTGATAGAGAGATGGAGACAAATTCTGATAGAGAGAGAACGTGTGTTAGAAAGAAGGAAAAAGATTGTAATAGAAAAAGACAAACTGTGAAAGAGAGGAGAAAGATTGTGTTAGAGAGAAAGTGTGATAGAGAGACAAAGTATGATAGCGAGAAGGAGAAAGATTACAATAGAGAGAAAGTTTGATAGGAGGAAGGTTGCGATAGAGAGAGAGTGAAAAGCAGAACGATTCCGATAGAAAGTGTGATAGAGGGAAGAGCTTGTAATAGAGAGCAAGTGTGATAGAGAGAAAGTGTGTTAGAAAGAAGGAGAAACATTGCGATGGCGAGAAGGAGAAATATTGTGGTAAACAGAAAGTGCGACAGAGACGGAAAAGGTTGTAATAAAGAGAAGGTGAAAGATTCTGATAGGAGTGAGAGAGGACAATGTTTGTAATAGAGAGAGACGCAGTATGATGGAGAGAAGGAGAAAGATTGCATTAGACAGTGAAAGTGTGACAGAGAGGAGAAAGATTGTGATAGAAAGTGAATGATTCTGATAGAGAGAGAAAGTGTGTTAGAAAGAAGGAAACAGATTGTGATAGAGGAAGTATAATAGAGAGAAGCAGAAAAATTGCATTAGAGAGTAAAAGTGTGATAGAGGAGAAAGATTGTGATAGAGAAAAGGAGAAAGATTGCGATAGAGGGAAAGAAAGATTAACAAAGAATAAGTGTAATAAAAAGGAGAAAGATACCGATAGAGAGAAAGTGTGACAGAGACGGAAAAGGTTGTAATGGAGAGGAGAAACATTCTGATAGAAAGAGTGATAGAGAGCAAAGATTGTAATAGAGAGAGAAAGTGTGATAGAGAGAAAGAGAACGATTCTGATAGAGAGATAAAGTGTGTTAGAAAGAAGGAGAAAGATTGTAATAGAAAAAGACAAACTGTGAAAGAGAGGAGAAATATTGTGTTAGAGAGAGTGTGATAGAGAGAGACAAAGTATGACAGAGAGAAGGAGAAAGAATGCGATAAAGTGTGTTAGAAAGATTGGAATAGAGAGAGAGAGAAAGGGCGATAGAGAGAAGTAGAAAGATTGCAATAAAGAGAAAGTGTGATAGAGAGGAGAAAGATTGCAATAGAGAGAAAGTGTGATAAAGAGGAGAAAGATTGTGATACACAGAGGTAAAGTATGATAGAGTGAGAAAGTGTGAGAGGGAGAGAAAGTGTTAGAAAGAAGGAGAAAGATGGGAATGTAGAAAAAGTGTGAAAGAGAGGAGAAAGATTGCGATAGAGAGAAAGTTTGATAGGAGAAAGATTGCAACAACAACAACAAGATTCCATTTATTGAGCGCCTTTCACGTCGGGAGGACGTCCCAAGGCGCTGTACAGTTAGGTCAGGACCCGATCATTGGGGAGAAATGGTCAGGATGAGGGGAGGGAAGGGAGGGAGCGAGGAGGGGTTAGAGAGTTGAGCTGAAGGCTGAAGATCAAAGAGAAAGTGTGAGAGAGAGGAGTAAGATTCTGATAGAGAGAATGATAGAGAGGAGAGAGATTAAAATAGAGAGAAAGTGTGATAGAGAAGAGACAGATTGCAATAGAGAGGAGAAAAATTGCAAAAGAGAGAAAGTGTGATAGAGAGGAGAAAGATTCCGATAGAAAGAGATAGAGGGAAAAGTTTGTAATAGAGAAAGAGTGTGACAGAGGAGAAATATTCTGATAGAGAGAAAGTATGACAGAGTCGCAAAAGTTTCTAATAGAGGAGAAAGATTCTGATAGAAAGAGTCATAGAGAGATTAAAATAGAGTGAAAGTGTGATAGAAGGAGAAAGGTTGTGATGGAGAGAAAGTGTGATAGAGAGGAGAAAGATTGCAATAGAGAGGAGAAAGAATGCGATAGAGAGAAAGTGTGTGAGAAATATTGGAATAGAGAGAGAGTGTGTGATAGAGAGGAGAAACATTGCAATATACAGAGAGTGTGATGGAGAGAAGGAGAAAGATTGCAATAGAAAATGTGATTGAGAGAAGATTGCAATAGAGAGAAAGTGTGTTAGAAAGAAGGAGAAAGAATGTGATAGAGAGAGGGAACGTACAATAGAGAGAAGCAGAAAAATTGCGATAAAGAAGAAATGTGAGAGATAGGAGGAAAATTGGGCGACAGAAGGAGAGCGATAGAGAAAGTGTGTTAGACGGATTGGAATACAGAGACACACAAAGTCAGATAGAGAGGAGAAAGATTCTGATAGAAAGAGTGATAGAGAGGAGAGAGATTAAAATAGAGAGAAAGTGAGACAGTGAAGAGAAACATTGGAATAGAGAGAGAAAGTGTGATAGAGAACGAATCTGATAGAGAGAGAAAGTGAGTTAAAAAGAAGGAGAAAGATTGTGATAGAGAGAGAGAGAGAAATTATAATAGAGAGAAGCAGAAAAATTGTGATACAGAAGAAATGAGAGAGAGAGGAAGAAAATTGGGAACAGAAGGAGAGCGATAGAGAGACAAAGTGTGTCAGAAGGATTGGAATAGAGAGAGACAAAGTACGATAGAGAGGAGAAAGATTGCAATGGAGAGAAAGTGTAATAGAGAGGAGAAAGATTCTGATAGAAAGAGATAGAGAGGGAAAAGTTTGTAATAGAGAGAGAAAGTGTGATGGAGAGAAAGTATGACAGAGGAGAAATAGTCTAATAGAGAGAAAGTGTGACAGAGTCGCAAAAGTTTGTAATAGAGCAAGTGTGTGAGAGAGAGTGTGTTAGAAAGAAGGAGAAACATTGCGATGGCGAGGAGGAGAAATATTGTGATACACAGAAAGTGCGACAGAGACGGAAATGTTTGTAATAGAGAGGTGAAAGATTCTGATAGGAGTGAGAGGACAACGTTTGTAATACAGAGTGACAAAGTATGATGGAGAGAAGGAGAAAGATTGCATTAGAGTGAAAGTATGATAGAGAGGAGAAAGATTGTGATAGAGAGAAAGTGTGATAGAGAGAAGAAAAATCGCAATAGAGGGAAAGAAAGATTGTAAAAGAGAATAAGTGTAATAGAGAGAAAGTGTGACAGAGGGAAAGAGAACGATTCTGATAGAGAGAGAAAGTGGGTTAGAAAGGAGAAAGATTGTGATAGAGATTGAAAGTATAGAGAGAAGCAGAACAATTGTGATAAAGAAGAAATGAGAGAGAGCGGAAGAAAATTGGGCGAGAGAAGCAGAGCAATAGAGAGAGAAAGTGTGTTAGAAGGATTGGAATAGAGAGAGACAAAGTACGATAGAGAGAAGAAGGATTGCAATAGAGACAAAGTGTGATAGAGAGAAGGAGAAAGATTGCAAAAGTGATAAAGAGAAATATTGCAATAGAGAGAAAGTGTGATAAAGAGGAGAAAGATTGTAATATACAAAGGCAAAGTCCGACAGTGAGAAAATGTGAGAGGGAGAGACCGTGTGTTAGAAAGATGGAGAAAGATTACAATAGAGAGAGAGAAAGTGTGAGAGAGAGGAGAAAGATTGCAATAGAATGTGTGACAGAGGGAAAAGGTTGTAATATAGAGGACAAAGATTCTGATAGAGAGGAGAGGGGTCGCAATAGAGAGAGAGTGATAGAGAGAAAGTGTGATAGAGGAGGAGAAAGATTGCAAAAGATAGAAAGATTGCGATAGAGAGAAAGTGTAATAAAGAGGAGAAAGATTGCGATAGAGAGAAAGTGGGATAGAGAGGAAAAAGGTTGCAATAGAGAGGAGAAAGATTCTGATAGAAAGGGTGATAGAGAGGGCAAAGATTGCAATAGAGAGGGAAAGAAAAAAGGAGAATGATTGTGATAGATAGAGAAAGTAGTATAGAGCGAAGCAGAAAATTTGCGATAAAGAAGAAATGTGAGAGAGGAGGAAAATTGGGCGACAGAAGGAGAGTGATACAGAGAGAAAGTGTGTTAGAAGGATTGGAATAGAGAGACACAAAGTCAGATAGAGAGGAGGAAGATGCTGATAGAAAGAGTGATAGAGAGGAGAGAGATTAAAATAGAGAGAAAGTGTGATAGAGAAGAGAAAGTTTGCAATAGAGAGGGAAAGTAAAAGAGAAGAAAGATTGTGATAGAGAGAAAGTATGATAGAGAAGAGAAAGTTTGGAATAGAGAGGGAAAGTTGAAAGAGAGAAGAAAGTGTGATAGAGAGGAGAAAGATTGTGATAGAGAGAAAGTGTGAAAGAGGGAAGAAAGATTGTGATAAGGAGAAAGTGTGATAGAGAGGAGAAAGAATACGATAGAGAGAAAGTGTGTTAGAAAGATTGGAATAGAGAGAGTGCGGTAAGGAGAAAGATTCTGATAGAGAGGGAAAAGCTTGTAATAGAGAGAACAAGTGTGAGAGAGAGAAAGTGTGACATAGACGGAAAAGGTTGTAATAGAGAGAGAAGGCGTGAGAGCGAAAGAGAACGATTCTAATATAGAGAGAAAGTGTGCTAGAAAGGAGAAATATTATGATAGAGAGAGAAAGTATAATAGAGAGAAGCAGAAAAATTGCGATAGAGGAGGAAAATTGGGCGAGAGAAGGAGAGCGATAGAGAGAGAGTGTGTTAGAAGGATTGGAATAGACAGAGAGAGAAAGTGTGATAGATTAGAAAGCTTGCAATAGAGAGAAAGTGGAATCGAAGGAGAATGTTTCTGATAGAAAGAGTGATAGAGCGGGAAACGTTTGTAATAGAGAGAGAATGTGTGACAGAGGAGAAAGTTTTGAATAGAGGGAAAGTGTGAAAGAGAGAAGAAAGATTGTGATAGAGAGAAAGTGTGACAGAGGAGAAAGATTGCGATAGAGAGAGAAGGTGTGATAAAGAGGACAAAGATTGTAGTATACAGAGGTAAAGTACAATAGAGTGAGAAAGTGTGTTAGAAAGGAGAAAGATTGGAATACAGAGAGAGAAAGTGTGAGAGGAGAAAGATTGCGATAGAGAGGGAAAAGGTTGTAATAGAGGACAAAGATTCTGATAGAGAGGAGAGTGATTGCGATAGAGAGAGAGTGTGATAGAGAGGAGAAAGATTACAATAGAGAGAAAGTGTTACAGAGAAGAGAAAGATTGCGATAGAAAGAAAGATTGTAACAGAGAAAAACTGCGGTAGAGAGGAGAAAGATTCTGATAGAGAGAAAGCGTTCGAAAGAAGGAGAAATATTGCGATGGTGAGAAGGTGCGATGGCGAGAAGGAGGAATATTGTGATACACAGAAAGTGCGACAGAGATGGAAAAGGTTGTAATAGAGAAGGCGAAAATTCTGATAGGAGTGAGAGAGAGGGCAACGTTTGTAACAGAGAGAGACGAAGTATGATGGAGAGAAGGAGAAAGAGTACATCAGACAGTGAAAGTGATTGAGAGAAAGTGTGACAGAGACGGAAAAGGTTGCAATAGGTAGGAGAAATATTCTGATAGAGTGATAGAGACGGCAAAGATTTAATAGAGAGAGAAAGTGTGATAGAGAGAAAGAGAACGATTCTGATAGAGAAAGAAAGTGTTAGGAGAAAGATTGTGATAGAGAGAGAGAAAGTGTAACGGAGAGAAGCAGAAAAATTGGATAAAGAAGAAATGTGAGGAGGAAAATTGGGTGACAGAAGGGGAGCGATAGAGAGAGAAAGTGTTTAGAAGGATTGGAATAGAGAGAGACAAGTACGATAGAGAGGAGAAAGATTGCAACAGAGAGTGTGATAGAGAGAAAGTGTGACAGAAACGGAAAAGGTTGTAATAGAGAGGAGAAAGATTCTGATAGAAAGAGTCATAGAGAGGAGAGAGATTAAAATAGAGAGAAAGTGTGATAGAGAAGAGAAAGATTGCAATAGAGAGGAGAAAGAATGCAATAGAGAGGAAGTGTGATAGAAAGATGGAATAAAGAGAAAGAGTGATAGGGAGAAGGAGAAAGATTGCAATAGAGAGAAACTGATTGAGAGAAGGAGAAAAATTGTGATACAGACAAAGTGTAATAGAGAGAAGGAGAAATATTCTGATAGAAAGAGATAGAGAGGGAAAAGTTTGTAATAGAGAGAGAAAGTGTGACAGAGATGGATAAGGCTGTAATAGAGAGGAGAAAGATTCTGATAGAAAGAGTGATATAGAGGAGAGAGATTAAAATAGAAAGTGTGACAGAGAAGAGAAAGTTTGGAACAGAAAGGGAAAGTGTGAAAGAGAAGAAAGATTGCGATAGAGAGTGTGATAGAGAAGGAGAAAGATTGCAATAGTGATAAAGAGAAAGACTGCGATAGAGAGAGTGTGTGATGAAGAGGAGAAAGATTGTTATATACAGAGGAAAAGTATGAAAGAGTGAGAAAGTGTGAGAGGGAGAGAAAGTTTGTTAGAAAGATGGAGAAAGATTACAATAGAGTGAGAGAAAGTGTGAGAGAGAGGAGAAAGATTGCGATAGTGATAAAGAGAAAGATTGCGATAGAGAGGGAAAAGGTTGTAATAGAGAGCAAGTGTGATAGAGAGAAAGTGTGTTAGAAAGAAGGAGAAACATTGCAATGGCGAGAAGGTGCGATGGCGAGAAGGAGAAATATTGTGATACACAGAAACTGCGACAGAGATGGAAAAGGTTGTAATAGAGAGAAGGTGAAAGATTCTGATAGGAGTGAGAGAGAGGGCAACGTTTGTAATTGATAGAGACGAAATATGATGGAGAGAAGGAGAAGGATTGCATTAGAGAGTGAAAATGTGAAAGAGGAGAAAGATTGTGATAGAGAGAAGGTGTGACAGAGCAGAGAGATTGCAATAGAGTGAAAGTGATAGAGAGGAGAAAGATTGCAATAGAGGAAAGAAAGATTGTAACAGAATAAGTGTAATAGAGAGGAGAAAGATTCTGATAGAGAGAAAGTGTGACAGAGACGGAAAAGGTTGTAATGGAGAGGAGAAAGATTCTGATAGAAAGAGTGAGAGAGAGAGCAAAGATTTAATAGAGAGAGAAAGTGTGATAGAGGGAAAGAGAACGATTCTGATAGAGAGAGAAACTGTGTTAGAAAGGAGAAAGATTGCGATAGAGAAAAGGAGAAAGATTGCACAAGAGAGAAAGTGTGAAAGAGAGGAGACTGCAATAGAGAGAAAGTGTGATAGAGAGAAGAAAGATTGCGATAGAGAGAAAGAAAGATTATAACAGAGAAAACGTGTGGTAGAGGAGAAAGATTCTGATAGAAATTGTGTTAGAAAGAAGGCGAAAGACTGGAATGCAGAGAGAGAAAGTGAAAGACAGAAGGAGAAAGATTGCGATAGAGAGCGAAAAGGTTGTAATAGAGAGAGCAAATGTGATAGAGAGAAAGTGTGTTAGAAAGAAGGAGAAACATTGCGATGGCGAGAAGGAGAAATATTGTGATACACAGAAAGTGCGACAAAGACCGAAAAGGTTGTAATAGAGAGGTGAAAGATTCTGATAGGAGTGAGAGAGAGGGCAACGTTTGTAATAGAGAGAGACAAAGTATGATGGAGAGAAGGAGAAAGAGTACATCAGACAGTGAAAGTGTGATAGAGAGAGAAAGTGTGTTAGAAAGGAGAAAGATTCTGATGGAAAGAGTAGAGAAGAGAAAGATTGCAATAGAGAGAAACTGATTGAGAGAAGGAGAAAAATTGTGTTAGAGAGAAAGTGTGATAGAGAGACGAAGTATGATAGAGAAGGAGAAAAATTGTGTTAGAAAGATTACAATAGAGAGAAGGAGAAAGAATTCGATCAAGTGTGTTAGAAAGAGTGGGAGAATCCAATGATCCTTGCATTTGATATAGTACTTTTCACGTCGGGAGGACGTCCCAAAGCGCTTCACAGAACACACTGTAAAGTGAATTGACTGTATTTGTGGGCGAACGCGGCAGACGATTGCACACAGCAATGTCCCACTGACAGTTGTAGATTGAAAATGACCAATTTATTATTGTTTTTGGTTTTGGAGGGATTATTATTAGGCTCTGTGTGGAGTAAGGAAACTTGCCCAAGGTTTCGCCCTCTGCCTGGAATTGAACTCAGGTCTCTCACTTGCAAAGTGAATGCTCTAACCACTGAGCTACAGGACTTTCTCCGCTCTATCACACTTTCTCTCTATTGCAATCTTTCTCCTTCTCTCTCACACCTATTAGTGCTTGTGATCTGATTTGATGGTATGTTTGATAGTGTCTCTGAAGCATTCAATAGGAAATTCTAGGAAAGTGCGAATGCTATAAAGTAATGAATGTAAACACTAGGGGCTAATAATCCCTCCAAACAATAATAAATTGGTCATTTTCAATCTACGACTGTTTGTCGGAAATTGCTGTGTGCAATCGTCTGCCGCGTTCGCCCACAAAAATTGGTGTCACTTGTGGAAATGTAATCAGTCCTGCAGCTCAGGTGGGGAGTCCTGTAGCTCAGTGGTTTGAGCACTCGCTTTGCAAGAGGGAGACCTGAGTTCAATTCCTGGCAGGGCGAAACATTGGGCAAGTCTCCTTACTCCACACGCCTAATAATAATTATTCCAAAACCAAAAATAATAATAAATTGGTCATTTTCAATCCACCACTGTTTGTGGGACATTGCTGTGCGTAATTGGCTGCCGCGTTCGCCCACAAATATACAGTTAATTCACTTTGCAGTGTGTTCTGTGAAGCGCTTAGGGACGTCCTCCCTATGTGAAAAGTGCTATATCAAAATGCAAGGATTATTATTATGTAAATCTATCTGTATTATCTGCTTCAATTACTACTTACGGGAGTGAGTTCCGCATAGTGCTGCCCTCTGTCTGAAGAAGTTCCTTCTATATTCTCATTTCAATCCTCCAGTCACTATCTTATACTCGTATTTCTATGTGAAGTCTCAGTCAGAAATAGGAACTACCTATTTGAGCTGTGACACCATGTTGTATTGGTGTCACTTGTGGCATTGTAATGGTCCTGCAGCTCAGGTGGGGAGTCCTGTAGCTCAGTGGTTAGAGCACTCGCTTTGCAAGTGAGAGACCTAAGTTGAATTTCAGGCAGAGGGCGAAACCTTGGGCAAGTTTCCTTACTCCACACAGAGCCTAATAAAAATCCCTCCAAAAACCCAAAACAATAATAAATTGGTCATTTTTAATCTTCAACTGTTTGTGGGACATTGCTGTGTGCAATTGGCTGCCGCGTTCGCCCACAAATATACAGTCAATTCACTTTACAGTGTGTTCTGTAAAGTGCTTTGGGACGTCCTCCCGACGTGAAAAGCGCTATATCAACTGCAAGGATCATTATTATTATTAAACGTTGTGATAGAGAAAAGGAGAGAAACTGTGTTAGAGTGGCGAAAGATTGCGGTAGAGAGGAGAAATATTCGGATAGAAAATGTGATATAGAGAAGGAGAAAGATTGTGATAGAGAGAGAAAGTGTGTTAGAAAGATTGGAATTATGAGAGACAAAGTATGATAGAGAAGAGAAAGTTTGCAATAGAGAAAGTGATAGAGAGAAAGTGAAAGATTCAGATAGAGAGAGAAAGTGTGTTAGAAAGAAGGAGAAAGATTGTGATAGAAAGAGAGAGAAAGTATAATAGAGAGAAGCAGAAAAATTGCGCTAAAGAAGAAATATGAGAGAGAAGAGGAAAATTAGGCGAGATTGCGTGTTAGGAGGATTGGAATAGAGAGGAGAAAGATTGCAACAGAGACAAAGTGTGATAGAGAGGAGAAAGATTCTGATAGAAAGAGAGATAGAGGAGAAATATTCTGATTGAGAGAGTGTGACAGAGACGGAAAAGGTTGTAGTAGGGAGAAGAAAGATTCTGATAGAAAGTGTGATAGAGAAGAGAAAGTTTGGAATAGAGAGAAAGTGTGTTAGAAAGATTGGAATAGAGAGAGAGGACGTGTGATAGAGAGGAGAAAGATTGCAATAGTGAGAAAGATTGCACAAGAGAGAAAGTGTGATTAAGAGGAGAAAGATTGTAATATGCAGAGGCAAATTACGATAGTGAGAAAGTGTGAGAGGGGGAGAAAGTGTGTTAGAAAGAAGATAGATTGCGATAGAGAGAAAGTGATAGAGAGGGAAAAGGCTGTAATAGAGAGAACAAAGATTCTGATAGAGGAGAGTGATTGCAACAGAGACAGAAAGTGTGATAGAAAGAAGGAGAAAGATTGTGATGGAGAGAGAGAGAGAAAGTATAATAGAGAAGCAGAAAAATTGCGATAAAGAAGGAATGTGAGAGGGGAGGAAAATTGGGCGAGAGAAGGAGAGCGATAGAGAGAGAGAAAGTGTGTTAGAAGGATTGGAATTGAGACACAAAGTATGATAGAGAATAGAAAGATTACAATAGAAAGAAAGTATAATAGAGAGATGGAGAAACATTCTGATAGAAAGAGTGAAAGAGAGGAAAAAGTTTGTGACAGAGACGGAAAAGGTTGTAACAGAGGAGAAAGAGCGATAGAGATTAAAATTGAGAGAAAGTGTGATAGAGAAGAATGCCATAGAGAGAAAGTGTGTTAGAAAGATTGGAATAGAGAGAGAGAGGACGTGTGATAGAGAAGGAGAAAGATTGCAATACAGAAAAAGTGTGACAGCGAGATGGAGAAAGATTGCGATAGAGAGGAAGTGTGATAAAAAGGAAAAAGATTGCACAAGAGAGCAAGTGTGACAGAGAGAAAGTGTGTTATAAAGGAGAAATATTGTGATACACAGAAAGATTGGAATGCAGAGGAGAGAAAGTGAAAGAGAGAAGGAGAAAGATTATGATAGAGAGAAAGTGTGATAGAGTGGGAAAAGTTTGTAATAGAGAGGACAAAGATTCTGATAGAGTGGAGAGTGATCGCAACAGAGGAGGAAGATTGTGATAGAAAGAGTGATACAGAGGAGAGAGATTAAAATAGAGAGAAAGTTTGGAATAGAGAGGGAAAGTGTGAAAGAGAAGAAAGATTGTGATAGAGAGAAAGTGTTAGAAAGATTGGAATAGAGAGAGAGGACGTGTGATAAAGAGAAGATTGCAACAGAGAGAAAGTCTGATAGAGAAGGAGAAAGATTGCAATACAGAAAGATTTCAATAGTGAGAAAGAGAAAGATTGCGATAGAGAGAAACTGATAGAGGA
Organism: Callorhinchus milii; assembly: GCF_018977255.1. Lineage (NCBI taxonomy): Eukaryota > Metazoa > Chordata > Chondrichthyes > Chimaeriformes > Callorhinchidae > Callorhinchus > Callorhinchus milii. The sequence continues at coordinate 35,557 of NW_024704750.1, forward strand.
GAAAGATTGTAATATACAGAGGTAAAGTACGATAGTAAGAACGTGAGAAGGGGAGAAAGTGTGTTAGAAAGAAGGAGAAAGATTGTGATAGAAGTAAAAGGTTGTAATAGAGAGGACAAAGATTCTGATAGAGTGGAGAGTGATCGCAACAGAGAGGAGAAAGATTGTGATAGAGAAGATAAAGTTTGCAATAGAGAGAGAGTGGTAAGGAGAAAGATTCTGATAAAAGGATAATGTGATAGAGGGAAAAGCTTGTAATAGAGAGAGCAAGTGTGATAGAGAGAAAGTGTGACAGAGACGGAGAAGGTTGTAATAGAGAGGAGAAAGATTCTGATAGAAAGAGTGATTGAGAGGGCAAAGATTGTAATAGAGAGAAAGTGTGACAGAAAGAGATCAATTCTGATAGACAGAAAGTGTTAGAAAGTAGAAAGATTGTGAAGAGAGAAAGTTTAACAGAGAGCAGAAAAATAGCGATAAAGAAGAAATGTGAGAGAGGAGGAAAATTGGGTGAGAGGAGAGCGATAGAGAGAGAAAGTGTGTTAGAAGGATTGGAATATAGACCAAGTATGATACAGAGGAGAAAGATTGCAATAGAGAGAACATGTGATAGAGAAGAGAAAGTTTGGAATAGAGAGGGAAAGTGTGAAAGAGAGAAGAAAGTTTGGAATAGAGAGGGAAAGTGTGAAAGAGAGAAGAAAGTTTGGGATAGAGGAGAACGATTGCAATAGAGGGAAAGTGTAAGAGAGAAGAAAGATTGCAACAGTGAGAAAGTGTGATAAAGGAGAAAGATTGTAATATACAGAGGTAAAGTACGATAGAGTGAGAGAAAGTGTGTTACAAAGAAGGAGAAAGATTGGAATGCAGAGAGAGAAAGTGTGAAAGAGAAGGAGAAAGATTGCGATAGAGAGAAAGTGAGGGAGTGTGGTAAGGAGAAATAACAATAATAATAATCCTTGCATTTGATATAGCGCTTTTCACGTCGGGAGGACGTCCCAAAGCGCTTTACAGAACACACTGTAAAGTGAATTGACTGTATATTTGTGGGCGAACGCGGCAGCCAATTGCGCACAGCAATGTCCCACAAACAGCCGTGGATCGAAAATGACCAATTTTATTATTGTTTTTGGTTTTGGAGGGACTATTATTAGGCTTTTGTGTGGAGTAAGGAAACTTGCCCAAGGTTTCGCCCTCTGCCTGGAAAGATTCTGATCTAGAGAAAGTGATAGATGGAAAAGCTTGTAATAGAGAGAGCAAGTGTGATCGAAAGAAGGAGAAACATTGTGATACACAGAAAGTTCGACAGAGAACATTGTAATAGAGAGAAGGCGAAAGATTCTGATAGGAGTGAGAGAGAGGGCAACAATTGTAACAGCGAGAGACAAACTATGATGGAGAAAGATTGCACAAGAGACAAAGTGTGATAGAGAAAAGGAGAAAGATTGCAATAGTGAGAAAGTGTGATTGAGAGAAGATTGCGCTAGAAAGTGTGATAGAGAGAAATTGTGACAGACGGAAAAGGTTGTAATAGAGAGAGCAAAGATTGTAATAGAGAGAGAAAAAGAACGATCCTGATAGATAGTGTGTTAGAAAGGAGAAAGATTGTGAGAGAGAGAAAATATGAGAGAAGCAGAAATGTGAGAGGAAAATTGAATGAGAGAAGGAGAGCGATAGAGAGAGAAAGTGAGTTAGAAGGACTGGAATAGAGAGATCAACTATGAGAGAGGAGAAAGATTCTGATAGAAAGAATGAGAAATGTTTGTAACAGAGAGAGAAAGTGTGACAGAGACAGAAAGGGTTGTAATAGAGAGAAGAAATATTCTGATAGAGAGAGTGATAGAGATGAGAGAGATTAAAATAGAGAGAAAGTGTGATAGAGAAGAGAAAGTTTGGAATAGAGAGGGAAAGTGTGAAAGAGAGAAGAAAGATTGTAATAGAGGAGAAAGTATGCAATAGAGAGAAAGTGTATAAGAAAGATTGTAATAGAGTGTGTGATGGAGGGAAAAGGTTGTAATAGAGAGAGCAAGTGTGATAGAGATGGAAAAGGTTGTAATAGAGAGAGAAAGTGTGATAGAGAGAAAGAGAACGATTCTGATAGACAGAATGTGTGTTAGAAAGAAGAAGAAAGATCGTGATAGAGAGAGAAAGTATAATAGAGAAGCAGAAAAATTGCGATAAAGAAGAAATGCGAGAGAGGGAGAAAGTGTGTTAGAAGAATTGGAACAGAGAGATACAAAGTGTGATAGAGAGGAACTGATTGAGAGAAGGAGAGAGATTGCAATAGAGACAAATGGTGATAGAGAAGATTGCAATAGAGAGAAGGAGAAAGATTCTGATAGAAAGAGTGAAAGAGAGGGAAAAGTTTGTAATAGAGAAAGTGCGATGGAGAGAAACATTCTGATAGAGAGAAAATGTGACAGACGGAAAAGGTTGCAATAGAGAGGATCAAGATTCTGATAGAAAGAGTGATAGAGAGGAGAGAGATTAAAATAAGAAAGAAAGTTTGGAATAGAGAGGGAAAGTGTGAAAGGGAGAAGAAAGATTGTGATTGAGGAGAAAGATTGTAACAGAAAAAGTGTGAAGGAGAGAAAGTGACCGAGACGGAAAAGGTTGTAATAGAGAGAGAGAACGATTCTGATAGAGAGAAAGTGTGTCAGAAGGACTGTAATAGAGAGAAAGTATGACAGAACAGAAAGATTGCAATAGAGGGGAAGTGTGATTGAGAGGAGAAAGATTGCAATAGAGAGAAAGTGCGACAGAGGAGAAAGATTCTGATAGAAAGAGTGAAAAGTTTGTAATAGAGAGAGAAACTGTGAGAGAGGAGAAATATTCTGAAAGAGAAAGTGTGACAGAGACTGAAAAGGTTGTAATAGAGAGGAGAAAGATTGTGATAGAAAGAGTGATAGAGAAGAGAGATTAAAATAAAGAGAAAGTGTGGAATAGAGAGGGAAAGTGTGAAAGAGAGAAGAAATGTTTTGATAGAGAGAGTATAATAGAGAGAAGCAGAAAAATTGTGATAAAGAAGAAATGTGAGACAAAGGAGGAAAATTGGCGAGAGAAGGAGAGCAATAGAGAGTTAGAAGGATTGCAAAAGAGAGAGGCAAAGTGTGATAGAGAGGAGAAAGATTGCAACAGAGAGAAAGATTCTGATAGAAAGAGTGACAGAGGGAAAAGTTTGTAATAGAGAGAGAAGGTGTGACAGACGCAAAAGGTTGTAATAGAGAGGAGAAAGCTTCTGATAGAAAGAGTGATAGGGAGGAGAGAGATTAAAATAGAGAACGTGTAATAAAGAGACAGTTTGGAATAGAGGGAAAGTGTGAAAGAGAGAAGAAAGATTGCAAGAGAGAGAGTGTGAAAGAGAGGAGAAAGATTGTAATAGAGAGAAAGTGTAATAGAGAGGAGAAAGATTCTGATTGAAAGCGTTATAGAGAGGAGAAAGATTGCAACAGAGAGAGTGTGATAGACAGGAGAAAGATTGCAATAGAGAGAGAGTGTGATAGACAGTAGAGAGAAAGTGTGTTAGAGAGGAGAACGATTGCAATAGAGAGAGAGTGTGATAGAGAGGAGAAAGATTCTGATTGAAAGAGTGATAGAGAGCGGAAGGTTTGTAATATAGAGAGAGAAAGAGTGATGGAGAGAAAGTGTGACAGTGAGGAGAAATATTCCGATAGACAGAAAGTGTGAGAGAGACGGAAAAGGTTGTAATAGGGAGGAGAAAGATTCTGATAGAAAGAGTGATAGAGAGGAGGAGATTAAAATAGAGGAAGTGTGATAAAGAGGAGAAAGTTTGGAAAAGTGGGAAAGTGTGAAAGAGAGAAGAAAGATTGAGATAGAGAGGAGAGAGATTGCAATAGAGAGAGTGTGATAAAGAGGAGAAAGATTGCAGTAGAGAGAGAGTGTGATAGAGAGGAGAAAGATTCTGATTGAAAGAGTGATAGTGGGGGAACGTTTGTAATAGAGAGAGAGAAAGTGTGACAGTGAGGAGAAATATTCTGATAGACAGAAAGTGTGAGAGAGACGGAAAAGGTTGTAATAGAGAGGAGAAAGATTGTGATAGAAAGAGTGATAGAGAGGAGGAGATTAAAATAGAGTAAGTGTGATAGAGAGGAGAAAGTTTGGAATAGAAGGTAAGTGTGAAAGAGAGAAGAAAGATTGTGATAGAGGGAAAGTGTGAAAGAGAGAAGAAAGATTGTGATAGAGAGGAGAAAGAATGTGATAGAGACTCTGTTAGAAAGATTGGAATAGAGAGAAAGTGTGATAGAGAGAAGGAGAAAGATTCCAATGGACATGGAGTGCGATAGAGAGGTGTGACGGAGAGGAGAATTATTCTGATTGAGAGAAAGTGTGACAGATACGGAAAACGTTGTAATAGAGGAGAAAGATAGAAAGAGTGACAGAGAGGAGAGAGATTAAAATAAAGAGAAAGTGATAGAGAGAAGTAGAAAGATTGCGATAGAGAGAAAGTGTGATAAAGAGGATAAAGATTGAAATATACAGAGGCAAAGTACGACAGAGTGAGAAAGTGTGATAGAAAGAAGGAGAAAGATTGGAATGCAGAGAGAGGAAGTGTGAAAGAGAGGAGAAAGATTGCAATAGAGAGAGTGTGCTAAGGAGAAAGATTGTGATAGAGAAGGAAAAGCTCTTAATAGAGAGAGCAAGTGTGATAGAGATAAAGTGTGTTAGAAAGAAGGAGAAATATTGTGATACAGAAAGTGAGACAGAAAATAATAATAATCCTTGCATTTGGTATAGCGCTTTTCACGTCGGGAGGACGTCCCAAAGCGCTTCACAGAACACACTGTAAAGTCAATTGACTACATATTTGTGGGTGAACGCAGCAGCCAATTGCGCACAGCAATGTCCCACAAACAGTCATAGATTGAAAATGACCAATTTATTATTGTTTTTGTTTTTTGGAGGGATTATTATTAGGCTCTGTGTGGAGTAAGAAAACTTGCCCAAGGTTTCGCCCTCTGCCTGGAATTGAACTCTGGTCTCTCGCTTGCAAAGCGAGTGCTCTAACTACTGAGCTACAGTGTGAGAGAGACGGAAAAGGTTGTAATAGAGAGGAGAAAGATTCTGATAGAAAGAGTGATAGGGAGGAGAGAGATTAAAATAGAGAAAGTGTAATAGAGAAGAGAAAGTTTGGAATAGAGGGAAAGTGTGAAAGAGAGCGAGAGAGGAGAAAGATTGCAATAGAGAGAAAGTGTAATAGAGAGAAGGAGAAAGATTCTGATTGAAAGAGTGATAGAGAGGAGAAAGACTGCATCAGAGAGAGTGTGATAGACAGGAGAAAGATTGCAATAGAGAGAGAGAGTGTGATAGAGAGGAGAAAGATTGCAATAGAGAGAGAGTGTGATAGAGAGGAGAAAGATTCTGATTGAAAGAGTGATAGAGGGGGAACGTTTGTAATAGAGAAAGAGAAAGTGTGACAGTGAGGAGAAATATTCTGATAGACAGAAAGTGTGAGAGAGACGGAAAAGGTTGTAATAGAGAGGAGAAAGATTGTGATAGAAAGAGTGATAGAGAGGAGGAGATTAAAATAGAGTAAGTGTGATAGAGAGGAGAAAGTTTGGAATAGAGGGAAAGTGTGAAAGAAGAAAGATTGTGATAGAGAGGAGAAAGAATGCGATAGAGAGAGACTGTGTTAGAAAGATTGGAATAGAGAGAAAGTGTGATAGAGAGAAGGAGAAAGATTCCAATAGACATAGAGTGTGATAGAGAGGTGTGACGGAGAGGAGAAATATTCTGATTGAGAGAAAGTGTGACAGATACGGAAAAGGTTGTAATAGAGGAGAAAGATTCTGATAAAAAGAGTGACAGAGGAGAAAGATTGCGATAGAGAGAAAGTGTGATAAAGAGGATAAAGATCGAAATATACAGAGGCAAAGTACGACAGAGTGAGAAAGTGTGATAGAAAGAAGGAAAAAGATTGGAATGCAGAGAGGAAGTGTGAAAGAGAGGAGAAAGATTGCAATAGAGAGAGTGTGGTAAGGAGAAAGATTGTGATAGAGAGCGAAAAGCTTTTAATAGACAGAGCAAGTGTGATAGAGAGAAAGTGTGTTAGAAAGAAGGAGAAATATTGTGATACACAGAAAGTGCGACAGAGACGGAAAATTATGTAATAGAGAGAAGGCGAAAGATTCTGATAGGAGTGAGAGAGAGGGCAACGATTGTAACAGGGAGAGACAAACTATGATGGAGAAAGATTGCACAAGAGAAAGTGTGATAGAGAAAAGGAGAAAGATTGCATTAGAGAGTGAAAGTGTGATAGAGAAAAAGAGAAAGATTGCACAAGAGAGAAAGTATGATAGAGAGAAGATTGCGATAGAGAGAAAGAAAGATTGTAACAGAAAAAGTGTGATAGAGAGAACGTGTTACAGAGACGGAACATGTTGTAATAGAGAGGAGAAAGATTCTGATAGAACGTGTGACAGAGAGAGCAAAGAGTGTAATAGAGAGAGAAAGTGTGATAGAGAGAAAGTGAACGATTCTGATAGACAGAATGTGTGTTAGAAAGGAGAAAGATTGTGATAGAGAAAATATAATAGAGAGAAGCCAAAAAATTGCGATAAAGAAGAAATGTGAGAGAGTGGAGCAAAATTGGGCGAGAGAAGGAGAGAGATAGAGAGAGAGAGTGTGTTAGAAGGATTGGAATAGAGAGAGACAAAGTATGATAGAGAGCAGAAAGATTGCAATGGAGAGAATGTGTAATTGAGAAAAGATTGCAATAGAGAGGAGAAAGATTCTGATAGACAGATTGTTAGAGGGAAAAGTTTGTGACGGAGAAGGAGAAAGATTGCATTAGAGAGTGAAAGTGTAATAGAAGGGAGAAAGGTTGTGATAGAGAAAAGGAGAAATATTGGACAAGAGAGAAAGTGTGATAGATAGGAGATTGCAACAGAAAGGAGAAAGATTCTGATAGAAAGAGTGACAGAGAGGGAAAAGTTTGTAAGAGAGAGAGAAAGTGACAGAAAAGAGGAGAATGATTGTAAGAGAGAACCCTGGTCCAGACTGGTCAAGAGTGGTCACAATCTACATCAAACAGATGGATGGGGACAAGGTCTCTAAAGTTCATTGACGTATGAAAATCCAGTTCTCGTGTGGTAAGAACGAACATTAGCCCAGCGTTCAAGATCAACACAAACGTGCACTGGTTCCAAGACAACAACAAAATTACATTTATAGAGTGCCTTTCACATCGAGGTCAAGTGGAAACAGTAAACTAAAGACAAAGAAGAGCAAAGATTAGAAAACAAAAAGTGATAAATAACTCAAGTTCTCCAGAAAGAGAAATGTTTTTTAGGAAATAAACAAAAAAATGACAAGAGAAAAACACCATTGGGCAAACGAAGACAGTTATCTTAAGTGTCTATCCACAAATACATAGCATAAAAAATAAAACAAGTTAGAAACACAAATTCAGCTTAAAGGGTCTGATGTAGTAGCCATTACAGAGACCTGGCTACAAGCTGGGCATTACGGGGAGTTAAATATTCCAGGCTGTAAGATCTTTAGAAAGGACAGGAAAATTGGGAAAGGAGGGGAGCAATATGGATAACACTGAAGTACAGCAGTAGATAGAAAGGACTTTAGTAAAGGTGATCAGGCCACAGAAACGCTATGGGTGGAATAAAGGAACAGCAAAGGAGGCTAAGACTCTACTGGGAGTTGTCTACAGACTCCAGATAGGAACAAAATAATAGCAATTGTTTTTGAAACACGTTATACAATAAAAGGAAAAGCCAAACTGACCAAGAGTTACTCACAATTTACATCAAGGACAGGTGGACAGTGATAATGTCTCTGATGCTCACAGGAGACAACACCCAAGATTTGGACACTTTCCCTTCACCACTTTTTAAGGAGAATCAACATTACAGGCAGTTTACAGTCCACCTGAAGGTTCTCACAAATACTGACTTGCCTTATATAGTCCATAGAGAGACCAGCCTGAGCCAATCCACCACACGCAAACTGACCATTTCACTGCTCTGAACCACAAGCCTCCAGCAACTCATCTGCTTTCTCTGAGCTGATGAGGTGACTCCTTCCTCCGATGGTTGGGCTGTTACTACACTCAGCCTCTGGGTTAAATACCCAAAGGTCAGTTCTATCATGTGGCCAATAAGGGAATCCCATTCCTCACAAGGTCCAGTTGATCTACTCTTCACAGCTGTAACCAGTGCGTATCAGTACATGGGTTTCTTTGCTATTGACTAGTTCACAGGGTTTTCTATTGATTAGTTTACAATAATTGTACAATTTTCTATTGATTCATTTAGCGAATCAGCTGCTGGTTCAGAGATTTACAGATTCAGTTTTCTTGCTGATGTTTTGTACGCAAAACACAGTCACTACACTTTACAGCATGTCCTCTGAAACGCTTTGAGATGTCTCAATGACGTGATCAGGCTCTGGATCAAACGGCAGGATTATTATTATGATTCGAACCCCAATCCTTGTCACAGCTGTTGGTCGAGGCCACTCTATTCAGCTTCTGCCTCCGTTTAAATAAACAATGATATCGGAACAAACAACTTGAGTTTCCAATAACATTCCTGGTTTGGGCAGAATCATAGAATTATATAGCACAGGAGGCTGCCAATTAGGCCAACCCCGCTTCCTCTCTCCCCATAGCACCCCCGAAAAGAAACCAACTCTCGGTCCTGAATCAACACAACTGAAGTTTCAAGCATCTACATGTGTATGTTTATGTGTTGAACCAGGTTGGGCAGGTGATTTTTCCACCTGTTTCAGCACATCCGGTAGAAAAAGCACTTTTCTATACCTGCCACCATAATCCAGACTGTCTGGTGGCCAATCATGTAATTCATATAACCTGCTGAGTGCCTTATTTACAGGTTAACCCTTCCCTACACTAATAGGATGCTATACCAGGGGTTGTGTGGGTGGGAGGGGTGAAGGTGCTGATTGGCTCAGGTCAGCTCCTCCACACCTCAGGCACTGACAGCATCACCATTCAGGATGCACACTCCACCTCACTGAGCCGGTCCAGAACCTTGGCATCTTGTTTAACCTGCAACTGTCCTTTCTACCCCACATCTGTGCATGTTCCATGCATGTGACTAGCCTCCCACCTAGACACAGGTCCCACACACATGTTCCGATTCCAAATCAATCAGTTGTTTTGTTTAAACTGGATAGAAGCAGATAGTCGGTTTGTATCCCACATCTCACTATAATTGATGTTTCACACAGCATTGACGAGCTGGGCTCAGCTGCAGGAGCTACAACCTGGAAAATAATACTTGCATTTGATATAGCACGTTTCACATCAGGAGGATGTCCCAAAGCGCTTCACAGAACACACTATGAAGTGAATTGACTATTTGTGGGCAAACGCAGCAGCCAATTGCGCACAGTAATGTCCCACAAACAGTTGTAGATTGAAAATGACCAATTTATTATTGTTTTTTGTTTTGGAGGATTATTAGGTGTGTGGAGTAATAATAAACTTTGAAACATAATGAGTAACAATAACCTGCATTTATATAGCACCCCTCACGCAGGGCAGAGGTCCCAGAGCGCTTGGTGGAACAAAATAAAGCGCAGTACCGTCCTCCATCACTGCAGAGTGGATTCACTGAGAAGCTGTTCGTAGGATGTGGTGTGAATCAGGTGCTCAAAAACACAAATAACTACACCCTAAGTTACAGAAAAGTGTATGTGTGCAGGGGGTGTACTCTGCTTGTGTGTAACAACCAACTTTATCTTTCTGCCTCAACCCCAGGACCACTGCTTTCCTGACAGAATGATTGTGCTCTGGGCCTCGCTGGTGCACTTACTGATTGTTTCCTCATGTGTGTGAGCTGCTGGTACATGTGTTGCTACAGAAGATAATGAAGACTCCTTTGTGAGATTTATTAAGCAAAATGAAGCTTTCATGAGAGTAAAGCCACCAGTAGACAATTGGAAACGTGTTTGAGCAATAATTAGTGTGAGCTCTAGACCTGAGGTAAGTCTCTCCACTTCAGTCTGCTCCCATCACCAATTAAACATTTTCACTTTCATTACCACCAGGATTAAAATCACACAAGAGCGACTGGAGTCTCAGCAGAATTAGGAAGAGATCCCAGAGAAAAAGTCCACATGGAGGAAAGAAATTTAATCTCCTGGGTTTACTAACTAAAGTAGGTGATGGTATCTGGTTCTGGCTGTTTCAGAAGTAGTATGCAGTGTGAGTGATCCAGTTTGGCTCCTGGTCCTTTGAGCGTTTCGCTGAGCTGTGGGAGGTGAAAATGGATTTGTAGGCCTCTGATTTCTGCCGTGGTCGGCTGGCGAGTGTTTGCCATTGCTGGAGCCGAATGTGCTGGGAGTCCCGGAGCCCAAGGACATCGATCGGCCGTTTACTGTAAGAGAGCAAATGAAGATCACTGATAATAATAATCCTTGTAATTGATATAGCGCTTTTCACATCAGGAGGACATCCCAAAGCTTCACAGAACACACTGTAAAGTGAATTGACTGTATATTTGTGGGCAAATGCGGCAGCCAATTGCGAACAGCAATGTCCCACAAATAGTCGTAGATTGAAAATAACTTAATTTATTTTTAGTTTTGGAGGGATTATTATTAGATGTGTGGAGTAAGGAAACTTGCCCAAGGTTTCGCCCTGGTTGGTTCCTTGGCAAACTGATCCAGATAATTATCCCTAATACATTCTATGAACTCTTCCTCTATCATACTTTTCCCAATTTGGTTGTCCCAATCTATGTGCAGATTAAAGTTGCCCACAATTGATGTTTTTCCTTTACTACATGCTGCTAATTTCCTGATTTATACCTTGAGATACTGTGACTGCTGTTCGGGGGTCTATAAGCTACTCCCACTCGAGGTTTCTGCCCCTTGTTGTTACATGCCTCTACCCATACTTCCTGCTTTTCTGATTTAAAAGCTTTCCTCTCTACTGGGTTGGGGCTCTGTGTGTGTGGAGGGGGGGAGGCAGTCTACAACCCACATGCCCCATACACCTTCGCTCCTGCCTGTACTGTACTATACTAAACCGAGTGCTGGTGTCAAGAATAACCCCGTGTGAACACCACCATATTAGTGACTTTGAATTGCAAGTCTTTAAGTTGCAGTCGAGGCCGACACTCTGTATTATTGGAAGTGAACATTCTTTAGTTGAAATGTTAACCCGCGGTCCCAGTTACCTGTTCAGGTTAAAGACTCCGTGCATTATTGTGAGTTTATCTCAGTGTTCTGGTTCAGGATAATTTGATCATTCAGTAAATTGTCTGTTTGTCAGATCTTACTGTGTGGAAATTGGCTGCTGAACTTTTTTTATATAAATGTGTATTCACCGCACTTGACAGTAGGTAAATGTTTTCAGAGGTCTTGATGTGATAAGTGCAGTAACAAATGGAAGATTTGTGATATGTGATGCTGGATCCTGGCATATCTGTCCCACTGGTGTGGTTTCTGCATTTTACCATCATGTGGATGTCAATGATCCTGTGAAAAGAGGAAGAAATTTCTCTTGATGTCTTGCACAATTTCAACTGGTCATTCACCTCATGGCTGTACGTCTGATCTGTATGATTTTGTGATAAAGCATTATATAAATTATTTACCTAGTATCTTATTCATTGTGATACTTACACCAACAAATAGCATAGTGCCTTTCATGTCCCGAGATGCTAGATATTCAAGGGTGTGGACCTGAGATGGAGATTGTGGTAGGGGGTGGTGGAGGAAGATGACTAAAGGTGTTGTCAAAGAGAAAGGTCTTGAGATGAGCTTTGAAGGAGGTGAAGGAATGCATGAAGCAAAGGTACTCCGGGATGGAGTTCCAGAGAGTGGGGCAGAAAGGCTGAAAGTCTCAATATTGATGGTTGGGCGAGCAAGGTGGGGGCTATGTGAAGTCCTGAAGCTCAGTGGTTAGAGCACTCGCTTTGCAAGCGAGAGACCTGAATTCAATTCTAGGCAGAGGACGAAACCTTGGGCAAGTTTCCTTACTCCATACGTCTAATAATAATCTCTCCAAAAACAATAACAAATTGGTCATTTTCAATCTACGACTGTTTGTGGGACATTGCTGTGCGCAATTGGCTGCCGCGTTCGCCCACAAATATACAGTTAATTCACTTTACAGTGTGTTCTGTGAAGCGCTTTGGGACGTCCTCCCGATGTGAAAAGCGCTATATCAAATGCAAGGATTATTATTATTATTATTATTAAGAGGGCGACAGCCTCGCTTTAATTCCCAAATACAGTCCACAGACTGAAATCCTGCTCTCGTCACCAGCCCCGGTCCCGCCCCTGTTTGCCACTGATTGAGTTTAATAAACTATTGCACTTTAAACCCGTTGTCCCCGGAGAGCGGTTATGATTTAAACACAAAGTCAATGCCAAACCCCATGGATATGATTGGGATTAATGCAGAATTAGGGACATTTTGCACTGGTTTTCGGTGTCAATTTACAGCGTTTCCTCTAATTTTTTTGACACGAATCAAAATTGAAAAAGAGTAATGATTTCCCACTGACGCGAGAGGTGTTTTTTTTAAACCGTGAAAAATAATAAACAAAGATGTTTTATTATGATGTTTTTTTCTTACCGGAGGATGAGGCGTCACCGGGAAAGGTGCTGGGTCTCAAACCCTGGCCCCGAGTCTGGGTGGGGCCGGGGAGCGTCTGTGCGCGCACACGCGAGGCTGTCTGTATAAACCCTCTTAAAACAGGAAAAGTGCGCAAATCTCAAGTTGCATAAAATCAGCTTCAAACCAACAAATAAAAGCCCAGAATTTACTGTTCTTCGACTATAGAAGTTGTAGTACAATAATAGTGAACATTAAACCAATGTCGAATGGAGAAAGTACTGACAGTCACCAGATAGAACACATCAGATTTTCTGTGTGTGGAAAAGGAAAAAGACGGCTTTGGGAAAGGGCGGAGGGTCCCCTCTTATCAGTAAATGACAACACGCCACAGAGGTGACAGCAACCCCGAGCCACTTCTTGGACTGGCTAGAAAAATGGTCCAGAAAAGAAAGTTTCCATTTTGTGGACAATTGGGACCACTACTGGGGGAGGTGGGATCATTACCTTGCGGATGGGTGGCACTTGAGCAAGGCAGGGGTTAGCTAATTTAAACTAGTGGCGAGGGGGATCCCAGGATAAACAATAGAGGATACAGACAAGTGGGAAATATAGAGTAGTTACATGTGGACAATTTCCTCAAATGCATGTAGCTTAGGGAATAAGGTTGATGAGCTCATCTTGGCCCTGAATCGACTCAACTGATTAAACCGTCAAACTACACTGACAAAAAAACTCTTGGCCCTGAATCTACTCAACTAACTCTGATACAAACCAACTCTCAGACTTGAATCAACTCAACACAAACTGAACCCTCAAACAACGCTGACAGGAACTGAATCTCAGCAGATACACAAAGCCAGTCGCAAGTAAACTGACTTTGAGACCCCGCTTCAAAGCAGCCCCGACAGAAACCAACTCTTGGCCCTGAATCTATTCAACTAATTAAACCCTCAAACTACACTGACAAAAACTAACTCTCAAAACTACACTTGAACAATCTTCAAACATCAGCTCTTAACTTCACTATCACCTACTAGCAAAAATATTCCCTCTAAACATAAGAAACTGATATCAAATCTGAATATACATCTAATCTTACACCATCTGACTGACAACTTCTCATTTGAACCTACAATGTAAACCAGAGTTAAGGCTCATATGTCAGACATCCTGCATGAAGTCCACATAGTTTTTCCAAACCTCTGGAGTGTGGAAAGGTGCAAAAGAATGTAATAGCTTTAGTTGCCACCGTAAGGTTTCCGCTATTACTTACCTTATCTGCCACGAATCCCATGTTGTTAGAGAAAAAACAAATATCGTAAAGTATCCACAAATCTGCACTTACCATATCGTCCAAAGTAATACAAGCCGAATCCAAGCTCCGCTGTAAATAAATTGTTTGTGTGCCTACGCTGAACCAGCCCTGACACTGACCAACTCCCATCAAATACACTGAACCAATCTCAACATGAACAGCTTCAATAATGAAGAGATTCTGACAAACACAAAGCCAACCCCATCTCACAACATCTCAACTTCACTAAACCAGGCCCGACACAAACCAACTCTCCTGAGCTTCACTGATCAAATATACAGAAATCTATTCTCAACAACTACACTGAGGCCCTGACACAGACCGACTCTCACCAGCTACACTGAACCTGCCCTGACACAAGCCAACTCTCAAGCACCCTCTCAACTAAACACCAACAAACCCAACTCTCAACCGCACTAAGGAAACACTGAGAGAAACCAACTCTCAACATTGTGGAGTCCTGTAGCTCAGTGGTTAGAGCACTCGCTTTGCAAGCGAGAGACCCGAGTTCAATTCCAGACAGGGCGAAACCTTGGGCAAGTTTCCTTACTCCACACAGAGCCTAATAATAATCCCTCCAAAAACCCAAAACAATAATTAAATTGGTCATTTTCAATCTACGACTGTTTGTGGGACATTGCTGTGCGCAATTGGCTGCCGCGTTCGCCCACAAATATACAGTCAATTCACTTTACAGTGTGTTCTGTGAAGCGCTTTGGGACATCCTCCTGACGTGAAAAGCGCTATATCAAATGCAAGGATTATTATTATTATTATTATTATCTGGACTAAACTCACCCTGACAAACCCAACTCTGAACCAATCTCAACATGAGTTGACTCCACAACTATACTAAACGAGTCTGAACAGAACCTGACTAATGGCAGCTACACTGATCCAGACATGGCAGCGATCGACTCTCGACAGCTACACATTACCGGTTACTAGCAAACTGCTCCGACCCAGCCCTGGCAGCAACTGACCCAAGGCAACTGCACTGAGCCAGACCTGAAAGACTCTAACCCTCAACAACTGCACTCGACCGACCTCAACAGACAGTCACTGACTCTACACCTGTCCTGAACCAACTCGCACACAAACTGATGCTCCACAACCAGCCCCGATACAAACCGACTCTCAGCCACTAAACCCAAACCAACTTTGACAGACACTGGCTCTGGGTAAATAAACCAACCTCCACACAGAGACTATATTACCCAACAACAAACAAATTCACTTTGATCTCAGATCAAACTCATGTAATAGATGTTATCAAATCTAACACAATCTAACTTCAGTGTCTGACCTTAATCTCTGCGATTCCTACAAACTGTACCAATTAATTCTACCCTCAACCCAACCTGTCACCTCACCACATTAATCTAGAAACATCTCCCTGGCCAGTCCTTTCAAACCTCAGTCGGTTACTAACGACTTCTAATCTCAACCTCTAGTATGAACCAGAGTATGGTTCATATGTGTTCGGATGTCATATATCCTGCATGAAGTCCACATAGTGTTGCCAAACCTCTGGAGTGTGGAAAGGTGCAAGAGAGAAAGATACAACCTTTGCCATCATCACAGAGTTCCCACTTGTACAGACTTACCTGATCCTCCACAAGTCCCAAAGAGCTAGAGAGAAATAGGGCGTGAGCTTCAGCCATCATCCTAAGGTTTCCAGGAATCTTCACTTACCACATAGTCTAAAGTAGTACAACACGTCCCTCAGACACCGCTGTAAACTATGAGGCTCTTTACTTACACTGAACCAGCTCAGACACAAACCAACTCTACACTGAACCAAACCTAACCCCAAACTAAAACCTCTTGCCAGTTCCTGAAATTCAGAGTTTGTATAATTAGTAATGTTAGAGTCAAGTGTCAGTGAAAACTCCAAACCTCAACAACTCTGGTTCATCTCCACCGCCTCCCTTTTATACCTCAAATGTGCCCAAGATATTTTTTTTACCCAATCAGTCTTGAGCAGCTGGGACACCTCTCAGTGATCCCAAATATTCACCCATTTTATTAGCCCTTCACTACCTCACAACCTGCACTGAACTAACTCAGACACAAACTATTGATCAAAACTGCTCCAAACCATCCCTGGCACAAACCGACTCTCAGCCATTAAACTGAACTAACCTGGATAGACACTGGCTCTGGGCAAACCAACCTGCTTCACACAGCTACTCAGTTACCCAAAACCAAGCAAATTCACTGTCTAATCAGACGATTATAACAGACACCATCAAATCTGATTTTATACCATCCAACTACAGTGTCTAACCTCAATCTCTTGCTGCAACAGGTGAGACCGCAGCTAGAATATTTTGTGCAGTTTTAGTCTCCTTATTTAAGAAAGGACGTACTCGCCTTGGAGGGG
The DNA here is from genome assembly GCF_018977255.1 of Callorhinchus milii. Classification (NCBI taxonomy): domain Eukaryota; kingdom Metazoa; phylum Chordata; class Chondrichthyes; order Chimaeriformes; family Callorhinchidae; genus Callorhinchus; species Callorhinchus milii. The sequence goes on from NW_024704750.1 coordinate 51,820, forward strand.
GTACGACAGATTCACTAGGTTGGTACCAGGGATGAGTTATGAGGATAGGTTGAGCAACTTAGGCCCATATTCTCTAGAACATAGAGGAATGAAAGGTGATTTTATAGAAACCTATAAGATTATTAAGGGGTTTGACAGAATAGATAGTGGGAGACTTTTTCCCCTGGTTGGAGAAACTATAACCAGGGGTCACAGTCTTAAAATTCAGAGTAAGCCCTTTTGCACTGAGTTGAGGAAAAACTTCACTCAGAGGGTAGTGAATTTATGGAATTCTCTACCCCAAAGGGCTTTAGATGCTCAGTCCTTGAACATATTCAACACAGAGAGATAGATTTCTTGTGGATAAAGGGATATGGGGATAAGGTGGGCAGGCGGAGTTAGAATAGATCAGCCATGATTTTATTCAATGGTGGGGCAGGCTAGAGGGACCGAATGGCCTTCTCCTGCTTCTTGTGTTCTTAATCTCAGATTCCTTCTCAGATGATTTAAACCCTTGACCCAAGCTGTGAGCTCAACATATTAATCCATCAACATCTCCCCGTCCTGTTGCTCTCAAACCTCAGTCTCGGTTACTAACGACTTCTCATCTCAACGTCCAGTGTGAACCAGAGTTTGGCTCATATGCGTTTGGATGTCAGACATCCTGCATGATGTCCACATAGTGTTACCAAACCGCTAGAGTGTGGAAAGGTGCGAGAGAGAAAGAAAGAGATACCACCTTTGCTGTCATCTCAGGGTTCCCACAGGTACAGACTCACCGCATCCTCCATAAGTCCCAAGGAGCTAGAGAGAGAGAAAAACAGGGCGTGAGCTTTAGTTGTCAGCATTTGGTTCCCATTTGTACAGACTTGGCTTTGGGTGACAACTGGAATGATGTTTTTCAGACCTACATTGACTCTAGGACAGACTTAAAATAGCTAAAGAAATACTAGCAAAGCAACACATTTACAGGAGCCTCGCAAAACCTAGAATAATAACAATGCAGACAGTGAGTGTTTTTGCTATTACACTAACTTTACATCCCACAAATCGCAAGTTGTTGGAAAGAAAGAGGACACAAATATCCTAAGGTTTCTGCAAATCCACACTTGCCCTACAGTCCAAAGTAGTTCAACGAGCCTGATCCAAACTCACCTGTAAATAAATTAGTTGTGCCCCGACACTGACCAACTCTCATCAAATACGCTGAATCAATCTCAACAAGAACTGCCTCGATAACTACACGGAGGATTCTGACAAATTAACTCAGCAACACAAAGCCAGTCCCATCTCACAACACCTCAACTTCACAAACCAGCCCCAATACAAACCAACTTGTGAACTTCACTGATCAAATCCACAGAAATTCATTCTCAACAACTCTACTAAATCAACCCTGGCCTCACTCAGTAAACTACACTGTAACTACACTGAACCTGCCCTGACACAAGCCAACTCTCAAACATTCTCAACTAAACCAACTTTCAACTACATTAAGAAACACTGAGAGAAACCAATTCTCAACTGGACTGACTTACCCTGACAAACCCAACCCTAAAACCATCTCAGCATAAACTGACTCCAATTACACTAAACCAGTCTGGACAGGACCCAACTCGTGGCAGCTACACTGACCCAGACCCGGCAGCGACCGACTCTCGGCAGCTACACATTGCCGGTTACTAGCAAACCAGCCGTGCAAACTGCTCCGACCCAGCCCTGGCAGCAACTGACCCGAGGCAACTGCACTGAGCCAGGCCTGAAAGACTCTAACCTTCAACAACTGCACTCGACCGACCTCGACAGACAGTTACTGACTCTACACCTGCCCTGAACCAACTCGCACACAAACTGATGCTCCACAACCAGCCCCAACACAAACGACTGAGCCATTAAACCCAACCAACCTCGACAGACACTGGCTATGGGCAAATAAACCAACCTTCACACAAAGACTATATTACGCAACACACAAATTCCATCTGATCTCAGATCAAACTCTTGTAATACATGTTATCAAATCAAAGCTTACACCATTCAACTACAGTGTCTGACTTCAATCTCTACAAATCCTACAATCTGTACCAATTAATTCTACTCTCAATCCAAAATGTCACCTCACCACATTAACCCAGAAACATCTCCCCATCCTGTCCCTCTCAAACCCTGGTCACTGCTATTAACAACTTCTAATCTCACCCTCTAGGTGTGAACCAGAGATTGGCTCATAATTGTTCAGATGACAGACATCCTGCATGATGTCCACATAGTATTGCCAAACCTCTAGAGTGTGGAAAGGTGCAAGACAGAAAGAGATGCAACCTTTGTAGTCATCACTGGGCTCCCACTAGTACAGACTTACCTTATCCTCCACAAGTCCCAAGGAGCTTGAGAAACAGGGCATGAGCTTCAGTTATCCCCTTAAGGTTTCCTGGAATCTTCATTTCCCATATAGTCCAACGTTGTGCAACACGTCCAAGCCAGACACTGCTGTAAACTATTAGGCTCTTTACCTACACTGAAGCATCCCCAACACAAACCAACTCTACACTGAACCAATCTCAGGATAAAATGCATCAATAACAGAGGATTCGCTGACATACACTAACTCTCTACAACTACCCTGAACCAACCTTGTTAGACACCAACTACACAACTTGTCACAATATCTTATCGCTGGCTGAGAATTACATACTATTTAAGTGAACTCTTGAAGGAGACATCCTTCTCTTCACAATTTTGCAGGTTGTGAGACAGTAAGCAATAGAGTAACATTACCCCAAACCTCTTACAAGTTCCTGAAATTCAGAGTTTGTATAATTAGTAATGTTAGAGTCAAGTGTCAGTGAAAACTAAACCTCAGCAACTCTGGTTCATCTCCCTCTCCTCCCTTTTATACTTCAAATGTGCCCAAGACACGTTTTTACCCAATCAATCCTGAGCACCTGAGACCCCTCTCTATGATCTCAAACATTCACCCTATTTTGATTAGCCCTTTACTACCTCACAACCTGCACTGAATCAACTTGGACACAAACTAATGATCAACAGTAGCTCCAAACCATCCCTGGCATAAACTGACTCTCAACTAGTAAACTGAACCAATTTGGACAGACACTGGCTCGGGGCAAACAAAACCAACCTTCAGCTACTCTATATTACCCAAGATTAAGCAAATTTACTGTCTCTTCAGAAGATTATAATAGATAGATCAAATCTGATCTTACACCATTTAATAGTGTCTAACCTCAATCTCTGCTATTCGTACAATCTGGGTCGATGAATTAAACCCTCGACCCAAACTGTGAGCTCAACACATTAATCCAGCAACACCTCCTCCTTCCTGTCCCTCTCAAATCCCAGTCGCCATTACTAACGACTTCTAATCTCAACCTCCAGTGTGAGCCAAAGTTAATGCTCATATGTGTTTGGATATCAGACATCCTGCATGAAGTCCACGTAGTGTTGCTGAACCTCTGGAGTGTGGAAAGTGTAAGAAAGAAGGATATACAACCTTTGCCATCATCATAGTGTTCCCATTAGTACAAACTTACCTTACTTATCCTCCACAAATCCCAAGGTGCCAGAGAGAGAAACAGGGCATGAGCTTTAGTCATCAGCATTTCGTTCCCGTTAGTACAGACTTAGTTTCAGGTGACAATAATAACAATAGTCCTTGCATTTGATATAGCGCTTTTCACGTCTTCAACATCTCAAAGCGCTTCACAAAATAGACTGTAAAGTGAATTGACCATATATTTGTGGGCGAAGCGCAGCAGCCAATTGCACACAGCAGCGTCCCACAAACAGTCATGGATTGAAAATAATCAATTTATTATTGTTTTGGAGGGATTATTATTAGGCGTGTGGAGTAAAGAAACTGAAATTGAACCCAAGTGTCTCACTTGCAAGGCGAGTGCTGTAACCACTGAGCTACAGGACTCCACCGAACAACTGAGCTCAGCCCATTAATCACTTACATCTCCCACAATTTTCAGCTGCATCTCATCTCCAAACAATTCCTAGATGGACGTCTTTGACCAAAATTTAGATGATGGTTTAAAGACTAAAACTGCAAAATAATAATTCCATACAGTGATTCTGTCATCACCATCTCTGAGATGAGTTACACAATACAAAGAAAAGTCAGACATGTCAATAGATGTTCACATTAAACCAAGATGGATGTCAACAAGGTCTCCAAAGTTTATTGATGTATAAATACTTAATGATCATCTGGTATGAACAAGCATTAGAACAGCGTTCAAAAGCAACACAAGTGTCTGACAAATACACATAGTATAAAAATAAAACAAGTTAGGAACACAAATTTAGCTTGAAGCATTTGATGTAGTAACCATTATAGAGACCTGGCTGCAAACTGGGCATAACTGGGAGCTAAATATTCCAGGTTGTAAGATCTTCAGAAAGGATAGGGAAATTGGGAAAGGAGGGGAACAATACAGATAACTTTCAAGTACAATAGTAGATAGAAAGAACATTAGTAAAGGTGATCAGGCCACAGAAACACTATGGGTAGAATTAAGGAACAGCAAAAGAGAGAAGACTCTGGTGGGAGTTGTCTACAGACTTCAGATAGAAACAAAACAGCAATTGTTTTTGAGACAAATTACACAATAAAAGGAGAAGCCAAACTGGCCAAGAGTTGCTCACAATTGACCTGGAGAGCAGGTAGACAGTATTAATGTTCCAAAGCTCACAGGACTGACAACACCCAAGGTTTGGACACCTTCCCTTCACAAACATTACTGACAATTTACAGCCTACCAGAAGCTTCTCACAAATACAGACTTAACTGATATAATCCATAGAGAGACCAGCCTGAGCCAAGCTCCACCACACACAAATTGACCATTTCACTGCTCTGAACCACAAGCCTCCAGCAGCACATGTGCGCTCTCTAAGCTGATGAGGTGACTCCTTCCTCCAATGGTTTGACTGAGCTCAGCCTCTGGGTTAAATACCCAAACGTTCAGGTAACCACATTCCTCACAAGGTCCAGTTGAAGGGAATGGCCTCCCTTCACAGCTGCAAACAGTCAGTATCATCACATGGGCTGTTGGCTATTGGCTGGTTCAGAGAATTCACAGGGTTTATATTCATTACTTTAGAGCATTCACACTTTCCTAGAATTTCCTATTGAATGCTTTGGAGATACCATCAAACACACCATCAAATCAGATCACAAACACTAATAGGTGTGAGAGAGAAGGAGAAAGATTGCAATAGAGAGGTGTGACAGAGAGGAGAAAGGTTGTGATAGAGAGGAGAAATATTCTGATAGAAAGTGTGATAGAGAGAAGGAGAAAGATTGTGATAGAGAGAGAATGTGTTTTACAAAGATTGGAATAGAGAGAGACAAAGTATGATAGAGAGGAGAAAGATTGCAATGGAGAAAGTGATAAAGAGGAGAAATATTCTGATAGAGACAAAGAGTGATAGAGAGGAGAGAGATTGCAGTAGAGACAAAAGTGTGATAGAGAGAAGGAGAAAGACTGGAATAGAGAGTGAGAGAAATTGTGAAAGATTGCAATAGAGACCAAGCGTGGCAGAAACCAAGTGTGACAGAGAGAAAAGTTGTAATAAAGAGGAGAAAGATTCTGATAGAAAGTGTGATAGAGAGGGAAAAGGTTGTAATAGAGAGAGCAAGTGTGATAGAGAGGAGAAAGATTGAAATAGAGAGACAAAGTACGATAGAGAGGAGAAAGATTGCAACCCTGAGCCAGCCCCAGCAAAGGCAAGCCAGCCCCAGCAGCCCCGAGCCAGCCCCAAACGAGTCCCAGAAACCCTGAACAAGACACAGCAAACCGGAACCAGCCCCAGCAACCCCAATTCAGGCCCAGCAATACCGAACAAACCGCAGCAACCCCGAGCCGGCCCCAGCAAACCGGAACCGGCCCTGGCAAGCCCCGAGCCGGCTTTAGTTTTCACTGTAAGGTTTGACTTTAAGATCCTCACACTTGTGTTCAAATCCATTCACTCTCTGGGACTTCTCTATCCCTCCACCTCTTCACTCCTCGATCCACCATCCAGCGCCTCCGCTTGACTGGCACGGGCTCCTGTTCGTCCCTTGCACCCTCCATCCCACCATCGGAGGTCAAGCTTTCAGCCACTACACCTGAAAACTCTAGAGCCCTCTTCCTCAATCCCTCCACATTGCCCCATCTCTTCCTTCTTTCAAGTCTGGATCCTGGCTCCAGCGACTGGTCCCGCACCGCGATGCCTCTGCCCTGACCTGCTCCCCCCTCCCCGCTCACACTGAACTCGCCTTGGGAATCGCTCGGTTGCCTCCCGCCCCCTCGGCTCTTTCTCTCGCCCCCCATCCCCCGCCCCCCCCATCCCCCACCCCACCCGCTCTTGTTAACATGCAGATTCCCGGCATTGGCGCTTGGCTCAGTTTGTGCCTTCCTGTGGATCTGAAAATTTAGGTAAATCTGGAAACCTTCTGGTCATAAACATTTCAAACGAAATCAACAACTATTTTACCCTCAATATTTAGCCACAAAGACAAACATTAAAATACGTTTTTTCTCAGCCCCGCAATAAACCTATAGAACATCTCTAACATCTCCTGATTTCTGCAGTAACTTCAAAATCTAATTCCAAATCTCCCGATTTAGAGGCAGTTTTAAGCGAGAACATCAACAAAATAGCGTCGGACACGAGGCCAAAACCCCCAAAACCTACTGTCAAACAGGAATAAAAACAAGGAAAACCCAATAACTGGGAAATACCTGACCATCCAGAGCCTGAGAATCGCTGGATTGCTGCCGCCGCTCCTGGTGACCTCCTCCCGCCGCCTTGAATCAGCTCCCGGTCTCATTCCCTGATCCTGCTTTTCTCCCGATTCTTCACATTCTGTTAATTGGGACTCAATTTGTCCAACACAAGAAGCAAAATCCAGCAGCTTCTGTAAATCTGGAATAAAAACAGAAGCTGGGAACACTCAGCAAATCAGGCAGCATCTATGGAGAGAGGAAAATTAGTTTACAACAACAACAAGATTCCATTTATAAAGCGCCTTTCACGTCAGGAGGACGTCCCAAGGCGCTGCACAGTTGGGTCATGACCTGAGCAGGGGGGAAATGGTCAGGGTGAGGGGAGGGAAGGGAGGGAGCGAGGAGGGGGGAAATGGTCAGGGTGAGGGGAGGGAAGGGAGGGAGGGAGGAGGGGAAGAGAGTCGAGAGGGGAGCTGAAGGCTCGGTCAAAGAGAAAGGTTTTGAGACCGGCCTTGAAGGAGGAAAGGGAGGAAGCGGCGAAGGCACTGGGGGATGGAGTTCCAGAGCCTGGGGGCTGAGAGGCTGAAAGCCCAACCACCGATGGTAGGGCGAATGGGGCGGGGGACGTGGAGCAGACCGGAGCCAGAGGAACGGAGGGTACGGGCAGGTAGGTAGGGGGATAGTAGGTTGGAGAGGTAGGAGGGAGCAAGGCCGTGAATGGCCTTGTAGGTGAGGATGAGGATCTTGAAATCAATCCTCTGGGGGATGGGGAGCCAGTGGAGGCGAGCGAGGGTGGGAGTGATGTGGTCCCGAAGCCTGGTGCGGGACAGTACACGAGCTGCAGAGTTCTGAATGACCTGCAGCTTGTGGAGGGAGGTGGCGGGAAGGCCGGCGAGGAGAGAGTTCCCATAGTCCAGCCTTGAGGTGACAAAGGCGTGAACCAGGGTTTCAGCAGCGTGAGGGGTGAGGTAATGCCGTAGTCTGGCGATGTTCTGGAGGTGATGGAAGGCGGTGCCAGTTGTGGTGCGGATGTGAGGGAGAAAGGACAGCTCAGGGTCGAACAAAACGCCGAGGTTCCTGACTGGCTTTGAGAGGTGGAGAGTGCAGCCTTGGATGCTGATGGTGTCGGCGCCTGAGGTGCGGAGGCGCTGACGTGAGCCAATCAGGAGGGCCTCGGTTTTTCGCACGTTGAGCTGAAGAAAGTTGTCTCTCGTCCAGGACTCGATGTCGGACAGGCAGGCTGTCAGGACATCGGTGGTCGTGGAGTTGAGAGTAGAGGAGGAAAGGTAGAGTTGGGTGTCATCCGCACACATGTGGAAGTTAACTCCATGTCTGCGGATGATGTCACCAAGGGGGAGCATGTAGAGGGTGAAGAGGAGGGGACCGAGGACAGAGCCCTGAGGGACACCACATGAGACAGTACGGGGGGTGGAGGAGAAGCCATTCGTCGAGACAAAGTGAAGACGGTGAGAAAGGTACGACCTAAACCATTCAAGGACAGTGCCTTGAAGGTTGAGGTGGGAGGACAAGCGGTGGAGTAGGATAGTGTGGTCGACCGTATCGAATGCTGCCGATAGGTCGAGGAGGACGAGGAGACAGAGGGAGCCCTGGTCACAGATGGTCAGGATATCATTGGTGACCTTGACCAGGGCAGTTTCTGTGCTATGAGCAGCACGGAAACCTGACTGAAGGGGTTCGAAAAGTGAATGGGTGGAAACGAAAGAGCGCAGTTGGGAGGCGACAACTCTTTCCAGGACCTTGGAGAGAAAGTGGAGGTTGGAGATGGGCCGGTAGCTTGATAGCTGCGACGCATCAATGGAGGGTTTTTTCAGGGTGGGCGTGATGGTGGCAGTTTTTAAGGGAATGGGGACAGAGCCAGAGGAGAGGGACAGGTTGATGATGTCGGTGATATGTGGGGCAAGAAAGTGGAGCTGGGAGATAAGGAGTGGAGTGGGGATGGGGTCAAGGGAGCAGGTGGTTGGTTTTAGGGATAGGATGAGTTTGGTGACAGAGGGTGGGGAAACGGGTACAAAAGTGAGTAGGGGAGGATGGGTAGCAGTCGGAGTGTGGGAGTGAGGGGTGGGGGGTTGGTGGATGTTGGAGGGGAAGTGACCGCGGAGCGAATTCCCTTGATCTTGGATTCAAGGAAATCCAGCATCTCCTCGCAGTGAAGGTTGGAGGAGATGACCTGCGCGGGGTGGCGGGGGGGATGGAGGAGTCAGGTTGTGTTGGAAAACAGTAGCCTGGGGTTGTTCTTCGCCTCCAGGATTATCCTGGAGTAGAAGGACGACTTGGCCGAGGCTAGAGTGGAGCGGTAAATTTTGAGGAGGTCCAGCCAGATTTGTCGGTGGACCGTTAGGCCAGATTTGACACAGGTGCGTTCAGCAGCCCGCACCTGGCTTTTCAGTGAGCGGAGGTGGGTGGTGTACCAGGGGGAGGAGCGGGAGTAGGAGACAGTGCGGGAAGTGATGGGGGCAAGAGTATCGAGTGTGGAGGAGAGGGTATTGTGGAGGAGGGAGAGAGGAAAAGAGGGGTCGGTGAGGGTTGAAGGCCAGAGGGAGAGGAGTTCAGAGGACTCCAAGGCATCGGTTAGGGATTGTGGGGGTAACTTCTTCCAAGGGCGGTAGAAGATGGTGGTGGGTCTGGTGGAGGTGGGGAGGGGGTGGAGGTGGTGAAGGAGATGAAGTAGTGGTCAGAGATGGCCTTGTCGGTAATAGTGACATCCGCGACACTGAGGCCCCGGGTGATCACCAAATCGAGTGGGTGGCCGTGACTGTGAGTGGGGGAGTTTATGTGTAAGGAGAGGTTGAGTGAGGAGAGCAGTGAAGAGAAGTCTGTGGAGATGGAGCAGGAAGGGGTGAAGTGTAGGTTAAAGTCGCCCAGGATGATGAGGCGATCAGAGCGAGTTTACGTTTCAGGTTAACGTTAACAAAGAAACACAATTAAATACATTTCTCTACATTTTATCCTCAATGTTCAATCACGGAGAGGAATATTTAAATATAGTTTCTCCTCATTTCAACTTCATAATCGTTAGCTACAGAGACAAAGATTAAAATACGTTTTTCTCACCCCCACAATACAGTTTGAAAATAATCCTAAATCTCCCTTTTTAGGGACAGTTTTGTCAGAGTTTTAGGTGAAGGTTAGAGGTTAACGTAGGGGGTAAGCATTGTGATTAGATTCATTGAAGTCCACACTTCCACTTTTAATAATAATCTTTGCATTTAATCCAACGCCTTTTCCCAACATTGCGATGTCTCAAAGCGCTTGAAGAGATTTACTGTAAATTGCAGTGAATTGCCAGGCTGATACCCTTAGCTACATTCCTTCTTCCCCAGTTTAATTGTGTGATGGTCAACAAGTTTTTGTCTAATTTGATATGGGCCTGGTTTCATATGTCTTATTGCTTTGGGTTTATCTTTGCTAATGGCTTTCATCTCAGCATCACTGTGAAGGACAATTATCTTTTGGAGAGAGTCCATGATCAATAAGTTTCTCTGCATATTATCTCTTAATTTTAGCCATAGAGACCAATACTTTAAAGATGTTTGTCTACATTTTATTTCATTATTTTTATTTTTTTCAACTTTTAAAGAGGAAAGAAACCAGTGAAAACCTGAGCTCCCGAGGTAAGCTTGCCGGGTACCAGTGGAAACCTTGCGGTGTTAATTGAAGCTTGTACCACTTGACTCTCATTTATTTTGATTTAAGTAATTTCTTCACATTTTATCCTTAATATTTAGCCACAGAGACAAATATTTAACTAAGTTGCTGTACATTTAAAAGTCATAAAGGAAAAGAGACATACATTTATAATAATCCTTGAGTTTGATATAGCATCTTATCAACAACAACAAAATTACATTTGTATAGCGCCTTTTGTATCGGGAGGACGTCTCAAGACACTGGATCATGTCTTCAAGACTTCTCAAAGCACTTCACAGAATATACTGTTAAGTAAATTGACTGTATTTTTTTGTGGGTGTATTTGGATGAGTTTCTCGACATTTTTCTGTACAGAAGTAAATATTTATATAAAATTATATACATTATTTCTCTATATAGTTACACACAACGCCACCTGCTGTAAAGCTACCACATTACAGTCCCTGACCACACACAGCGCCACCTACTGTACAGGAGCCACAGTCTCTGATCATGCAATCGCCCCCTTCTGTACACAGTACAAAGCTACATCAAGTTCTATGTTTACAGTTTGTTACCTATTTCCACCACATGAGGGCGATGATTTGTGCAAATGTTTATCCTTTCGCTTTACCACAGGAGGCCACAGGGAGGCAGTAACGCTCCATCCAAACAGTGAATTCCTACGTCTCAATGATGTGATATGACAAATACCATCATTATTATTGTTGTTATTATTAGTGTCCAAGACAGAGACCAAAGTGTGTGATAGTGTGAGAGAATATGAGAGAAACAACAAAACGGATTGCGAAAAGGAGAGCCCTAAATCATATCTCTCAGACTTACCAAACCAGTACGCAACCCCACAGTTGTCCTTCCTTCCCAATGTCCGGTCCCTGACCAGGACCGCCTTCCTCCACCTCCGCCACATTGCCTGCTTCTGACCGAATCTTGCACCAGACGCATTCAAAATACTCATCCACGCATTCATCACCTCCTAATTCGACTTCTTAAATGGCCTTGTTGCCAGTCTCCCCAGCTCCACAATGCTCTGGATGCCAGCTGATCCAAAACTCTGCCGCCCGCATACTCACCCATACCATCACACCAGTTCTAGCCAGGCTCCACTGGCTTCCTATTACCAAATGGATTGATTTCAAGATTCTTCAACTCGGGTCTGAAATGTTGTACACTGTCCAGCGCCTTACGACGTCCTCCCGACGTGAAAGGCGCTATACAAATGTAATATTGTTGTTGTACTCACAGACATTATAAACCTCTCCCTGTCCACTGGTACTGTTCCCACCCCAATAAAAACCGCCATCATCACTCCTACTCTTTAAAAAACCCTATCTCTACTCCCAATACTCTACTGCCCCATCTCCAATCTCCCATTCCTCTCCAGGATCCTGGAATGAGTTGTTGCTACCCAGATTCGCTCCTTCCTCTCCCGCCACGCCCTTCACGAACACCTCCAATCGGGTTTCCATAATGCCCACAGCACAGAAACAGCTCTGGTCAAAGTAACAAATGACATACTGCCCATCTGCGATGAGGGGGTCCCTCTGCCTTCTTGACCTCTCTGCTGCCTCCGACACCATCGACAAATCTATCCTCATCCACCACCTCTCCTCTCACCTCAACCTTCACAGCTCTGACCTTGACTGGTTCAGATCATACCTCTCACACCGCCTCCACTTCATCTCCACAAACAATTTCTCCTCTAGTCCCAAGCTTGTGCGGCGTTCCTCGTTGGTCCCCTCCTCTTCAATAACTACATGCTCCCTCTTGGTGACATTATACGCAGACATGGGGTCAACTTCCACATGTATGCGGATGACACCCAACACTACCCTTGACACCAGGAACACTGCTGTCCTAACAGAATGTCCTTTCTTCAGTTAAATGTCAACAAGACCGAGGCTCCTGATTGGCTCCTGTCAGTGCCTCCTCACCTCAGACGTTGACAGCATCACCATCCATGGTTGCACACTCCACCTTGCTAAGCCAGTTCGGAACCTTCGTGTCTTGTTTGACCCTCAACTATCCTTTCTACTCCACATCTACATCATGACCTGCTCTGGAACTCCATCCCGTCCTCGTCCCCTCCCTTGCCTCCTTCAAGACCCATCTCAAGACCGTCCTCTTTGACCGTGCTTTTGATCTCCCTGCTTCCCCCCCCTCCACCCTCCCCGACCCCCAGCTCAGGTCCGAAACTGTCTGTCCAGCGCCTTGGGACGTTCTCCCAACGTGAAAGGCTCTATACAAATGTAATTTTGTTGTTTTTGTTGGTCCCTCACGCCCTCCGCTCCACCAGTGGTGGCCCTTCATATTTGACCGTGCCTACGGTCACCTCCCTCTTCCCCCTCCCTAGTGCTGTGCACCGCCACTGTCAAGCGCTCTGAGACGCTACTCTGTGCGAGGGGCGCTGTGTATATGCAAGTTGTTGTTATCCTGTGAAGCTCTTTGAGACGTCTCAATGACGTGATAAGGGGTTATATCAAATGCAAGGATATTATTAAATTCTCTGGATTTGAATCACAAATTTACAATTCACTACTGTCGCTGTGCATGTTGGCGTCAGTCTGGTACAAAGGTAGCACTCTCGCCTCTGAGTCAGAAGCTTGTGGGTTCAACCCCCACGTCAGGGCTTGGAATCACATAGTCTAAGCTGACGCTCCAATGCAGTGCTGCAGATGTGTTGGATTGTGGGAGGTGCTGTCCTGCGGATGAAATGATAAACCGAGGTCCAGTCTGCCTATTCAGGTGGACGGTAAAGATACCATGGTACTGTTTGAAAAGAGAAGGGAATTTCTCTCTCCTGGTGTCCTACTCAACAATTCCCCAAATAAAATCAGACACTCACTCCATGGCTATTTGTGGGACATTTTTGTTTTGTGTGTTTTGCCCACAAAATATAGTCACTCCACTTTCATTATATCCTGTTAAGCGCTTTGAGTCAAGATATAATAATAATCCTTGCACTTGATATAGCGCTTTTCACGTCGGGAGGACGTCCCAAAGCGCTTCACAGAACACACTATAAAGTGAATTGACTGTATATTTGTGGGCGAACGCGGCAGCCAATTGCGCACAGCAATGTCCCACAAACAGTCGTAGATTGAAAATGACCAATTTATTATTGTTTTTGGTTTTGGAGGGATTATTATTAGGCTCTGTGTGGAGTAAGGAAACTTGCCCAAGGTTTCGCCCTGACCTGGAATTAAACTCAGGTATCTCACTTGCAAAGCGAGTGCTCTAACCACTGAGCTACAGGACTTCACATATATCAAATGCCAAGGATTATTATTATTAAATTCTGTGGATTTGAATCACAAATATCCTGAGAATCATTGAATCTATATCTCTGCCACACAGAGACAGATGTGAGCCCATTTGTACTGCAATGATATTGAAATGAGTTAAACCTTTACTCTCACTCTGTTGATTGCCAATGACTGCAAGTTGCACACAGCAGTGTCCCACAAACAGTCTTGGATTCAGTGACCACATTATTTTTTTAAAATTTTGGGAGGGATTATTATTCCTGGAAAGCGATCCGCCAATCGTCTAACTGGGATCCCACTTTCTGCTAGGTAACCAGAGGGGTGTGGAGTAATGAAACTTGCCTAAGGTTTTGCCCTGCCCGGGAATCAAACCCTGGTCCACTTGTTTACAAGGTGAGCTCACTAACCACAACACTACAGGACTCCATTTGGAATATCATGACAACTTGCATTCGTGTAGCAAGGTATTGTCTCTGAGCGCTGCACACACTCCCGCAATCAACCCCACCCCCATCTCATTGCCCAGCATTGTGCAGGCGGGAGTGCTCTATGAATGTTACATTTTGGTAACTTTTTTGAGGGGTGGATTTAAACCGCAATCATCTCACTATTGTCCCAGGAAACAAAAGGAATTTTTTAAAAAAGTGGAAGTGTGAAAAAACAAGCCCCTCAAAAACGCCTGCTGTGAAAATCCATCAAGTGTATAATAGTGGCTTATTTGTCCAGAGCTCACAAAGCCAAGATCGAGAACAAAGGTGCATCTCCTGACAAGAGGCTTCTGCAGACCCTCTTCCTTATTGCAGCTCTTTGAAGCACCCCATGTGTCAGACTTGCGGAGCCGGTCAGAGGTAGCACAATCTGCATCTTTTATGGCCTCCACTTGCACATCAAAACAATTTAAAAAAAAGCCAGGAGAGCCCTTGTCCATTCTGTGCACCTCATGTTAATGAGGGGTTGGGAATGTGAGGATGAAGAGATGGGGGAGGGGGGAGTTGATGTGATTGATGCCGAGGTGACAATGTGTTGCCAGGAAATCTTTGATCTTGACTGTGTGCGTTGAGAAACTCTAGCACAAGGTGGAACCTTGATAAGGCAGAATTGTCCAAATTCCTGGAGAAATTTGAGCAGATTCAATAAAGGACTCTTTCCTCCTCCCTCCCTGCTGCACACCAGGGGTTTGGTGTTTGTGGACGAAGGAGCCGGAACATTGCAAAGCGTATACTTAGCACGATCAATGAAAAACAATAATAATTTGGTCACTGAATCCACAGTTGTTTATGGGACACTGCCATGTCTTGTTTCACCCACAAAATATACAGTCACTGCATTTTGCAGTATATTTTGTGAAATGCTTTGAGATGTTTCAATGAGGTGATAAGGTGTTATATCAAATGCAAGAATTATTTAAAAACAACTTACATAAAACGAACACAGAAGCCACAAAAGGAATCAGTCTCTCGAGACAACTCGTCAACAACAACACACTGAACAGAGGGGAAGAGGAGGGGGGGGGCTCTTCCTCCTTTATGCATCCGAGCACCTGGGGATGTTGTGGTCCAGTTCCAAAGTCCAGGATTAAGCAGATCACAGACCTAACAGGTTGGGTGATTCTAGCTGGATAAGTAGTGGGAAAGCTTGCCAGACAGCGCACTCATGGCAAGCCATGTCTGGTTTTAGCTGGTTAGACTCTAGCAGTTACCCCAACACACACTCTGGAGTCCCCAAGCCTTGGCTCTTGCCAACCTACACCTATTTCTTTCTGGAATTCGGTCAGCAGGATGTGTCCCTCCAGGGAGAAAGTGTGCATTCCATTCCAACAATCTATCTCGGGATTTCCATGTGTGCATAGAATGCATGGAATTATCAGTTTGGTTTGGTTACTCCTAACCATGGTGATGGGTTTCCACATCTTGTGATCTTTAAGGTCTACTTGAACAGGCAGATGAGACCACGAATAAAATCTCATCTGGCATTTCCAATAATGCAATGCCCCACCAAGCACAACAAAACACAGACAAGACCCACAGCGACAAGATACGGAGAGAAAATGAGAGCGGCAAAGAACAAGAGAGAAAGAGAGATGAAGAAAGCATCATTGTGAGCATCACTGAGAGAGCACAAGTGAGAGAGCAAGACGTCTCTTCTCCACAGTTAAGACAGATCTCCTGCACCTCGCATTTAGCCCCAGGAAATGTGTTGGTTTCCTTTTATCTGTTTTTCGCACCCTGTGGTCTAGTTCAGCTATTCGGAGCTCACTGCAGAGACACAAAGAGAGTGTGGAGGAGCTGACACATTCCAGGACAAATATGACCTCCTGCCTTGCAGATTTCCCGAACTGGGCCATTCTTTCATATGAGCTGTTAAACCGAGGCACCACCTGCCTGTTTGGGGGAGGTTGTTAAAGATCCCTTGGCACTATTCAAAAAGAAAGGGAATTTAACAATAATAATAATAATCCTTACATTTGATATAGCACCTAATCACATCGTTAAGACGTGTCAAAGTGCTTCACAGAATATACTGTAAAGTGGAGTGACTGTGTTTTCAGTTTCTTTCTCCTGATATCCTGGCGAATGATCCCCTCACATTCCCTTCATGGCTGTTTGTGGGACATTGCTCTCTGGAAATTGGCTGCCACATTAACCTGCAAATAGACAGTCACTACACTTCCTGTGAAGTGGTTTGAGACATCTTGACGACAATCTATACCAAATGCAAGGATTTTTATATTATTGTATTCTGGTTGGAAAATTAATGAAAACATTTTTTTGAGTTTTGGAAGTTATGGTGTCAGGCTGGCTCAGATGGCAGGACTCTTACCTCAAGGTCAGAAACTTGTGGGTTCAAGGCCTGAGTTGTGTTGAGTAAGGAAACTTGCCCTGCCCGAGAATTAAACCCAGGTCCTCTGATTTGTGAGGCGAGCGCTCTGACTACTATGATATTGGACTCCAAAGTGCAAATTAGCTTCCATGTTGGCCTGCAAAACGCACAGTCACTACACTTTGTGTTCTTAAAGAGAAAACGGCTTCCAAATTAAGACTGAATTTAAGATTTTTTTCCACAATTCTGGAAGTTCTTAATTTAATTTTAAGGTAAAATAGTTTTACAGGTTGAATGAAATGTGAGACCTTTGGAGTAGGACACCATAAGACGTAGGAGCAGGAGTAGGCCACTCGGCCCCTCGAGCCTGCCCCACAATTTAATAAGATCTTGGCTGATCTAACCTAATTCCATTTACCCGCCCTATCCCCATATCCTTTAATACCTCTATCGTTTAGAAATCTATCAACCTCAGTCTTGAATATGTTCAAGGACTGAGCATCTTGAAGTGCTCTGAGACGCTGTCCGGCGTGGAGGGTTCTATATAAATCCAAGTTGTTGTTGTTGTACCTACAGCCTTCTGTGGTAGAGAATTCCACAAATTCACTACCCTCTGAGTGAAGAAATGTTTCCTCAACTCAGTTCGAAAAGGCTGACCCTTAATCTTGAGACTATGACCCCGAGTTTTAGATTCTCCAACCAAGGGAAACAGTCTCATGGCATTTACCCTGTCAAGACCCTTAAGAATCTTATAGGTTTCTATAATATCACCTCTAATTTTTCTATATTCTAAAGAATATAGATACCTCCCTAGTCACCCTGAGATTTGCCGACACAGACTCATTGCAAACCTGATAAACGTCCTACAATGCGATTGGAGAGCAAAGGGGGAATAGAGGAAGACAATGAGGAAAAAACTTTAAAAACAATTACAAGACAGAGCAATAGGTAAATATAATCCTTGTGTTCGATATTGTGTTTTCCGCGCAATGAGAAAGTCTCAAAGCACTTCATAGGTTTGATGTGAAGTGTAGTGACTGCAGGCCTGCAAAAAAAATATGCACGGTGAATCAAAAGTCCTTACTCATAGGTCTATCAAATAATTATTTTGTCAATCAATCCACGATTGTTGTGGGCCACTGCTGTGTGTAATTGGCTGCCGTGTTTCTCCCACAAAATACACAATCAATTCACTTTACAGTATATTCTGTGAAGCACTTTGAGATGCCTCGAAGACATGATAAGGCGCTGTATCAAATGCAAGGATTATTATTATTTATTATTATACGAGATGTTCAAACTACATTGTCATTTAGACGTTTACACATATCAACTTGGTGACAAAACCTTTCATGAACGCAATGAGAGTTTCCTTCCTCCAAACGTCTCTGTTTATCCAGCAGTAAGTAGAAACCCGCTTGTTAGTCGATTGGTGAATTGCTTTCCGGGTGTAATAACCCCTTAAAAAAAATGTGGTCACTCAATCCGCGACTGTTTGTGGGACACTGTTGCGTGGAATTGGCTGCCGAGTTTTGCCCCCAAAATATACAATCAATTGTAAATTCATTTTACCATATATTCTGTGAAGCGCTTTGAGATGTCTCAACGAAGTGATAAGGCACCAAATCAGAAGCAAGGATTATTATTATGTTATTATTACTCACGTGTAATAGTTACACACTCTCTATGAATGTTGTCTTTTAAAAAAAGAACAAAATTAATAATTAAAACTTTATGAGTAAGGACTTCTGATTCACCCTGTATATCAGGAAACTGCTTGTAAGAATCACCAAACTTGCACCTTGTGAAGTCAGGAAGCGGTTAGCATGGGAGATGGGACACTTGAGTGTTGTAATCAGAGAGACAGTGCTCATTATCACATACCATTGGAATTGACTGTGGAGACTGGGTCCTTTCATCTCAAGGGGAGAGAGAGACTCATTGACCAGTTCTTTGGGGGTGGGGTTTGACAGCAACACTCTTCTCCTTTCCTCATTAGACTGACAGCCTCCAGAATTGGGAATCCTCAGCCCTTTACGTCTCAATTTGGAACTGGTCAGACCCAGTCACTTGTTAAAAGGCAACATCGGGAGCAACGGGGAGGAGGAGAGAGAAAAAATAATTGCAATCACCCCATCTCCCTTTTGCAGCTCTCATTTGGGGATTTGTTTAAGGTGAGTCTATTTGTTTGATACAGACTTTTCTATAGATCTGAGGCTGAAATGAGATGAGGTTTTATGAAGCCAAGCGGCTCATTCAGAGCTTCTAAATTGTTTGTTTTAACAAAGGGGTAAACAGAGGGGGAGGGGTGGGGAAGAGCAAACTTTCTGTGTAACTTATCTCAACTTTTTCCCCCACAACTTTTCAAATTGCTGGCTTTAGATTTCTCTCTCTGCCTACCCATAACGTGTTCAGATCTCAGTGGTTTGAGCAGAAGTAAATGATGAATAGATGGGACAAAGAGCAGAGCAAGTCTAAGAGATCCCCACAGACAAGCAGTGAGTAAATGGTTAAAAGACTTTCCGTTCCCCCCCTCTCCAAACTTGTTTATTTGCAGCCAAATTTGCAAAAAAATGTGGTCACGACTATATTTAGGGCGCTGCTGTGAGCCCATAAAATACACAGTTACTACACGTTACAGTGTATCCTGTGAAGCACTTTGGCACATCTCGATGATGTAATAAGGCTCTACATGAAATGCAAGTATTATTATGTGTGAGTTTTCCCAATTTCCTTAACTTTTTTTGAAATACTTTTAGGAGAGTCCAAAAGGCAAACTCGGCATCTTCTTAAATATTAAATAGTAATAATCTCACTAAAAAATTGGTAATTTACTCCATGACTGTGGGACATTGTTGTGTGCAATTGGCTGCTGCATTTCGCCCACAAAATACATGGTCAATCCACTTTACAGTACATCCTGTGAAGCGATTTAAGATGTCTCGATGATATGATAAAGTGCTATATCACATGCAACAATTATTATTAATAAGCACTTCGAGTCGCTACCCTGAGTGAAGGGCACTATAGAAATGCAGATGTGATTCTTATATTTGTTGGAGTAAATTGTGAATTTCATTGGAAAAGCTGCTGGGGAAAGTACCAAGAATTGCAAGGAAGTAGGTGAGGGGGAAAACATCCCATGCTTTATTTTTCTTCCTAAATTTCCCAAAGTGGAGGAGACTGAAACCAGTCTTTAAAAATTGTTCATTTCTTAAAATTCTCTCCGCCCCCCCCCCACAGTCCTGGTGCTTTTATATTCTCAATCTTGCATCCCCCCCCTTACTCTAGACTGTTAATTTATAGAAATCAATTGACTGAGTGATTAATAAACTTTACAGCGCCTTTCGTGTCAGGAGGATGTCTCGTAGCGCTTCACTGTATTTCCTGTAAAGTTTTGTGACTGTGGGCTATCACAGGCACAAATTTACTGAACCTAATTCCAGGGTAACTCCCACAGCATCAGGATAGCGATTGAGAGGATTCTGCCAGCAGCTCCCAGCCTGTGTTGATGGGGAAATGATGGCCAAATTCTAAGTCATCGGGTCACTGCCAATATCACTTCCTGTTTGCTACACGTGGGTTATTAGACTTGTATTTGTCTGGTCAGGTATGGCATAGCCTGGATATAAGGGGAACTTTTCCTGTGCTTGATCCCTAGTAAGGTCTGTGCATGTGCAGCAATGGAATATTGTGACACTCTATCAATGCAGGGTGTTATTGTTGACTTGAAGAGTGCACTTTTGGTGTGTCAATCACTGGATTACCTGTTTAATTCTATTTTTGTTGTTGATATTAAGATTAATCTTTGCATTTGGTACCATAATAATAGACAAGTATAACTCTTACATTTGACACGGTGCCTTACCATGTCATTGAGACATCTCAAAGCGCTTCCGAGAATCTACTGTAAAGTGAATTGACTGTATATCTTGTGGGTGAAATGTGGTAGTCAATTACACACAGCAGCGTCCCACAAACAGTTGTGGATTGAGTGACCAAATTATTATATATTTTTTTGAACTTCTGGATTATTACAACTGGGTTCCTACTCACTGCTGGGTAAACAGAGGTGTGTGGAGTAAGGAAACTTACCTAAGGTTTCGTCCTGCCTGGAAATTGAACCCAGGTCCTCTCGCCTGTGAAGCGAGCGCACTAACCACTATATGATAGGACTCCACAAATGTTGCCTATGTTGGCAAAACAAAAGTGACAGCACTTTACATGTAATCCCCCACAAAATATGCAGTTAATTCACTTTACAGTATATTCCGTGAAGCGTTTTGAGACGTCTCAAAGATGTGATAAGGCGCTTTTTCAAATGCAAGGATAATTATTACTAATTGCTATTAAGTGAAGTCGCTGTGTATTTTTACGCAAACACTGCAAACAATTTGTGGCAAGGTCTCACAAACAGGCATTGAAGCGAACGACCAATTTATCTGGAGGATTGTTGGCCGAGACTCCCTTCTCTGCTCTAATAGTGCCAATAATGAATGTCCACCTGAACAGGCAGATGAGATGTTTCCCAGAAGGATATCGCCTCTGAAAATGAAGTGCGTTTGTAACAATATCAAGGAACAGGAAACTGGGTTTGAGGGAAGGAGATAACTGGCACCAGCAGAGGCTTAATTGGCCCCCTGTGCTGTGCTAACTACAATGACCTGGTAGTTTTAATGAAAGCCACTCTTGCATTCCATTAATGGGAAGCTTTCTGTTTATTGGAACACAATGCTTTCTGGTGGACATATGTAGTACTTCATGTGCTGTTACTGTAATTTGATTGATCATAATCCTTGTTGTAGGATTATTTTATTTTGAATGATGCTGCATTATTAAATTTTATATTTACTTGTAGCAAAACGTTAAATGTTCTTACGGAGTTTATAAAGAATGTACAGCACATAAACAGGCACTCGGCCCAACCACACAAGTCTTTACTCCCTCCCACACTCTCTATTCCCCTCTCCCTTCATGTCAAGTTCTAGCTACCTGTTGAATGTATCTACACTTTCTGATTCAACCATCACTTCAGGTAATGAGTTCCACATTCTCGTTACTCTTGTGTGAAGTAGTTCCTCCTAAATTTTCTTTTAATTCCCCATGTCGTATCTTACACTCCTGTCTCCTGGTTACCCTACCCTGTGCAAAGGGTGTTTGTTATATAAATGCTAGTTGTTGTTGAGATTCCGTGTCAATATCCAAACAGGAATTGCATTGACTCTGTCTATCTCCCTTAGGGATGCCGGAGAGGGCGGAGCTGGTGGATGCTCTGCGCTGTAAGCTGCAGGAGGCCACTGAATGGCCAGACCCTGACTATCTCCGAGCCGTCACCTCCGACGTCGGCAAGTTATTATCTAGCTTCTCTGTCCCTTCGGCCTGTGAGAGGAACAGGAATGTCTCGATGGGAACGGAGGTGGATCTGGAGGCCAAAGCCTTGTATCCTGAGGATGCCCCAATGGACATGGTCCCTCTGAGCTGTCAGGGTCAGGGGAACCACCTATTTGAAGCGGCCAGCGTGTCGCTGTTGGGTGACAGCAGCCTGAGCGCGGAGCTGCAGGTCAGGACCATGGTGGAGATGCTGCTCCACAAACAGTATTACCTCAAGGGGATGATCGACTCCAAGATCATGCTGCAGGCGGCCAGATTCTCTCTCTGCACTGAGGAGTCTGCGGCTCGAATGGACCAGCTGCCTATGGCCATCCTGGAGGCCATCTTTGACGCCGATGTCAAGGCTACCTGCTTCCCTGGCACCTTCTCCAACATGTGGCACATCTATGCTCTGGCCTCAGTTCTGCAGAGAGATGTGTACTCCATCTACCCCATGAGCAACATGAAGATCAGACCCTATTTCAATCGTATTATCCGGCCCCGGGCCAGGGCGGGGTCTGCCTGTCAGTCCCAGACTCTACATGTTATGTGGGCAGGGGAGAGCCTCTCCCGCTCGGTCTTCAGGCCTCAGTACTTTGCCCCCGTTGTACCCGTCAGCACCCTGCACTGCCCCAGCTCAGGGGAGGCTTTGCCTCGCAACACCTTGGAGCTCCTGAACATGGACCCTGACATCTCCTACTCTATGCTACGGGAGAAATACAGCATCACCAAAAGCACCTTCTACAGGTGGAAGAGACAATCCTGGGAGCACAGGCAGAAAGCAGCCACCAGGTACGAGGCCAAGCAATATCTCCAGCAATGTTTCTCAGCTGGTAGCTTCCTGCCCCTCCAGCAATTCCGAACCCGCTTCCCCGAGGTCTCCCGCTCCACCTATTACACCTGGAAACACGAGATGCTCCTGGGGGCGGGTGTGAGAGTCCCAGGGCTGGACGCTGGGATTCCGGGGGCAAACGAGAACCAGTCACCTCTCTCGGGGGGCTCGGAGAACACAGAGAGCTCCAAACTCCACCCCAGGCCCGGCTTCCCAAGGCCCTTTAACAGCCAAAGGTCACCATCCATGCAGCTGGTTAAAAGCTTCCTGAGGAACTGTGTATCCCTGAACATGTGTCCTCCCTACAAGAGCTTCAGGAAGACTTACCCCTGGATCTCCAGGTCCACGTATTACAACTGGCGACGAGAGGCCATGACCCGGGTAGCTCTGGGACCCAAGGACAGTGCCACGGGGCAGATTGGAAACACTTTGGTGGGACTTGGTGATCTTCAATTGCCCTCTCTGTACAAGAGCAGGGCAGGAAGTGACCTTCGAAGCCCTTTCCTCCCCCTCTGTGGCAGCAAGAGTAATCCCTCCCCCTTGCAGAGGACGGAGCGGGAAGAAGCCAAGAGAAGGGTCCAAAAATGGCGAATGCCTCACTCCGTGTTCCGTGTCCGGTACCGGACCATCTCCAGCTCCACCTATTTCCTGTGGAGGAGGGCAGCCGGCCACCAGGGGGCGGGGCTGAGACAGCAGCGACGAGAGGGGGCGGGGCTGAGGGCCTGTGGTGAGACGGGGGTATCATTGGACAGGCGTCAGCATCTCGTTGCTGCCTCCACCTGCCTCCGATCTGGAATGTTCTCTCTGCTCCCAGCTCCTGCCAAGACCTTCAATGTGACATCTTTGTCCAAGGCTGAAGCCAAACTGTTTCTGCAGCAACGATTCGAGTCAAACACTTTCCCGACTTTCAAGGAATTCAGCGGCTTCTACCCTCTGACCCCCGCTCTACCTACTACATGTGGAAACGGGCCCTGATCAATGGCATGGTGCTGACGGACTATTAAAGGGGCCCCTCCACCCCTTGACATAAATTTTGGTCCCCATTCGATAAGAGGGAGTTGTGACTACATTGATGAGCGCTCTCTAACCTGAGCATTTAAGATCCTGAAAAAACAATTGGACCCATAATAAGTCTCTCTGTTGTTAATTCCTTTGTATTTCCTTTCCACCCATGAGTGGCTTATGTGAAGTTACTGTGCGACAGGCCAGCTGAGGCCATTTCATTGGGGGATCTTCTTCTAAATAAATAAGCATAATTTGGTCACTCAGTCCAAAGTTGTTGGTGGGACACTGCTGTGCGCAATTGGCTGCTGTGTTTTGTCCACAACATATGGTCACTACTCTTTACAGTGAATCCTGTGAAGCGCTTTGAGACATCTCAATGTCGTGTGTTTGCTATATCCAATACAAGGATTATTATTATGAATGAGGCCAGAGAAGAGACATTGAGTCTGGGTCAGGTGCATGTCCTTGAGTGAAAGTGCTTGTATTCCCCACCCACCCAGCTTGTGTGTGGGTATGTGTTTACCCTGGGGTATGGCTGTGGGGTTGTGTGTGCACCCTGCGGGGTGTGTGGGTGTGTGTGCTGTGGGTGGTGTGTGTGCGTGAGCGTGCCCTGGGTGGTGTGTGTGTACGCGCGTGCCCTGGGTGGTGTGTGTATGCGCGCGCCCTGGGGTGATGTGTGTGCGCGCGCCCTGGGGTGGTGTGTGTGCGCGCGCCCTGGGGTGGTGTGTGTGCGCGCGCCCTGGGGTGGTGTGTGTGCGCGCGCCCTGGGGTGGTGTGTGTGCGCGCGCCCTGGGGTGGTATGTGTGCGCGCGCCCTGAGTGGTGTGTGTGTGTGCGCCCTGGGAGGTGTGCACGTGCACGGGCGCGCTCTAGGTGGTGTGTGTGTGCGCGTGTGCCCTGGGTGGTGTGCACGTGCACGCCCTGGGTGGTGTGTGTGAGTGCGCGTGCCCTGGGTGATGTGTGTGAGTGCGTGCGCCCTGGGTGGTGTGTCTGCGCGCGCCCTGGGTGGTGTGTCTGCGCGCGCCCTGGGTGGTGTGTCTGCGCGCGCCCTGGGTGGTGTGTCTGCGCGCGTGCATGCACTGGGTGGTGTGTGTGTGCGCGTGCGTGCCCTGGGTGGTGTGTGTACTCACGTGCCCTGGTTGGTGTGCGCGCGCCCTATGTGGTGAGTGTGCACCCGCGCGTGCCCTGTGGTGTGTGTGTGTGCGCGCGCACGTGTGCCCTGGGTGGTGTGTGTACGCGCACGTGTGCCTTGGGTGTTGTGTGTGTGCGCACGCGCGCGCCCTGGGTGGTGTGTGCGCGCGAGCCCTGGGGTGGGCTGTATGCGCGCGAGCCCTGGGGTGGGCTGTGTTATTGTGGGCATATACCATGGGGATGCGTGCACGTGCGCAGCCTGGTGGGCTGTGTTATTTATCATGTCCCGTGACTGACTGCTGATTCGCTTGCTCGCTCATTTTAATAATAGTTATTATTATACAGGTTTTGTAAAGTGACTGTTTGTTGCTTATCGGCCACTTTGAAATCAATCCATCAGTGATTTGTTTGGGAAACTCGTGCCTGGAAAGACACTGGCAGCTCAGTGACTGGCTCAGTCTCAGACTGAACCAACTGTTCCCAATTTTGATCCTTCCAGAAAGGAAAGGAAGCAATTAAGGATGTAAAAAAGGTTAGAAACCGTGGGCCATTCTCACCAGATTCTCCGTGTTTGTATTTTCGCTCACAAAAAAATCTCAGCCAATCCACCTCCCAGTAAATCCTGTGGGCGCTTTGAGACACATTTCCTATGTGATAAGGTGCGGAATCAAATATAAGCATTATTATTGTACCACATTTCCTTGTGTTGCTAAGTTGTACTCGCATACATCGTTCGCTTGGCTGACTTGGACCTTCTGTGCCTCGTGGCTCTCTGCCCCACCCTTGGCGGCCATGCCTTCAGCTACGATACCCCAAACCTGCGGACCTCCCTGCCTTAACCACTCCGCCTCGCCCCCTCTTTACCCATTTTCAGATCACACCTGAAGACTTTCCTCTTCGACCTTTCATATAGTCATGTCCCTACTCTCTCACTGAGAAGATTCCAGAACATCTCCTCGTCATCCTCAGCGCTGGATCGCTTCCCTTTACTGCAAAATTCATTCTCTTTTTCCTTCAAGTTACTGTAAGGTGCAATTACAAGCTGTTTTGCTTGCATCAAGGAACAGGCAAATTACTATGTGCAGCGACTCATCGACTTGAGCGATGAGCCATTGGGTGAGATTGTGTGGGTGGAGAATCCCCCCACCCCCCACGGCAGCAAAAGGAACTCCAGTTATACTGAAAGGTATAAGCCAATGATTTGTGTCCGTCCACCTCTGCTCAGTAGAGTTCACTTCTCGACACCTCTTCAAGACCCTCCTAAAAAAAACTTTCTTTGATTCAGCTTTTTAGCAACACTTCATCACCTCCCTCCCTCCTCTCGTCCAATCACTGCCCAGCGCAAGAGGCTGATCTGACCACCAGATGGCAGTATTCAGACATCTCTAAATCTCATCTCACTGTGGAGAGGCTCAGTGACTGAAATCTGGGTCACATTCACAACTGGTGCAGAATAGATGGTCTGTGGAGAGGATTGTGTGCGCGGGTGGGAGTGTGCGAGAGGATTATGGGTGTGTAGGTGTGTACGCATTCCGGTGCTTGGTATATTCTGGCAAGTTACAAATTTAATTTGTGTTATTGAAATACACTTTACAGTATATTCAATAGAGTCCTGTAGCTTAGTGGTTAGAGCTTTCAATCAAGCAAGAGTTCTGGTTTTGATTCTGGCCAGGGTGAAATGTTGGCCAAGTTTCCTGACCCCACACGCCTTTGTTTACCAAGCAGTAAGTACGAACCTGGTCGCTAGTCGATTGGCAGATTGCTTTTCCTGGGGTAATAATTTCCTCACCCAAAGCACCTCCCTATCTATCCAGCTTGGTTAGCCTCCACTCCACCATCCACTACTTCTGCTCAGCTGGCTCTGGCCTCCTCTTTGTCCCTTGTGCCCTCCACCAGCGTTGGCCATGCCTTCAGCCACTAAGCCCTAAACTCTAGAACTCTCCCTCAACCCCTCTGCCTTGCCCCCTCCCTCTCCACTTTCAAATCCTGGCTAAAGACCTTCCTTTTTGATTGTGCTTATGGTTACCTCCCCCCTCACTTCCTCTGGCTCCGGGTCAGACTTCGGACCCCACCCAGCATGAAGAGCATTATATAAATGCAAGATGTTATTCTTAATCGATTGATGGATCGCTTGTCGTTCATTCCAAGACTGTTTGTGGGGCACTGCTGTGCGCAATTGACTGCCGTGTTTTTGCCCACAAAATATAGTCAATTCACTTCACAGTATATTCTGTGAAGCACTTTGCAACATCTCGACGACATCATCAGGCACTATATCAAATGCAAGGATTATTTTATCAAATACAAGTATATAAAGCGCTTTAAAACATTTCAGTGTGATAATGTGCTATGAAAATACAAGGTCTCTTCTACCTTTGGTGTAAGGGATAAGTTTTATCCTCTGTCGCTCATTATTAGAAATAATTGGCTAAACTTTGGGCGAGGACAGAAGTTGTTATTGTGGAGTGGCCGAGCAGCCCAGCTGTCGCTCTAATCATCTGAGTGTTTGGGATTTGATTTTTGTTAGATTCTTTCCTGGCGTTGATGGGAGCCGGATGGTGGTGGCATTTCCAGCTCTCCTGGGTTTACGATCGGACCTGGAGCTCTTAACTCTTGTGGAGTCCTGTAGCTCAGTGTGGGGTCTCTCGCTTGCGAGGCGAGCGCTCTAACCAATACACTACAGGACTCCACATTGAGCTACAGAACCCACATAGATGAGAAGCTGCTCAATCACAGCTGTAGGAAGAGAAGATTCAGTTCTAACACAGTATAAGACAATGGCCTCTGGGTGGTTTGACTAATATTGCGAGAGACTGTTAGAATAATGCAATTACATCTTGATTGCTGTGCTCAACGTGGGGAACAAAGCTATTGGATTTGATTTGCTCTTATTAAATTCCTTCCTGTGTGAAGATGTATGTTGTGGAGTGGCTCCCCCTGTGATTGGCTGCCGAGCTTCCCCCTGTGATTGGCTGCCGAGCTTCCCCCTGTGATTGGCTGCCGAGCTTCCCCCTGTGATTGGCTGCCGAGCTTCCCCCTGTGATTGGCTCCTGTACAAACGCACCACATGCTATTTGAGCCTAACTGCTCCTTACAGCCTGAGGCCATCACCGCCCTGGGCTTAGGACAACCTGTTGCTGGAGTAATATAATAATAATAATCCTTGCATTTGATATAGCGCTCTTCACGTCGGGAGGACGTCCCAAAGCGCTTCACAGAACACACTGTAAAGTGAATTGACTGTATATTTGTGGGCGAACGCGGCAGCCAATTGCGCACAGCAATGTCCCACAAACAGTCGTAGATTGAAAATGACCAATTTATTATTGTTTTTGGTTTTGGAGGATTATTATTAGGCTCTGTGTGGAGTAAGGAAACTTGCCCAAGGTTTCACCCTCTGCCTGGAATTGAACTCAGGTCTCTCACTTGCAAAGCGAGTGCTCTAACCACTGAGCTACAGGACTCCACTGTTCCTATTCCACACTTTATTTGCGCAGCGAGTGTCTGACACTTGTGCAAACCCGACCCATCATGTTAGTTAGGAGTCTCCAAACCAAACTGAGAATCCATGCATCCCAGGTACACATGGAAATTCCAGAGGTACTTATTGGAATGGAATGCTCACTCTCTCCCTGGAGGGATGTATTCTGTTTACCTAATTCCGGAGAGTATTAGGCACAGGTTGGCAAGAGCCAAGGTTTGGGGACCACAGAGTGTGCGTTGAGGTAACTGCTGGAGTACCCAAGCCTTGGTTACTTTATACAACACTTGTGAGTGAAAATAAAATGGAATTTAGTGGTGAGAGGCCATGCTGTGATTTGCAGCCCGATGGCAGATGTGTACACTGTTTCACACTGGGGCACAATGTGCTCAGGCTTGTGATGCCATTGGTGAGGGAATCTCGGCTATTGTGAGAGGAGGCAGGAATGTCTGGACGGCTGTGATAAGCTGCTCTAATGACTGAAATACGGAGAGTTAAATTAGCAGGAAGATTCTATTTTAGATTACGAGAAGGATCTTATTTTAGATTAAAAAGAAGTGGTGAGAGCAGTGGTATTGATAGAGGAATGGGAGCCTGTGATTGGGGCTCTCTCACTCACTCTCTTATTGTGGTCATCTATCTCTCTTGCTTAAGAGTGTGTCTCCTCTCTTACTATGTGTGTGTCTTTCTCTCACTGTGTATGTTTGTGTGTCTTTCTCTCTGTAGGGCTCTCGCTCTCTCATTGTGGTCATCTATCTCTTGGTATGTGTGTGTGTGTCCAGGGCTCTTTCTTGCTCTTTCACTGAATCTATTTCTGTGTGTGTATCTGTCTCTCTTTTGTTGGGAGTTCTCTCTGTCTGCTTCTGTCTGTCCCCAGAATTTGCATTTGGGTAACTGTTGGAGCCCAACAGCTAAAACTACATGATTTGCCATTGATAGCAAGCTTTCCTGCTGCTTGTCTAGCTAGCAGTTAGGATCCAGTGACTGGTCTGCCTTTCCAAGTCCTGCCGATGAGCCAGGTTGTGCTGTCCTCAGCAGAGATCATCACTCGCCCATGCTGACTCTCTTGGGCTTGTGACAGAAATGCTGTGTCTACCTCTGACCAGAGAGATAGATTGTTTCCAGAATGACAGGAGAGAGACTGAGACCAGGATGTCAGCCCCTGCAGTAGGAGACAAGGTGTTCCAGCTGCTTTTCAATTTGCTTCTTAAATTGTTCACTGTCAGGAATTGGTTTCCATGTTGATGGAGAGCCTGGGTGGCAGCAGGAAGCTTGTTATAGAGTGTGAGAGCGTGAGCGAGAGAGGCACTTTTTTTGACTACAGAACACATGTAGAAGGGGGATAGAGGGGGAGTGGGGAATGAGCGTTGCATTGTCAGAGATGCCTTGTCCTTTGAATGAGATGATAAGATGGTGTTCTGTGGTTGGAGAGAGCAGGAATATCAATGGTGCTGCCGCTCAGATGCGATGGATGAACCTTCCCTTCCCCCTCTCCCTCCCTCCCACCTCTCTCCCTCACCCTATCTCTCCCTCCCAACCTCTCTCTCTGTCTCTCGCTCTCTCCCTCATGCTCCCTCTCCCTCCCTCACCCATACACCCAGTTGGGTGAGGATGGGGGTGGAAGGGTCACGGAGCCTGGTGCGGGAGAGGAACACGGGCTGCAAAGTTCTAGATGATCTGCAGCCTGTGGAGGGAGGAGTTGGGAGCCGGCAAGCAGGGAGTTTACGTCGTCAAGTCTCGATGTAATGAAAGCGTGTATGAGGGTTTTGTCGGCCTGTGGAGTGAGACAGTGGCAGAGCTGGGTGATGTTGCGGAGATGGGGGAAGGCAGAGCGGGTCATGGCGCAGATGTGGGGTAGAAAGGTCAAAAGCGCTATATCAAATGCAAGGATTATTATTATAAACAAGACGCCAAATAATAATAATAATAATCCTTGCATTTGATATTGCGCTTTTCATGTCGGGAGGACGTCCCAAAGCGCTTCACAGAACACACTGTAAAGTGAATTGACTGTATATTTGTGGGCGAACGCGGCAGCCAATTGCGCACAGCAATGTCCCACAAACAGTCGTAGATTGAAAATGACCAATTTATTATTGTTTTAGTTTTTTTTGAGGGATTATTATTAGGCTCTGCGTGGAGTAAGGAAACTTGCCCGAGGTTTCGCCCTCTGCCTGGAATTGAACTCAGGTCTCTCGCTTACAAAGCGAGTGCTCTAACCACTGAGCTACAGGACTCTGAAGGTTCCAGACTGGCTTAGTAAGGTGGAATGTGCAACCATGGATGGTGATACTGTCAGCGCCTGAGGTGTGGAGACACTGACAGGAGCCAATCAGGAGCCTTGGTCTTGCTAATGTTCAACTGAAGAAGATTAGCTCTCATCCAGGACTTGATGTCTGACACATTCTGTCAGCACAGCAGTGTTTCTGGCGTCAAGGATAGAGTTGGGTGTCATCCACAAACATATGGAAGTTGACCCCATATCTGCGGATGATGTCACCAAGAGGGAGCATGTAGTTATTAAAGAGGAGGGGACCAAGGACAAAGCCCTGGGGAATTCTGCACAAGATGGTGTGTGGGTTAGAGGAGAAACCTTTGTGGCGATGAAGTGAGGCGGTGTGAGAGGTACGATCTGAACCAGTCAAGGACAGAACTGTAAAGGTTGAGGTGAGAGAAGATGGATGAGGATAGAGAGGTTGATGATGTCGAAGGCAGCAGAGAGGTCAAGGAGACCGAGGAGGCAGAGGAAGCCCTTGTTGCTGATGGACAGTATATCCTTTGTCACTTTGACCAGAGCTGTTTCTAAGCTGTGGGTGGCACGGAAACCCAATTGGAGGGGTTCGTGAAGGGAGTGGTAGGAGAGGAAGGAGAGAAGCTAGGAAGCAACAACTCGTTCCAGGACCGTGGAGAGGAAAGGGAGGTTGGAGATGACGCAGTAGTTTGAGAGTAGAGATGGGTCCAGGGAGGGTTTCTTAAGGATATAAATGATGATGGCGGTTTTTAATGCGGACCATTTTGTGTAAATTACATCTTGCACACCAGCCCATCGATTAAGAGGAGTCCTGTATGTATTGGTTAGATCACTCGAATCGCAAGCGAAAAGACCTGAATTTGATTCCCTTAGGCAAGTTTCCTTACTCCGCACACCTCTGTTTACCAGCAGTAAATAGGAACCCACTTGTTAGTCGATTGGTGGATCGCTGTCTAAGGTTTATAATCCCTTAAAACAAAAAATACTAATAATCATTTGGTCACTTCTGTGTGAAATTAGCTGCTGAGGTTTGCCCACAAATTATACAGTCATTCATTTTACAATATATTCTGTGAAGCGCTTTGAGACATTTCGAAGACTTGATAAGACAAGGATTATTATTATTGTATCTGTGGTGGCTCTTTTACAGAGTAATCCTTTCAGTCTTATTTACCTGCTCTTGCCCCCACACCCCAGTTGTAAATGCCCTGTGACTATCCCTTTGGTCGCCTTACTCCCCATCATTCACTTTGTGCTTCGCTGAAAAAACAAATGAAATGGAGCAGGACTCAGGGGCTGATGGTGCCCCCCACCCGCCCTCAGTCTTCTCAATTGCGAGAAAATATGGATATTTCCTTGACTCCGGCTCAGCTCCTGCAGTCACTGCAGATAAATACGTCCCAGACTCTCCCCATTGAGCTGAGCTCTCTGAAGTGACCCCTCTTGGACACCAGCATCTTAATGGGATGTCTTCCCGACGTGAAAGGCGTTCTATAAATGTAATGTTGTTGTAGTTGTTAATGATTCCGATTTGATAGCTCCCCTTCCCCTCCCCCAAAAGAAGCCACCTGTTAATCGATTGGCGTATCACTTTCCAGAGGTAATAATCCCTTTTTTTAAAAAAGTGGTCACTCAATGCACGACTTGTTTGTAGGACACTGCTGTGCACAATTGGCTACAGCATTTCACACAAAATATGCAGTCACTACACTTTACGATATATTCTGTGAAGCACTCTGAAACATTTCAACAACATAATAAGGTGCTATATCAAATGCAAGGATTATTATTATTATGAGCTCAAATCCCAGTTTGGGGTGCGAACACACATGTTACTCTATATTCCTCTGTCTTTGGGAGAACGGTTGAATCTTGTACCTTGTGTTAACTTGGTTTCTGTGGGTTTCTGCACATACACAAGGCAGTGAAGTTTCACCTCGTCCCAGTAACAATTATTTATAGCTGCTCCCGGTGGGAATTAGAGGCTTATTACATTTCCCATTCTCCTGCACTTCTCCAGGCAGCGTTAATAGCTTCTCTGAGGGTTACACTCTTTTCCTGGAGCTGCAGCAAAATCCCAGTTTACTGTCATTAAAACCTGTGCAAGCTTCCACCCCCACCCCCACTCCCCCTTCTTCCCGCTGTGCCTGACCTTTGCTATTTGGGCAGAAACCAGATGCCGGGGACAGACAAGTCCTAACCTCTGTTACACCGAGCTGCTGACCCTGTGACCTACTCAGAAGCTTTCATATTATTATTAAGCATTGATATTAATTAAGCCTTTCCCCACCTTCCTCTCGGACATCTCCACCCTCCTATCTTTCCTCTCCCTCTGCTCTGAATGCCTCCTTATCTTAGGGGACTTTAACCTCCATTTCACCTCTTCCTGCTCTACCTCTGCTGACTTCTCCTCCCTCCTCTCTTCCCTCAACCTCTCCCTCCTCATCTACTCCCCCACCTACGTCCGTGGCCACCCCCATGACCCGGTGATCACCCGGGGCCTCACCGTCTCAGACATCACCATCATCGATAAAGACATCTCGGACCACCACTTCATCTCCCTCAACACCTCAGTTCCCCTTCCCCCTTCCCAACCCTCCACCATTTATCTTGGTGGCGAAGGACAACCCCCGGCTTCTCTATTCCACCACTAACCGTCTCCTCCGTCCACCTTCCCATACCTCGCCCATCCTCTCCTCAAACTCCAACTGTGAGGAGATGCTGGACTTCCTCGAATCTAAAATCAAGGGGATACATTCAGCCCCGTCCACAGCCACCCGCACATCACCGCTCCCTCATGATCCACCACCGCACCCATCATACCCCTATACTCCTTCGACCCTTTCTCTCCCTCCTCCCTCACCACGACTGTCCACAAACTCAAACCCACCACCTGCTCCCTCGATCCCATCCCTACCTCTCTCCTCGTCTCCCAGCCAGCTCCACCTTCTGGCCCCTCTCTTGTCCGATGTCATCAACCTCTCCCTGTCCACCAGTTCAGTTCCCACCCCTCTAAAAACGTACGTAATCACCCCTACCCTGAAAAAACCTTCCATGGATCCATCTTTCCTCTCCAGCTACCGTCCCATCTCTAATCTCCCATTCCTCTCCAAGTTCCTGGAACGAGTTGTCGTGTCCCAGCTCCGCTCCTTTCCCTCTCCCCATTCCATCTTTGAACCCCTCCAATCTGACTTCCGCCCTGCCCACAGCACGGAAACAGCCCTGGTCAAAGTCACTAATGACATTCTGAACATCAGTGATCAGGACTCCCTCTGCTCAACCTCTCTGCCGCCTTCGACACTGTCGACCACTCCATCCTCATACACCGCCTCTCTGCTTTACTCAATCTTCACGGACCTGCCCTTGCCTGGTTCAATTCCTATCCCTCTCACAGTCTCCATTTTGTTGCCTCTAACGGTTTCTCCTCCAGCCCCCACACTGTCACGTCTGGAGTTCCCCAGGGCTCTGTCCTTGTCTCCTCTTTAATATCTACGTGCTCCCCCTTGGTGACATCATCCGCAGACATGGGGTCAACTTCCACATGTATGCGAATGACACTCAACTCTATCTTTCTGCCTCATCAACAACAACAAGATTGCATTTATAGAGCGCCTTTCACATCGGGAGGACGTCCCAAGGCGCTGGACAGTTGGGTCGGAACCCGAGCAGGGGAAATGGTCAGGGTGAGGGGAGGGAAGGGAGGGAGCGAGGAGGAGGTAGAGAGTCGAGAGGGGAGCTGAAGGCATGGTCAAAGAGAAAGGTCTTGAGACCGGCCTTGAAGGAGGAAAGGGAGGAAGCAAGGCCACCACCCTCAACTCCAGGACCACTGCTGTCCTGACAGACTGTCTGTCAGACATGAAGTCCAGGATGAGGGCAAATTTCCTACAGTTGAATGTGAACAAGACTGAGACCCTCCTGATTGGCTCGCGCCAGCGCCTCAGCACCTCAGGCTTCGGCAACATCAACCTACATGGTTGCACATTACAACTCACCAAGCCAGTCAAGAACTTAGGTGTCTTGTTTGACCTACAACTGTCTTTTCTCCTCCACATTCAAGCCTGACCCGCTCTGCCTTCCTTCACCTCCGTAACATCGCCCGACTCCGCCACTACCCCACCCCTCAGGCCGCTGAAACTCTTGTTCATGCCTTCATCACCTCCAGGCTCGACTATGCAAACTCCCTGCTTGTCGGCCTTCCCAACTCCTCCCTCCACAGCTGCAGATTATCCAGAACTCTGCAGCCCGTGTCCTCTCCCGCACCAAACTCCGTGACCCCATCTCCCCCATTCTCGCCCATCTCCACTGGCTCCCTATCCTTCAGTGGAGCCAGTTCACGTCCTGGTCCTCACATACAAAGCCCTCCATGGCCTCACCCCACCCTACCTCTGCAACCTCCTAACCCCCTACCAACCCGCCTGTTCCCTCCGCTCAGCCGGCTCTGGCCTGCTCCATGTTCCCCGACCTACCCACCCCACCATTGGTGGGAGAGCCTTCAGCCATTGTCCCCCAACCTCTGGAATTCCATCCCCCAGTCACTCTGCTTCGCCCCCTGTTTAGCCTCCTTCAAGTCCTGCCTCAAGACCCTCCTCTTCGACCATGCCATCGGCCACCGTTACCCTCCCTTACCTCCCAACCCCAGCTCGGGTCTGAAATGCTGTACTCTGTCCAGCGCCTTGGGACGTCCTCCCGACGTGAAAGGCGCTATACAAATGTAATCTTGTTATTGTAATTATATTATCACAAATAATAACAGACAGAAAGAGAGCATGTTATAATGATATACCATGGGCTAATAATGGGATACCATGAACTAATAATGAGACACCATGGACTAATAATGAGACACCATGGATGAATGAAGACATGAGGGTAAAGTTGAGACTCGGGAAAGAGGCGCTCACTAAGTATGACGAAAAAGATTACGAAGAGGTCAAACAGAGGCGTGTGGAGTAAGGAAATTTGCCTAATGTTTTGCCTTGTCAGGGAATCGAAACCAGGTCCACTCACTTGCGGGTTGAGTGCTCAAACTACCAAACTACAGGCACGATATCAAATGCAAGGATGATTATTTATTATTATTATTATTATGACGTATATGTCTGCTGTTATATAAGTCACATGAATGACCAAGGCATCTGCAGTAACTGCAGTAACAATGAGCAAAGTATTTGGATCATGTTGACTTCAGGAATCTATTTGAAGGAGTAAGGAAACAAAATGAAAAGAAAAGGCTTTTTTTTCTAAGCTCCCCCAAATTAATTACAATCATCAATTTTGATGCTTTTAAAACAAATCGTGACTTTCTTCAATGCATGACTGAGATATTTGTCTTAAACTTCCACATTTCAACAAACTGTTTAATTGGCTTCATTTTAAGTATTGAGGTGTCCAAATGCAGCAAAGAAATTCTTCATATTTCCATGTGATTAATTTTTAATGTATTTTAAATCTTGCATGAAAATTTAATTGTTTCAAATTGAAGACAGACTTTTAAATATGTCAGGAACGGTGACTGGGAAACCTAATTCCCCTAAGCTTGAGCTATTGATTTCACTGGAGAACTGTATGCATTGCATGAAATGGGCACCCCACTTCTAATGATAATATTCCTTGCATTTGATATAGCACCTCTTGAACCACCACCCCATCTCCAACCTCCCTTTTCCTCTCCAGGGAACTGGAACCAGTCATTGCTTCCCAGCTTTGCTACTTCCTCTCCCGCCACTACCTTCTCAAACACCTCCAATCGGGTCTCCATGCTGCCCACAACACAGAAACAGCCCTGGTCAAAGTAACAGACATTCTGTCCATCTGCGACCAGGGCTCTCTCTGCCTCCTCGTCCTCCTTGACCGCTCTGCTGCCTTCGACACCGTTAACCACTATCCTCATTCACCGCCTCTCCATTCACTTTAACCTTCATGGTTCTGTCTTTGACTGGTTCTGATCGTAACTCTCACACCGCCTCCACTTCATTTCCACTTAATCTCCTCTAGCCCCCACACCGTCTTGTGCGGCGTTCCTCCGGGCTCTGTCCTTGGTCCCCTCCTCTTCAATGTCTATAATGCTCCCTCTTGGTGACATCACCCACAGACATGTGTCAATTTCCACATGCATGTGGATGACACCCAACTGTACCTCTCTGCCACCACCCTTGACTCCAGGACCACTGCTGTCCTGACAGAATGTCTGTCAGACATCAAGTCCTGGATGAGAGCTAACTTTCTTCAGTTGAACGTCAGCAAGATGAGGGTCTCTTGTTTGGCTCCCATCAGCGCCTCCTCACCTCAGGGGCTGACAGCATCACCATCCATGGTTGCTCACTCCACCTTACTAAGCCAGTCCGGAACATTAAA
Organism: Callorhinchus milii; assembly: GCF_018977255.1. Classification (NCBI taxonomy): domain Eukaryota; kingdom Metazoa; phylum Chordata; class Chondrichthyes; order Chimaeriformes; family Callorhinchidae; genus Callorhinchus; species Callorhinchus milii. The sequence continues at coordinate 88,717 of NW_024704750.1, forward strand.
AACAAAACACTCAGCATGTCAGGCAGCATTTATGGAGAAAGGAAAATGAGTCAACATTTTGGGTCCACAATCCTTCTTATTTTGTGTTTTGTTCAGTCCAGAACCTTAGGGTCTTGTTTGACCCTCAACTATCCTTTCTATCACACATCTGTGCCATGACCTGCTCTGGCTTCCCCCACCTCCGCAACATCGCCCAGCTCTGCCATTGTCACACCACAGATCCATCGAAACTTTCATCCATGCATTCATAACATTGAGGCTTGACTATGCAAACTCCCTGCTTGTCGGCCTCCCCAGCTCCTCCCTCCATAGGCTGTAGATCATCCAGAACTCTGCAGCCCATATCCACTCCCGAACCAGGCTCCCTGACCCTATTACTCCCATCCTTGCCCAACTCCACTGACTTCCCATCACACAGAGGATACAGTTGAAGATCCTGGTCCTCACCTTCAAAGCTCTCCGTGGTCTTGCTGCCCACTACCTCTGCAACCTCCTAACCCCCTACCATCCTGCCCGCTCAGCAGGTTCCGGCCTACATCACATCCCCACCTCGCCCTCCCCACCATTGGCAAGCAGGCCTTCTGCCACCCCACCCCTACCTTCTGGAACTCCATCCTGCAGTCTGTTCACCTCGCTCCCTCCCTCGCCTCCTTAAAGACCCTCTTCAACCGTGCTTTTGACCACCCTGCTTCCCCCCCACCCCCCCCGCCCTCCATCCTCCTCGACCCCCAGCTCGGGTCCGAAACATTAACTGTCCAGCGCCTTGGGAATTGAACCAAGGTCCCACCCCTTACTGCCCACCCTCACTCCCCCTAGATGCTTCCCCCCTGCTCCCCGCGCAAGATGGACTCCTTTGGCTTGAAGGGTTAACAAGAGCTCAGTGGGATTACACCCTGCTCCCAGTGACTGGTCTGTACTTCCAGGTTCTGCTGATGAGCCAAATGGGCAATGAGATCAAATGGACCCTCGGGCTTTCTTCCCCAGCACACACCTCCCTGAGCCAAACTAACTTCCAGTTCACTCGCTGTCATTTCTCATTATACTGTAAAGTAGCAGCTTGTTCATTGAAACAAAAAGGTTCAAGCCAACTCATTACCATAATCTATTCCACGGTCTTACAGCCTCAGCCGCTGCGGGTCCTGATGTACATTTATCAACTCAGAGAAGTGAGGAGCCAATTAGAGAATCAATCTTCATTATCCATCTCAGTGTTGGCCATCAATCCCCCCACCCTCGCTCCTCCCTCTCACTCTGAGGAATAGAAATGACAAAAGATACTGAGCCTGTGGAAGGTTTGAAAAATGGCCAAATGACGTGCAGGGAGTTTTGGTCGTTGGTCCAGGCGAGAGATTTTCAAATGGTGTCTCCTCACCTGTAACCACCTGACCTGTGACCAACTGACCTGTGACCTCCTGACCTTTGACCTCACACCTGTAACCTCCGGACCTGGGTCCCCAAGGTCTCGACCCCTCGCCAGTCTCTGCCTGTTGCTCCCCCCTTGGCCTCTGTTCTGACCTCTGACCTCAGGCTCAGGGCAATGGTTGCTCGGCTCTGACTCTCCCCGGTTCCCGTGGCCACTCATTGCTCATGGTAATGGAGTCAGTGTGGTAACAGGTTATTGTGTGGCCCCAGAGAAGCTCAGTGCTTCCTCATTAAATAGAACAACAATTATGGAAATTCAAGAAAGCTGGAAAAAATTCCCCTACAAGAAAGAGGAGCTTAATCCAAAGAGAGTTTAGTGCTGACAACACCTGCTTCAGCGATAACGTGTGGAGTTTCCCAGCATTTCTTTCATTATTGTTCAAATGTGCGGAGAGCCTGACGGTGGTGGCTCTGAAGCTTGACTGTGTGGGTGTGAGGTGAGGTAATTCTCTATCTCCTTTCCTCAAGCAGTGCTGTGGAGCAGAGATAACTGGGCTTGGATCATGTTCCATATTCAGCAAATCATGTGGTTTTAATTTTAACTTGTGTGTCTTAGAAAATGACTTATTTGTACAATGTACATACAGGGTCACAGAGAAAGACACAGCACTGACATACACACAGGGTCACATGATATTGCAGGCAGGGCGAAACCTTGGGCAAGTTTCCTTACTCCACACAGAGCCTAACAATAATCCTCCAAAACCAAAAACAATAATAAATTGGTCATTTTCAATCTATGACTGTTTGTGGGACATTGCTGTGCGCAATTGGCTGCCGCGTTCGCCCACAAATATACAGTCAATTCACTTTACAGTGTGTTCTGTGAAGCCATTTGGGACGTCCTCCCGACGTGAAAAGTGCTATATCAAATGCAAGGATTATTATTATTATTGCAATGTTGGCACATTAGCACAGTACATGGATCTCTCAATCAGAAAGTTGTAGGTTCAAGCCCCAGGTTGGTGTTGAGCTCATAGTGTAGGCCAGGTTAATCCAAGTTTTTGGCTGCTGAGATGCCTTTTTGCGAAAGGTCCCTTCGAGAAATATAACGTAATATTATGGAGGGAGCGGGTGAGCCAGATGAAATCGGTGGTTGGGGGGGGTGGGGGCTGATGAAATTGGCCTGCGGGCCGCCACTTGGGTACAGGCTAACTCCAGGGCAGTATTTGGTGTAACCTGCACAGTTAGAGGTGCTGCTCTTTGGACGAGACTTGTTCCTGTTGAGGTAGATGTAGCCACACACCCATGTCCCACATGGGGTGAATGAGCAATTCTAGAATAATAATAATCCTTGTATTTGATATATCACCTTATCATGTTGTGGAACTGTCTCAAAGCGTTTCACAGAATATACTGTAAAGTCTAGGTACTGTGTACTTTGTGGGCAAAACACAGCAGCCAATTGAACACAGCAGTGTCCCACAAACAGTCGTGGATTGAGTGACCAAATTATTTTTGTTTCGAAGGGATTATTTCTGTTTGTTTGTTTGTTATTTGGGGGGATTATTAGCCCCAGAAGGTGATCGGCCAATCGGGTTCCTACTTACTGCTAGGTAAATTGCTAGTGTGTGAAGTAATGAAACTTGGAATCGAACCCAGGTCCTCTGGCTTGCAAGGCGAGTGCTCTAACTACTACACTACAGGTCTAAACTCCAATTTTATCCGGGAGATTGTTGGCCAAGACAATCTGAAAGTGAATGTGAATGTTAAACTGCCACCCCAAACACACACACCCCTACCTCTACAAGAGCAGCAAATAGCAGTAACTATCTGTCAGAGACTGTCTGACTATCACATATTTACTGGCAGGACATTAAGAAGCTTTCCAACAGAGCAGTCATTAGTGCGTGACGCCTCCTGTGCTCCTATTCTCAGTCATTCCAATCTCGCAGTCAGAAGGATATAAAGAGAGTGAATGAGGACAGGGTATATCTGCGAGGGAGCTAATCTCTCAAGTGGCATTACTAATAACCTCACCTTGTATCCCACATGAGATGAGGAGAGCGTTTTTTCCTCCTGTAGATAAGGAGATACATTGAGCACGTTCTTTTCTCAAGTTCAAAGCCGAAAATCTTCACAAATACATATTGCAATTGGAAATTCATGTTTTTTTGCTGCTCCCTTATCACATGGAATTTAGCTGTTTCTACCCACCAGCCTTACGCATAGATTAGCATTAGTAATCTGCTCACTTCCGCACATGGGTTTTAGCTCCTCAGGCTGTTAACTCTTTCCCACCCAAGACTATTTCTGTCTCACAAGACCCCTAAATTAGTCTGAAAGACCCTAATTTTTAATTCCCTTCAAAACAAAATAATTTGGTCACTCAATCCACAACTGTTTGTGGGACCTGCTGTGAGCAATTGGCTCCGCGTTTCGCCCACAAGATACACAGTCACTACACTTTCTAGCACATCCTGTGAAGCACCTTGAGGCATCTCGATGACATGACATCCTACTCGTCTGTTTCACACAAACTGCAAGCCCCTTGCTCCTGTCTCAACCATCTTATTGGTCTTTTGGTGCTGTGACTTACGTTATTAACTACAGTAAAGTTTGTGACCAAACGTAACCGAGGTTCTCGAGCAATCATAGTGTTTTACACTTTCAAAAGGAACAGAAACATTTTTCAAAATGGATGATTTTTGTATGGCTTCACAGTGAATGTGTTTGACAGTAACTCAGTCCTGAACAGCATCACATTGTCTGATAAAACCTCAGGTTTGATGCAAAAGGAAAACACCATCTACAATTTCCAAGCCGCAAATTGGAGATAGCTGTGACTTAGTAATATTCCTTGTATTTGATATAGCACCTTAGCAAGCCTTCGAGACATCTCAAAGCACTCCACAGGATATACTGTGAAGTGAATTGACTGTGTATTTTGCAGGCGGAACTTGGCAGCCATTTGCGCACAGCAGTGCTCCACATACACTCTTGGATTGAGTACTCAAATTATTATTTTTTTAAAATAAAGTGAATGGATTTTTACCCCCGGAAAGGTATCCACCAATTGACTGACAAGTGGGTTCCTACTTACAGTATGGAATAAGGAAACTTGCCTAAGCTTTCGCCCTGACCTGCTCAGAAATCGAACCTGGGTCCTTTCACTTGCGAGGTGAAGGTTCTAACCACTGAGCTACAGGACTTATTGAAGGAGAAGATTAAACACTGGTACAGGCCATTAATGGTAAGTGTTTAGCTGTGATTCACACAAGGCTCTGTGGGTTTTTGACCGACAAGTTGTGTTGATTTTTTTTTAGAAAAGAAATTTCTGAAACTCCATTTCCTGGTAGATTTTAGTTGTTTGTTTCTGGGGACTGGAGTTTATTCCTGAAGTGAAATTGCAACGGTATTCAAAGGGCATTTTCATCTCTTTGGGCAGTTGGTCTCACAACCCAAGGTTCCTGCAACTCAGTTTCTTAAAGGGAAACAAATTGAGCTACAGCAGACAGCCAAGAGAACCTGAATTCCACTCAATCTTAGCCCACAGGATCATTTTGTCTTCCTTCAATGTTTGAGATTGTTGAAAATTCTTACTTTCAGTCTGAAGTTGTTAAAGATCTCATGGAGCTGTTTGTAAAGAGAAGGGAGTTTCTCTCTCCTTCCTGGGGTTCTGGCCAACAATCCCCCAAATAAAATATAATAATCCTTGCATTTGATACACTGCCTTTTCATGTCGATGGGTGGGAATAAGTATTGTCATGAATATTAATACTTATTCCATCTAACAATTCACAGGAAGGTTGGCTCATTATGAAGATAAGATAGAGTATCGCTCAGCCCTTACACACTTCAATGGAACGTTCACCATGACATCCAGAGCCAAATAAAGTCGGTCACATAGAAGTTGATTTCCTGATCTTCATGAACACCTGACCATGGCTTATTTGACTTCCTCCTATCCTGTACAATATACTTAGCAAATATTCTTCACATTGAGATGAATGGTCAAGTGGTGGTTAATGGAATATTCCCAGTGTCAGCAGAAAGCTGTCACGGAGCAGGTTATAGCTGGATGAGTTTTATTCTGTGTGTGTCTGTGTGAGTGTGCAATTTCTCTTTTTCAAATTATTTTTAAATGGGCCAGAAAGTTCTATTTTAAGAGCTTGCTCCCTCGCCATTTACCCTGAAACGCATTCCGATTACAGTTACTAACCACTGCAACTACAGCAGTGAGAAGAGAAAGACACAAACCCTAATGTGGGAATTATCTCAAAAACAGAGTGCAATATAAAGTACAAGTTATGGTATTTGTGCCATGGCCAAACAACATGAATAATACAGCTAAATGACAGTCTTCAACGCAGACAATAAACTAACTTTTTACTGTAATTTAAAGTCCATTTTCCTTTTATGCAGATTCAGTCACAAATACACAGTCACTCCACATTACAGTGTATTCTGTGAAGAGCTTTGAGATGTCACAAAGGCCTGATAAGACGCTATATCAAATGCAAGGATTATTATTGTTTAAAGAGTGCAGATCCAGACATTAACAACAACAACAAAATTACATTTGTTTAGCGGCTAATCACGTAGGGATCTTCAGAATACATTCCGGGGAAGCGTCGCAGGTTGAGTGTGTTGTATATGTGTGTATGTGTATGCAGGTGTGTGTGTGTGTGGGTATGTATGTAGGTGTGTGTATATATGTATGTGTTTGTGTGTGGGTATGTATGTAGGTATGTGTGTGTGTATGTGTGTGTGGGTATGTATGTAGGTATGTGTGTGTATGTATGTGTTGGTATGTATGTAGGTGTGTGTATATGCATATGTGTGTGTTTGTGCTGAATAACAGGGACAACTCAGGTAAAAATCCAGCTGGCAAACTGGGAATTGCTCACATTTCATTTGTGCAGTGCAGCAATCTGTGTCATCTTATCTGTGAGTGAGAAAGCAGGACTCCCGTGTCCCTGCTCACCATGGATAGATTGGGAAAGTGCAAAGGCGATGGTAGAATACATTAGCCTGGCTCAGCTGGTAGCCTCTCCCTCTCTGAGTCAGGAGGTTGTGGGTTCAAAGCCCTACATTAGGACTTGGAGATCAGATCAGGTCAGATGGACGGAGAGCGTCTGCATCTTGTGATGTATCTATTCCTGAAAATCCTAGTTTACTTTTGTTCACAGGCCTGTGATCATTCTAAGTTTTCCCCCTAAAGCCTGACGTTGGACTGTCTCCATTCCGTGATGCTATTTATCTCGAGTGACTCTTGCTGATGGTAACCTCATTTCTTTTTATTCTGTCTTCCAGTTTCCTAAAGGCTGTTTCATTACTGACTGCACGTCTATACAGAAACTCTGATGAAAAACGATTTAAAAGGTCACTTATGCCATTAGTCTCACTTCATTATTTCAGCCCTCTCATTCCAAACAGATCTCATATGTACGTTAATCCTCTGTCTGTTCTGAAGATACTCAAAGGCTGTTTCTCACGTGACGGTGAGATGTGCTCTTTCCCTTTCACCCATGATTGATGTTTCACTGTTTCCTATTTTGTTTCTGTCATTTTCCCATCTTCTCCTTCCCTAGGTTCCACTGAAACATTATTGCTTTGCTAGTGTGTCTTGTCTAGTAAAACCTGGATGGTATCTCATTCTTCACAAGGCTCCAATGAACCTAGTCCTCTGGCTGATCGACTTTATGATCCTAGTTATCGCTTTCAAATTACAACAATAGTTGCATTTGATAGGTCTTATTAGGCCTTTGAGATGTCTCAAAGCGCTTCACATCTTACCCTTCTGTGCAATCTGTGCAATCTCCTCCAACCCAACTCGTCCATACCCTTCATTCTGATGCTGGTCTGCTGCTTATTCCCCATCTCTCTAGCCTACCATTGGTGCGTACGCCTTCAGCCACTATATCTTTGCACCTCTCGTCAAGAACCTCTCCTTCTCCTTCAAAACCACCTAAAAATGCATTTTCTTGACTCAGCTATTGACTTGTCAAGCACTCTGGAACACTACCCCGTGTGAAGGCTCTAGAATATGTGCAAGTTGTTGTTGATTAACCATTAATAATCTTAGGCTTCCCTCTGTGTGATGCTGGATAATATATTTATTAAACACTTCGAGAACTTCATTCTACATGGTGGTACAGTCCTATAAAACTGCAAGTTATTGTTGTTGATCCTTAAATATTTCATCAACTCCTCCTGTCCTGATTTTACTTCACAGAATATATTTCTTTCCTCTTTTATTACTGCCTCACCAGGCATCTCTTCTGAACCTTTACATTTGTCCTGCGATTGAGTCTATTCCACAAGGTCAAATCTAACCCCATTATGTGTCTCGATTATTATCTTCTACTTGCTTTCCATTCTGATTGACTCGGTCCTTGCCTTACCCGATATCAAATTATTTCCTGTCCATTATTCTCAGATGCTATTAGCAACACTACTCTGTGTCTATGTCATTGTCCTCCGAAACATTTTAATGGATGAAATTCATGTCCATCCTTAGGTTTCAACCATATCTCAATTAAGTCAATGATATCTACCTTTGCCTTCAAGCCTCAGTGCTTTCCTCCTCATTCTCTTAATATTCACACCGTATATAGCCAATGGAACGTGGAGAGGAAAGTCTCTGGAGACTATAGATACAGAGTGGATAGAGGTATAGACAGAGAATGTGATAGATGTTTGGTAAGTAATGGACATGAAGAAAAGGATTGGGAATGCAATTAAAGAGCTGCTATAATCACAATTAAAGAGTTGCTATTATCACGGCATTCTGCTTCACAGAATATACTGTAAAGTGAATTGACTGTATATTTTGTGGGCAAAACACGGCAGCCAATTGCACACAGCAGTGTCCCACAAACCAGTCATTCATTGAGTAACTAAAGTTTTATTTTTTGAGGGATTATTACCCCTGTAAAGCGATCTGCCGATCGACTAACAACCAGGTTCCTAGTTACTGCTAGGTAAACAGAGATGCGTGTGCAGTAAGGAAACTTGCTTAAGGTTATGCCCTGCAATGGAATCGAACCCTGGTCCTCCCGCTTGCGAGCTGAGCGCTCTAACCACTACACGCCAGGACATAGACGTAATGGTAGATCAGGCTTGGGAAGACAAATGTCCTATTTCTGTTCCGACATTCTAGAGAACAAGGTGGTACTCAGACCATTGAGTTTTGAAGAAATAGCCATTAAACCTGAACACATTTTCATTTGAGACATTGAGAGAGGACAAAATGAAAGGCATTAAGCGGAGAGCTAAGCAGGTTGTTTAACTTATTTTCAGCTGAGAGGGAACAAGTGAAAGAATTATCCAGGCTCAAGCAAGACAAGAGATGAGAAAAATGTGTTTCCCACCGAGCTGTCGATATATGAGACAGGCTCCAGCAAAAGCAATTAATGTTTTATTGATTAACTCTTTTGGAAAGAGTCGGATAAATGTCTGGTTTAGAAAGGGATTGAAGGTCATAAGGATAAGTGTAGTACAAATATTCACAAATCAAACATAGTTTTAGGCATGATGAGTGCTGCGGTGTAACTAAATGTCACTAGTCAGCACCAAATAGCATCTTTTTCACAGCTGTTTGTAGATATTGCTGTGTGTCAACTGACTGCTGCATTTACATACACAAAACTACATTTTACAGTAAAATCCTGTGAAGCTTTTTTTGATCGGCCAGGGTCTAACACATACGGAAACCCATTACTGTGCTTAAGAGTCTCCAAACCAAACAGGGTAACCTGCATCCCACCTACACATGGAAATCCCAGAGATAGGGACTCCTCACCCGACTCCACTGATTCCCCAACACATAGAGGATACAGTTCAATATTCTGGTCCTCCCCTTCAAAGCCCTCCATGGTCTTGCTGCCCCCTACTTTTGCGACCTCCTCACCTCCTACCATCCTGCTCACTCCCTCCACTCAGCAGGCTCCGGCCTGCTTCACGTCCCCCACCTCACACGCTCCACCATTGGCGGACAGGCCTTCTGCCACTCTACCCCCACCCTCTGGAACTCCATCCCGCAGTCCCTCCGCCTTGCCCAATCCCTTGCCTCCTTCAAGATCTATCTCAAGACCCTCATCTTTGACTGTGCCTTCATTCTCCCTGCCTCGCCCCTGTCCTCCACCCTCCCCGATCCTGATCCCCAGCTCAGGTCCGAAACTCTGACAATCCAGTATCTTGGGACATCTTCTCAACGTCAAAGACATTTTACAAATGTAATTTTGTTGTTGTTCTTGTAGATTGTTGGGAATGAGCACTCTTTCCCTGGAAGGACGCATCCTGCTTACCTAATTCTGGAGAGTATTAGGCGCAGGTTGACAAGAGCCAAGGCTTGGAGACCCCATAGTGTACGTTGAGGTAACTGCTGGAGTCCAACCAGCTAAAATCACATAGCTTGCCCATTGATGTCACTGTCTGGCAAGCTTTCCTGCTGTTTATCCAGCTAAAACCACCCTACCCATTAGGGCTTTGGCTGCAGGGTTAACAGGAGCTGAGGGGGAGGATTCCCTGCCCCAGTGACTGGTCTGAGAAGCCTTGATGACTTGATAAGACACTACAAGTACGCAGTCATTAGACGTTACAGCATTCATGTGTGAAGGGCTTTGAGATGTTAATGGTCAGTGTTAAAGATACAAAATCAAATGTAAGGATTATTATTATGTTGCATTACTAGAAAATGACTATCAACGTTACCTCTACACTTGAGTTCAAATCTAAATGTGCAAGGTATTTTTTCTCATTACTTAAGTGTACCCACATCAAGTTCAACCCTAAACACCTTTCTGCTTCTGTGCTCTCAGCCACAGCTGAATTAAGGAATATTTTAAATTGGACTCTTCACCGTACTAGACTGACTGAGAGCAACAATCTGAGAATTTCATGTTCACAATTTATCATAAAAGCCTTTCTGATCCCTCCCACGTTGTGCCAGTGATTCAATGTGCAATGTAATTTCAATGCTCTGGCTCCCCTTGCTAATGCTGGCAAACATTCTGCTTTGCAGATTTCCCGAGTGCAAAGGAATGTGGACCACAGAATACACAATACATCACAAGAGCATTTTTTAAAGATAAGTTCTTGTCATCTGTTCATTTTATGAGCTGTGAGAGAGCTGGAAAATAATTAAATGTTGTTGCCAATCTCTCTTTGCTCACAATAATATAACAATCCTTTCTTTTGCTACAGCATCAAAACATTTCATTGAGCTTCACAGACAATTTTCATCAAGTTCAGGGACTGTGTATTTGTAGGCATACACAGCAGCCGATTCGCAAACAGCCAGGAAGTGAATGATCATTTTATCTAGGAGATTGTTGGCCAGGACTCTGGTAGAGAGAGAAAAACTCCCTTTTCTTTTTAAAGTGTTATGGGCTATTTAAGGTCTTTTGTGGAGTCCTGTAACTCAGTGGTTAGAGCACTCGCCTCGCAAGTGAGAGGACCGCAAGTGAGAAATGTTGGTCAAGTTTCCTTGCTCCACACGCCTCTGTTTACCTAGCAGTACGTAGGAACCCTATGGTTGCTAGTCATTTAGAGATCACCTATCCGGGGTAATAATTCCTTCAAAAAAAATTTGGTCACTCAATCCCTGATTGTTTGTGGGGCACTGCTGTGTGCAATTAACTGCCGTGTTTCGCCCAAAAAATATATAGTCAATTCACTTTACAGTATATTCTGTGAAGCACTTTGAGACGTCTAGAAGACTTGATAAAGCGTTATATCAAATTCAAGGATTATTATTATTAACCGGACCTGATCTGAATGATGGTGCCTCCAACAAGTAGTGCTCCCTCAGTAATGACGAGCATTTCCAGCCAAGAATCAACATCATGGAATAAAAAGTATCTTGATGCTGTGATGGGCAGATGGTAGAAGGGGGTGAATTCTGGGAAAAGGAGATCAGATAGGCTGAAAGGCCATTTTCACCTCAACAAATCTTGTGATCTTGTAATTTAAATTTGGTAATCATAATAATCTTTGCATTTGATGGAGCTCCTTATCACATTGTTGCCTCAAAGAGTTTCAGAAGATATATTTGAATGACTGTGTGTTTTGTGGGCGAACGGAGCAGCCAATTTGCGCACAGCAGTGTCCGAAATGGAGTGAATGACCAATTTTATTTTCGGGAGATTGTTGGCCAGGAAACCGGGAGAGAAACTCTCTTCTCTTTTCAAATAAGCTATTTGGAGACACTACTGTGCAAACTGGCTGCCTTGTTTCGGCCACTGTAGGATTTCTGCAATTAATGTGTTAAATAATATCTCAAATAATATTTGCGATGTTTATATCTTTGAAACATATGGTCAATCTCATATGAGGGGAGCTGGTTGTGACAGCTTCGAAGAAGGTTCTTGCTCAAGGAGAAGAGACAACAAACTGTTTTCATTACTTGTCAGTCATTTTCTCATGGAAAATTTTCTGCAGCAGGAGAGAGCTGTGTTGTATTTGTTTTAACAAAGGAACCATCTTGCAAAAGACAAGAGGTAAAAGGTCACCTAATCAACAGTATAAACGGAGATCGATTCGAAAGAGAGAAGGAAGAAATTGGAACTTGGAGTCGCGAACAATATTCTAGCTTCTAAAGAAGGAAGATCAAGACTACGATTTAAACAACACTAAACAGTACAATAACACCTGGATACTTTTGGGTGATATCGAACGGAATCGTACAGCAATACTTGGCTACCTTTTGAGGACTTATATTTGGATTCAAATGGGACATTAAATTGGACATTGCTCCTCTATCGCTCCCGCAGCATTTGGTTTGATCAACTTAAATCGTTGTGAACTACAGTATTCGTGGATACGAGCATAATTGGATGTATTCTTTTAATTACTTATAAGTATTAATAATCTGAATTAATAAATTAATTGTACATTTGTGTCAGTCCTTACTTCACTGCAGGGTCATGAAAATAAATTAACCCTTACACCACAAAATACACAGTCACTCCACTTTACAATGTGAAGCGCTTTGAGATGTCTCGACAACGTGATAAGGTGCTGTATGAAATGCAAGGATTATTATTGTTAATAATAAAACACATGACTATGGTGAGATATTTATCGCAGCCACAGACTCAGCAGTGAGTGACCGATAGGCCTTGACATTGAGCTCAGAAAGTCTGGCCTGACGCACAGTGCAGAGTTGGGGAAGCCCTCACTGATTTATCACAGATGGTGATGAGACAATAATCCAATGTGTCTGTGCTATTCAGGTGGATGTTAAAGATCCCGCATTGGAAAGAGAAGGGAGTTTCTCTGCAGATTTCTCTTGTGTTGTTGACTGGAATCCATTTAGAACTGGTTTGAGACAGCCACAAATATATTTTATACTGGGCTCTTTGCTTTCAATCGTTTAAATATTTTTATGTGAATTTTTTTTACATTTGATATACGGTGGATTTCATATTGGGAGGCTGTTTCAAAGAACTTTTGTGGGCAAACATGACAGCTAATTTGTACACAGCAACGTCCCACAACCAACCATGAAGCGAATTACCTTGTTTTAACATCTTAATGGCAGCTCCGACAATGCAGCACTTCCCAAGGGCTAGTGTTAACCTAGACCATATGCCGACATGGGAGTTAAACCCATAACCTTCTGACTTGGAGGCTAGATGCTACCAACCGAGCCAGGCTGACACACAAATATTGTCAATATAGTCTCTGTAACTAAAACAAGAATTATTATATAATGGAGCTGAGAGAAAGCAAAAACAGAACAGTGAGTAGCGGCATAACCATAGCCTGTGACAAAACCTGCATAAGCCCCATCGCTACCAGCCCCATTGCAACAACATCATTATTTCCCCCCAAATTAAATCTTTTTATGCCGTGATAATTCCAAAAATGAGCAATGTTAAAAGCCCTTGTTTTGAAACAGAGGCTTTGATGTCAGCCTCTGTTATAAACACCATAAACACTATACAGAGTTATTGATTCACTTTTAACATCTTTTCTGTTTTGAAGTTAATTTTTCCCTCAACAAAACAAACAAAAATTGTCAGCTCTGACGACAATTTCAGACGTTTTTCTGCTGTTAAAAAGAACCGGCTTCCAAATTAATAATAAAAATAATACTAATCCTTGCATTTGATATAGCGCCTTAACACATTGTTGGGACGTGTTAAAGCGCTTCACAGACTATACTGTAAAGTGAATTGATTATATTTTGTGGGCAAAGACTGAATTTAAGAATTGTCCACAGTTTTGTTTAATCTTAATAATAATCTAAACAATAATTAATAATAATCCTTACATTTAAAATAGTGAATTTCACATTGGGAGCACGTCAGCGAGATACTATCCTGCATGAAGGACGCTATATAAATGCAAGTTGTTGTTGTTATTGTCTCAAGCAGAATTTACTATAAAGTGTAGTGTAGTGGCCGTGTGTTTTAAGGCAAAAGTTTTAAGGCTAAGTCACCAAGAGGGAGGTGAAGTCTCTGAATTGTAGGAGCGACTGTATGAATCACAGTAAACGTCACACCAAGGGCTCAGTGAGGTATCCAGACAGAGTTAGGCATTTGTATAAACACATCAATAAATGTGGCCGAGGGATTGCCAGTAATGAGGATTCCCAGCCGCAGTGTTGAGCGCTTTGAGCTGTCCTCACAATGTGAAAAGGGCACTGTCCAAATATGGTTCTGTTTCTGGAAAAGAAATACAAAAATTTTGCTTATGCAGCAATGAACCTTTCTCAAATAGGACATCTGGCCCTCAACAGCCAAAAGGCTGGACCCACCCCTGGCCCCCATTGGCTTACGTAATAGTGAAGCGTTAAACCAGGTTTGAGTTATCAGGAGTTTACTGTATGTTATGTTCCACAGAGAGGCAGCATAGGATTTCAGCTAAAGGCTGATTGTGTCTCTCTGTTATCTGAATGTCTCTCTGTTCTATCAGCTTGTCTGACAGACATCAGGGCCTGGATGAGTATAAACTTCCTGCAACTGAATATGGACAAGATAGAACCCATACTCCTTGTCTCCCGTCAACGTCTTCACTTCTGTGCATCTAAACTCGTCAACCTCCCTGGGCTCTCCCTCAGACTCTCCGAACCAGTGCCCAACCTAGGCATCCGGTTCAACCCCCAACTGTCCTTCCTCCCCCACATCTGGTCCCTGACCAGCACCGCTTTCTTCCACCTCCACCACATTGCCCGCCTGCGACCGTACCTTACCACAAATGCAGCCGAAACCCTCGTATGTGTGTTTGTCACCTCCCGCCTGGATTTCTCCAACCCCCTTCTCGCCAGTCTCCCCAGCTCCACCATTCACAAGATCAGCTTGTTCAGACTCTGCCGCCCACATACTGACCCCGAACAAACTCCATACCTACATCTCATCAGCTCTGGCCTCGGCTCTACTGGCTTCCCATCATCGAACAGAACGACTTCACGATCCTCTCACTTTCGTGTTCAAAACCCTTCTCTCCCTGGCACCTCCCTCTCCGACCTTCTCACTCCCCAATCCATCATTCTGCTCGACCGGCACCAGCTCCTGTTCATCCCTCGCACCCTCTGCCCCACCATCGGAGGTCGTGCTTTCAGACACTACGTCCTGAAACTCTGGAACACTCTCCCACAATCCCTTCGCCTTGTCCCCTCTCTCCCCTTTATCGTCCCACCTGAAACATGCTCTGAGACGCCACGCTGCGTGGATGGCCCTATATAAGTGCAAGTTGTTGTTGTTACCTGCTTGTGCAAGTAAGCAGACTGGAGGTCAGCCCTCCCCTCCCTCACTGGGGCCCAGTGACAGACTGCTTCCAGGAGGCTTTTCTTGCCAAGGACAGGCACAAAACCAATCAGCACCCCCTCACCACTTACAACTATACAGCATTTGTGCCAAGAGATGCCTAGATTCGGAGTGAGATTCATTCAAAATAAAATTAATGTTGATGTGGAGAGAAGTGTACTAGCGATGTCCTACACACAGCAAAGAGAATTAGGGGTGGATTTGTATGAGAAGGTAAACAGTTTGGATAGCCAGGAAGGAGCTGGTGGGGGACGCGGGTTATGCTGTTTCAGATTCTTATGAGTTCTCTTGTGCTAAACCAAAATACACTTGAAAATGTTTTAATAATTTAAAGCAAAACTTAGTTAAAAGCTCAATTGCACGCTCCTTATCCTGTAGCTATCTTCCCAGTCTCTCTTTGTTTCTCAGCTTTGTTATTATATACATACTCTCAAAGATACTCTCAAGGACTGGGTAGCTCAATCCTTCAGAACAGCCAGATGAATCCTATTTCAAACATAACAGAGACAGACAATCTCAGGGTGACAACATTGGCAACACATTTCAGGCACTGCTGCTTACAATGCTGTTTGTGCTTTCAATTTCCATTTTTTTTTTAACCTGACGCCCTCTTGGAAATGAATAAAAAAACAAGGTTTTTTTACTTTTCAGAGCTGAATGCTTCAGCTCACTTTTGTCCACGAAGCACTTTGAAAATAAACATATCTCCATATCTCCAAACGAGCTCCCAATCTGTCTCACTCTATGCACTCATTATATGTTGGTCAGGTATCCTGAGAGGTGCAGAGGTCGGCAGAAAGGCAAAAACAAATTGGAATTTGTATAGTGTGCGCACCAGACTCTCTTCTGAAGCTGAATATCAGCGCTTTGTTCAATTAAAGGGGCATTGTTGCCATGTTTTTGTTGGCAAATTATTTTTGGAAAAAAATGACGTGTGGATTATCTGATTGCTTTTTTATATTAAAAAAATTAATTCAAGCAAATTAAATATGCAAACGGAAAGATTTCCATTTACTCTTGAAAAGTGTGGTATGTGTCCACTGTGTGGAGAGCTCCACAGGTAACCAAACACTCCACAGAGACAGACAATCTCAGGATTCCTCTCACTGGCTGTTCCCGGGCCTGAGATAAGTGTTCAGCCACTTGGCAGAACATCAATGTCCTCAGAAACACCTCGGCTTTACACACAGAGAGCAGCAAAAACGTACAGCCTGACTCACTCAGTAACAATGATAATAATAATCATTGCATTTGATTTAGCGCCTTATTATGTCGTTGAGACGTCTCAAAGTACTTCACAGAATACACTGTAAGGTGAATTGACTTTTGTGGGTGAAACGTGGCAGCCGATTGTGTACAGCAATGTTTCACAAACAGTCGTAGATTGAGTGACCACATTTTTTTTGGAGGGATTATTACACCCGGAAACCACTTTGGCGTCTACCTCAGAAGGCTGGTGGGTTCAAATTCTATGTCAGAACTTGAGCTCTCAGTCTGGGCTGACACTCCCAGTAATGCGAATGCCCTGCATTGTTGGTGCTCGCTGTCCTTTGGATGAGATGCTAAACCAAGGTCCTGTCTACTGCTGTTTGGATGGAGGTCAGGGTTGACCTGATATCTTTCCGAGTTTTCCTGACTCGACCAGACCAGACACAGAGACTCCTGAGCACAAAACTTAGTAAATTCTGGAGGCAGTCTCTGTTCGGGAAACATTTAATACAGTATTGGATACAGTGTATAGTTTGGGACACGACATGCCAAACGACTGCCAGAATGGTGGAAGGTGAACTAGATGGACCTTGATCTTCTTTTGCTGACCAAATTCTTATGTTCTCATTGCGACTTGCATTATTGTCAGTTCTCTCCCTCCTGCTCCCAGTGTCAACTCCAGTTCAGCTGCTGCCAGCAAAAAGGTACTGAAGATTGTGTAGTTTCCACAGTTCATTCAACATCAAAGGGAAACAGTGCAATTTTAGTGCTACAAACGGGAGCAACAGGATTAAGGTTCCGCTCAGATATTTTTTTCTTATATCATACAAAAAACACAAATGCAGGGAATAATTATTTTAATAGGCTGTGAAAGGTGAGCTGTGAGGCTTGAGGCTCCATTTTAATTTAATTTTATAGGAGCTTTGCTGAAGTCTTAATTGGAATTTCTTGTGCAGAGACCAAAAAAAAACAAATTAAAATTAATTCAAATGAGCGAGGCCTGTCAACACAGCCACGATGATTGACAGCAGTAGGCCTGCCCCTCAGCTGCTCCCCTCAGCCCCTGTGCTGACCCGATAGCCCCTCAGCCCCTCCCCATAGCCCCTCCCCAAGCCTCTTAAGTGCTTCATAGGGTAATTGCTGATAAGTGTAGTGACTGTACATTGGTAGGCTTGCTAGCTCCTGAGCAGCTACTTTTCATTAATATAAGAATGTTCCATATCCAATTACTTGCGCTGTCAGCCACGCAACGGATAACTTGGGGACAAGCAGAAGGAGAATTGGCAGAGATAGGGTGAGTGATGGTGTCTAATTGGGACTTGTGTTGCAATCTGCACTTGCCCCAGAGTGACCTTTGCTGACAGATTCCCCAACTTTATCTTGATTCATGTTGTCTTTAAGGGAACTGCCACGCTCTACAATAATGCCTTCCACCTTATAATAATAATAATAATAATAATAATAATCCTTGCATTTGATATAGCGCTTTTCACGTCGGGAGGACATCCCAAAGCGCTTCACAGAACATACTATAAAGTGAATTGACTGTATATTTGTGGGCGAACGCGGCAGCCAATTGCGCACAGCAATGTCCTACAAAGAGTTGTAGATTGAAAATGACCAATTTTTTATTGGTTTTGGTTTTGGAGGGATTATTATTAGGCTCTGTGTGGAGTAAGGAAACTTGCCCAAGGTTTCACCCTCTGCCTGGAATTGAACTCAGGTCTCTCACTTGCAAAGCGAGTGCTCTAACCACTGAGCTACAGGACTCCACCTTGTACAGCTAATGTATGCCCTTCGTTCACAGGCACATAAACACAACCTGGAAACATGGTGTTGAAGCAACAGCTCTTTGGGGCACTATGCAATATCTCAGTTGTAATAATAATAATAATAATAATTATAATGATAATAATAATCCTTGCATTTGATACCGCGCCTTACTTTTTTGGGACGTCTCAAAGCATTTTGCAGAATATAGTGTAAAGTGAATTGACTTTGTATTTTGTGGGCGAAACATGGCAGCCAATTGTGCACAGCAGTGTCCCACAAACGGTGGTGGATTGAGTGACTGAATTATTTTTTTTAAGAGATTATTACCCCGGAAAAATAATTCACCAATCGAGGTTCCTACTTACTGTTAGGTAAACAGAGGCAGTGGATGGAATAAGGAAACTTGCCCAACATTTTGCTCTGTCTGAGAATCAAATCCAGGTCTCTCACTTGCGAGATGAGTGCTCCAAACATTATACTACAGGACTCCACACCATTATAGAAACAAAACTCATTTCTGGCTTAGCAAAGTCTTCCTTACAATGTCAAATCCTGTTTGTGTGAACGTCTTTGTCATATTCCTCAGTGTTTATGTTCCCACGCATGTGGGAATCCAAACCCCAGTTGAGTAATTAAATGGAGGAACATGATAAAGACATTTAAAGTGGTGGTGATGGAACTACATGCAGGCTGTTTGACTTAAGAGTGGAGAAGCAGAACTAAAGGATGTTGGTTTGATTAAA
Source organism: Callorhinchus milii (assembly GCF_018977255.1). Taxonomy (NCBI): domain Eukaryota; kingdom Metazoa; phylum Chordata; class Chondrichthyes; order Chimaeriformes; family Callorhinchidae; genus Callorhinchus; species Callorhinchus milii. The sequence goes on from NW_024704750.1 coordinate 107,582, forward strand.
CAAACCTCCAGCAAGTCTGGAGATCAGAAGGATTGTTTCCCCACAGACTGGTTGTGTGGATGAGGTTCCCAATGAAAACTAACATTGTGCTAATTAAGTGTTCACATAAGAACAGAATAAGTAACTGCCTGGGAACAAAACACAAAATACTGCAGATGCTGGAATCTGAAACAAAAAAGAGAGAGCTGGGAATACTCAGCAGGTCAGGCAGCATCTATGGAGAAAGGAAAGTGAGTCAACGTTTCGGATCCACGATCCTTCGTCAGAACTGGGGCATGTTCCCTATTTTCCCTCTCAAACATGCCCCAGTTCTGATGAAGGGTCGTGACGAAGGGTCGTTGACTCATTTTCCTTTCTCCATAGATGCTGCCTGACCTGCTGAGTGTTCCCAGCTCTCTCAGTTTTTGTGCCTGGGAACAATGTTGGAGTTGATAAGGACAGGTACAGACTGAGTTGAAGAAAATCTGACAGCACGCAATAGTCTCTGGGTCTGGGGCTCTGGTGGACAATCCACAACAAGGAGTATTATCTTAGAGCTTGGCCATTTAGGAGTGAAATCAGGAGGCAGTGTTTCACACAAAGGGAAGTGGAAATCTGGAACTCTCTCCCCCAAACAGCTGTGGTTGCTGGATCCATTCACATCGTCAAGACTGAGATGGATAGATATTTGTCAGGTCAGCGCATCAAGGGATATGGGGCAAAGGCGGGTAATTGGAGTTGAGGTACAGATCAGCCATGATCTTATAGAATGGTGGAACAGGTTTGAAGGGCTGAATGGCCTCCTCCTGTTCCTATGTTCCTAGTTATGGTTGAATTGTAAAGGTGTGGGGAAGAAAGGATATCTACAACGACAACAACTTGGATTTATATAGTGCCCTCCACGCCGGACGGCATCTCAGAACGCTTTACAATAATGGATCCCGGGACCGAGCCAGGGGGAGGGGGAGGAGCCAGGCGGAGGGGGAGGAAGGTGACCAAAGGTGCGGTCGAAAAGAAAGGTCTTCAGCAGAGACCTGAAAATAGGAAGAGAGGGAGCGAAGCGAAGGGAGTGAGGAAGTGTGAGTTCCAGAGCCTGGGAGTATAGTGGCTGAAGGCATGGCTACCGAGGGTGGAGTGGAGGACTCGGGACGAGGAGGAGGCCAGACCCGGAGGAATGAGGACAATTGCTACTGTTTTGAGGAGAGAGGAGGTCAGAGAGGTCAGGATGCAGAGGAGTGCAGGGATTTGAATACAAGGCTGAGGATCTTGAAATTAATCCTCTCTGGGACAGGCAGCCAGCGCAGTCTGGCCAGGACTGGGGTGATCGGGGAGCAGAGCTTGGTGTGGGTGAGAATGCGGGCGGCAGAGTTTTGAATGATTTGCATTTTATGGATGGTAGTGGATGGGAGACTGGCGAGGAGGGTGTTAGAATAGTCCAGCCGAGAGGTGACAAAGGTATGGACCAGGGTTTCAGCGGCTTTTGGAGTGAGGTATTGGCGGAGACGGGCAATGCATCAGAGGTGGAAGAAAGAGGTGATGGTGAGGGACCGGATGTGGGGGAGGAAGGATAATTGGGGGTTGAACCTGACGCCTAGGTTGCGTATGGGTTCGGAGAGTTTCAGTGGGAGGTCGGGTAGGTGGAGGAGGTGAGAGCTGTGAGATTTTAGACGTTGACGAGAGCCAACGGTTTCTGTCTTGTCAACGTTCAGCTGAAGGAAATTTGCACTCATCCAGCTCCTGAGATCTGACGGGCAGCTGACAGAACATCAGGGAACTGGGGGTCGCAAAGAGAGGTGGAAAAATAGAGTTGGGTGTCGTCTGCATACATGTGGAAGTGTACCCCATGTCTGCGGATGACATCCCCAAGAGGGAGCATATAGATCAGAAAGAGGAGGGGGCCAAGGATGGATCCTTGGGGTACCCTGCAGGTGACCTGGTGAGAGTGGAAGGAGAAGCCGTTTGTGCAGATGTACTGCTGTGTCTGTGAGGAAGGACTCGAACCGGGCGAGTGCGGTCCCAATGAGGTGGATGACAGAGGAAAGGCGGTGGAGGAGGATGGCGTGATCGACTGTGTCGAACGCAGCGGAGAGGTCCAGGAGGACAAGGAGGCAGAGGCATCCCTGGTCACAGAGAGAGAGGATGTCGTTTGTGACTTTCACAATTGCAGTCTCTGTACTGTGGACGAAAACCGGAATGGAGGGGTTCGAAGAGGGAGTGGGAGGAGAGGTATGTGCGGCGTTGGTTGGCAACAACGCATTCTAGGACTTGTGCGAGGAAGGGCAGGTTAGGAATAGGGCAGTAGTGGCAGGGGTTTGAGGGATCTAGAGAGGGTTTTTTCAGGAGGGGAGTGATGACAGCAGTTTTGAGGGAGGCAGGGACTGATCCGGAGGAAAGGTACTGGTTGATGACGTCAGCCAGTAGTGGGCAGAGGAGGGGGAGCTGGGTGACAGTAGGTTGGTGGAGAGGGGGTCGAGGCAGCAAGTGGTGAGTTTCATGGAGGTGATGGTTAGTGAGAAGAAGGAGGGAGAGATGGGGAGCTTTTTTCTGGAGCTTTAGCTCAATTACCTTTAATGATGTGGGGAGAATATAGCTCTTGTGTGGGTTAAGACTTTACAGGGTCCGGGATGAAGTAGCTTGATGGGCAAATAGCCTTTTCTTGTTCGATGCTTGGTTCCGAATGGCCAATTTCTCTAAAGGAGCATTGACCAGGACATTAAGAGAAACTCCATTCTCTTTTTCAATAGTGTGTGGGGAATCTTTACTGTTTACCGGAACAGGCAAATGGGACTTCGGCTTAACATTTCCTCTGAACATTCTTATTCATCTTCCAAAGGCAAGAAGGAGGTGGAAATAGGCGTGTTCAATAAATTGCATTTATATAGCGGGGTAGCTTAATGGTGGCGGAGCCTGTCGATGAGCCGGGAGGAGAGAGGAGGCGTCTGTAAGCATGATCTAAGAGGAAGATGTTCAGACACGATCTGAAAATAGGGAAGGAGAGGCAAAGGATTTAGGGAGAGTTCCAAAGTTTTGAGGCGTAGTGGGTGAAAACACGGCTGTCGATGGTGGAGTGGAGACGAGGAACAAGCAAGAGGCTGAGCGCAGGTGGCGGGTGGTGAAGTGGGGAGAAAGCAGGAGGGAAGTGTTAGGGCGTGAAGGGATTTGTAGTCGAGTGTGAGGATCTTGAAGATCCTTGGAAATCCGAGAGAAAGGTGTCAGAGCTTTGCTGAGGTGTGAAGTACAGCGTTTAACCTTTGTCTTGAAGTAAGAATGTTTTTCATTTCAGTTGTTGAGATGAGAGTGGCACTAGGTGTAAGGTTGAGCGTGACTGCTATACTAACATGGGACCTGAGGAGGTTCTGTACCATGTGACTGACCTGATAGAGCAACATGTAATATTTCCCCTTTGGGTAATCAGATTCAGACTCTACACAAAAGATTTTCCTTTGGTCCTGAACTGAATTCAAAACACAAAGCTAACAGCAAGCCTTTCTTTTTTATTGTAACAAATATCCCTTAATTTAGCCAATGACAGAAAATAAAATACCCCAAACTATTTTCCATTGTTATCACTGAAACCTGGTTTTAATTAAAGGCAAGGATTATTGAGAATTTTTATGTAACTGTTGATCTAAGTATCCATTTTTTGTGCAGTTTTCCACATGGATGGCTGCTTCTCCGCCAGAAAACAAATCTACTCAACAGCTCTATGCGACGCATAAGTAATAATAATAAAAAAAATCCTTGTATTTAATACAATCCATGACTGTTTGTGGGACACTGCTGTGCGCAATTGGTTGCCACATTTCACCCATAAAATATACAATCAATTCACTTTACAGTATATTCTGTGAAGCACTTTAAGATGTCTAGGTTCCTACTTAGTGCTAGGGAAATAGAGACGTGTGGAGTAAGGAAACTTGCCCAACATTTTGCCCTGGGGGAATGGAAGCCACGTCTCTCGCTTGCGAGGCAAGTGCTTTAACCACTGACCTACAGGATTCCACTTCCTGTGGGATTCCTTGGTTCGGACTCACAGCAATTCCTTGATGGTTTGGCAGACTGGAGTGACATCCTTGGCATGTGATCTTCGACCATGTTTATGGTCACCTCCTCCCTCCCCCTGGCTTGGCATCAGGCTCTGCAACTGTTAAGCGCTCAGAGACTCTGCCCCATGTAAAGAATGATATATAAATACAAGCTGTTGCTTCTCCAGGCTGCTCAAACTCAAACCTGTCAGCCCAGACCTTTGCAGAGTACTGCTGTTCCTTCATTTCCTTGTACATCAAGCTCTCTGAGACGTTACCCTGCATGGAGAGTGCTATATAAGTGCAAGTTGTTGTTGTACATGGGTCATTTAGCACCAATCTTGTACGTTATTAAAATGTTCAGGTTTTCTACGCATCGGCTGGAAAACAAATTTCAGAACTTGACCCCGAATGCCGAGAGGTGATCATTTTCTATGGGTTGACAGCTCACGGTTACTGTAGGAACTGGTTGACAGCTGATGTGCGGCACCTCTGGTGAGGAGATCCAAGGGTGTAGGAGGCCGCGCTCTTATCTGACATAGGTCTTAGCTGACAGAGGTCTTAGCTGACACAGGTCTTAGCTGACACAGGTCTTACCTGACACAGGTCTTAGCTGACACAGGTCTTAGCTGACACCTCAAGCAGCAGCTGCCGTTGTTCAGCTATGAGGAGACGGTCCCAGGGAGAACGATACAAACATTTTAATCAGTGATTAGAAACATGTCATTTGTTTTTTCAACTATATTTGGCAACAGGAAATGCAAATTGTTGTTGACCCCTGTGAATGATTAGGACCTTTCCATGCTGTGGTATTGTTGTGTAAATCACCCGGTACAGTACATTACAGCACGTTCATCAAAAGGTACCTTTGGAGTCCTGTAACGCAGTGGTTAGACACCCGCCTTGCAAGCGAGCAGATCCGGGTTTGATTCTTGGGCATATAACAACAACAACAACTTGGATTTATATAACACCCTCCACGCCGTCTCAGAGCGCTTTACAGTTTAGGATCCTGGGACCAAGCCAGGGGGAGGGGGAGGAAGGTGACCAAAGGCGCGGTCGAAAAGAAAGGTCTTCAGCAGAGACCTGGGAGAGGGAGCGAGACAAAGGGGGTGAGGAAGGCAGTTCCAGAGCCTCGGGGCGTAGTGGCTAAAGGCACGGCCGCCGAGGGTGGAGCGGAGGACTCCGGGGACAAGGAGGAGGCCAGACCCAGAGGGCGAAGACAACAGGTACTGTGCTGAGGAGAGAGGAGGTCAGAGAGGTAGGGGGGTGCAGAGGAGTGGAGGGACTTGAATACGAGGGTGAGGATCTTGAAATCGATCCTCTCTGGGACAGGCAGCCAGTGCAGTTTGGCCAGGACTGGGGTGATCAGGGAGCGGAGTTTAGTGCGGGTGAGAATGCGGGCGGCAGAGTTCTGAATGAGTTGGATTTTATGGATGGTAGTGAATAGGAGGGCGAGGAGGGCGTTTGAGTAGTCCAGCCGAGAGGTGACAAAGGCATGGACCAGAGTTTCAGTGGCTTTTGGAGAGAGGTATTTGTGGAGACGGGCGATGCGTCAGAGGTAGAAGAAAGCGGTGCTGGTGAGGGACCGCATGTGGGGGAGGAAGGATAATTGGGTCGAACCTGATGCCTAGGTTGCGTATGGGTTCGGAGAATTTTAGTGGGAGGTTGGGAAGGTGGAGGAGGTGAGAACCCTGAGAATTTAGACGTTGACGAGAGCCAAAGTGTATGGCTTCCGTCTTGTCAACGTTCAGCTGAAGGAAGTTTCCGCTCATCCAGCCCCTGAGATCTGACAGGGCAGCTGACAGAACATCAAGGGACTTGGGGTCGCAAAGAGAGGTGGAAAAATAGAGTTGGGTGTCATCTGCATACATATGGAAGTGTACCCCATGTCTGCGGATGACATCCCCAAAAGGGAGCAGGTAGATCAGAAAGAGGAGGGTACCAAGGATGGATCCTTGGGGTACCCCGCAGGTGACCAGGTGAGAGCAGGAGGTGAAGCCATTTATGCAGATGTACTGCTGGCAGTTTGTGAGGAAGGACTCGAACCAGGCGATTGCGGTCCCATCGAGGTGGATGACGGAGGAAAGGCAGTGGAGGAGGATGGCGTGATCGACTGTGTCGAACTCGTCAGAGAGGTCCAGGAGGACAAGGAGGCAGAGAGAGAGAGTTTGGTGTTTGTGACTTTCACAAGCGCAGTCTCTGTACTGTGGGCGGAAACCGGACTGGAGAGGTTCGAAGAGGGAGTGGGAGGATAGGTGTGCGCGAAGTTGGTTTGCAACAATGCGTTCTAAATAGGGCGGTAACGGCTGGGGTTTGAGGGATCTAGGGAGGGTTTTTTCAGGAGGGGGGTGATGACAACAGTCATACGAAACCTTAGGCAAGTTTCCTTACTTGACACACCTAATAATAATCCCTCCAAAAAACAAAACAATAATAAATTGGTCATTTTCAATCCACAGCTGTTTGTGGGACATTGCTGTGTGCAATTGGCTGCTGTGTTTTGCCCACAAGTATACAGTTAATTCACTTTACAGTATATTGTGTGAAGCGCTTTGAGACGTCTAGAAGATGTGAAAAGCGCTATATCAAATGCAAGGATTATTATTGTTATTATGACCTGATTGTTAGTTGATTAACAGATTGCTTTCCGAGCGTAATAATACCTCCAAAAAAAAATTGTGTTACTCAATCTGCGACTGTTTGTGGGACACTGCTGTGTGCAATTGGCTGACGCGTTTCATCCACAAAATACAGTCAATCCACTTTACAATATATTCTGTAAAGCACTTTGAGATGTCTCAACATCATGATAAGGCTCTATATCTATATCAAATTGCAAGGATTATTTTTATTACCAAAATATTCACAACAGATGTGTTACTGTCTCTCTTACTGGCGAGATCTGGGAGATTGTTCTCCATTTGGTCTAAACTCACTGAACAATAAACAACAACAACAAGATTCCATTTATAAAGCGCCTTTCACGTCAGGAGGACGTCCCAAGGCGCTGCACAGTTGGGTCATGACCCGAGCAGGGGGGAAATGGTCAGGGTGAGGGGAGGGAAGGGAGGGAGCGAGGAGCGGGGAAATGGTCAGGGTGAGGGGAGGGAAGGGAGGGAGCGAGGAGGGGGAAGAGAGTCGAGAAGGGAGCTGAAGGCACGGTCAAAGAGAAAAGTCAGTTTGCAAAACTCGGACTCTCCTCCTGAGGGGTTCATTAATATTCATTCACAACTACTCCCAAAAGCAGTTAACCCATGGTTACTCCGAACTCCATGTACCCAAACCTCATGAAGATTGACATGCTAATTAATGTGTCAATAACCGACCAAAGCCTTATGAATTCAAGCAAATTTAGATTGTAAACTCTGTTCTACATTTCTGTAAGTCTCTTCTCAAGTCTTTGTTTTTAAAGTTTGCTTCTTGTGTTCTGAATCTAGCAACCACTACACACGACTAATATCCCAAACCACAAAATACACAGTCACTAGAATTTGCAGTGTATTCTGTGAAGTGCTTTGAGACGTATCAAAGACGTGATAAGGCACTATATCAAATGAAAGTTTTTTTTATTATATTAACATTTAAGAACGCAGAGGCCTTATCCTTAAGAAAAGTCTTAAAATTTGAGATAGTACAGAATTTCTGAGGAGTTCAACGTGGCTCAGTTAATATCACCAACCACAACTTGCACTTATGTAGTGCCCTCCACACAGGGTAGCGTCTCAGAACACCCTTGGCACTGTGTCAGAAGTTGGTGGGTTCACACCCCACGTCAGAACTTCGAACTCAAATAGTCTAGGGATGCACTGCATTCAGATGAGAGGTTAAACCATCGACCAGTCTGTCTGTTCAGATAAACATTAAAGATTCCATGGTGCTATATGAAAGGAGAAGGAGTTTCTCCTGGTGTCCCCCCTGATGTGAAAGGCATTATATAAAATGCAAGGATTATTTAAAATTCTTAAATTCAATTTTCCAAAATTTTGCACGGTCTTAATTTTACAATAAATGGTTTTAAGGCCAAGGCCTTGGGAAATCTTTGGGCCTCAGATCTCTTAAATAAGTAGAAAGAGTGAAAATATTCAAACTAATTTTATGTTACTGTACCTACGAGAAAGGCTGCACGAAAGGGATTGCACTTTTTAAGAATAAATGTGCACGTTAATTATCACATTAATTTGGGGAAGATGGAACCTGATCATGGAATATTACAGATTTTAATCCTCGAGTTACATTGGATACTTTTGGCAGAAATTTCCCAGAGCCTTATCTTTATATGTAGTTCTTAAGAACATGAGAATTTGCTAGACAAAAGAAGACCAAGGTCCATCCAACAACAGCAACAACAACTTGCACTTATATAGCGCCTTCCATGCAGGGTAGCATCTCAGAACACTACTCAGTTCACTTCCACCATCTGGCACATGTCGTGTCCCACAATATTGTTTCCTAAAAAAAGTCTATCTAATTTGGATTTGAAAGAATCAACACTTTCTGCTTCCACCGTCTCCGAAGTCTGTTCCATTTCTTACTCACTCACTGAAATAGTGTTTCTGCAGATTTGTTTTGAATTTAACCCCTTCAATCCAGGTCACGTCCTCTGGTTCTATTGTTCTGGACAAGTTATCAAGGTCTACATTCTCCAAACCTTTAGAATCTTAAAAAACAATTCTTCACCTCCTTCAAAGGATAGAGTCTCTCCACAATGGTGCAGGTTGTACATAATCAGCAAAACTATTCTGGTTACCAACACCACACGGTGTGGCTGGGGTCTGGCTAGATATCAATTAGTAATTAATATTAATTAACAGTCACTTTTCGTTTTTTAAAACCTATTTTACTGATTTCTATTCTGAGCCACTTGTCAAGTTGTCAGGGACCATTTTGTTGGTGGGGGAGCGCGGATGGCAGTGGCTGTTTTGTGGGGGATCTTGAAGGCTCTCACCCCCACCCCCCACCATCACCCCTACCCTCAGTCTCACCCCCATTGAAACCTGAATAAAGCCCATACACAAGGGCAAGATTTTCTTTATGATGTAATTATTCAGACTAATGCTTAATGACTTGTTATATGGATTCATTCCTATCTTATCAATGTTAACCACTTCTACTAAACACAACTCCTATTATTCCAAATTAGGCTGATATAAATGTCTCTTTATTGATTGTTGGATCTGTTTTTTTAATGGGTTTTTCTCACATTAAATTGATGTGCCGTCCTATTGGGTAATAAATTGTAATTAAAAGTTGTGTCTGTTGCCGGTAACAATGGGAATCAAATCTCTCTATATTTATATATACCGGGTCACCAAATAGACGTGTTTCTATTACAATGTCTAATAAGTCTTAAAGAAGCTATGAAATTTTGGAGGATTTTAGATAATAGGGTAGATATCATGACTTTTTAGTCACCCTGTATATGTAACAGACACACAAACATAAACAGACACATATATGGAGTCCTGTAGCTCAGTGGTTAGAGCACTCGCTTTGCAAGTGAGAGAACTGAGTTCAATTCCAGGCAGAGGGCGAAACCTTGGTAAAGTTTCCTTACTCCACACAGAGCCTAATAATAATCCTCCAAAAAAAAACAATAATAAATTGGTCATTTTCAATCCACAACTGTTTGTGGGACATTGCTGTGCGCAATTGGCTGCCGCGTTAGCCCACAAATATACAGTCAATTCACTTTACAGTGTGTTCTGTGAAGCGCTTTGGGACGTCCTCCCGACGTGAAAAGTGCTATATCAAATGCAAGGATTATTATTATTATATAAATAAAACATATACACATATTTATTATAAAATATTTAGAACAATATTGACATATTATTATAAATCTCCACACCCCGCGTCTAAGAATTTTTCCTTCTAAAGGGTCAGTGAAGCTGGTGCCAGTTGTTGGGTTGAAATCAATACCTTTCTATATTGTACTATTATCTCTCTTTCACTGAGAAGAAGCTCATGGCTTCTATTTTACACCCTTCCGAGAGAGTGTAGTAGAGATTACGATCCTTCACCCCTCACAGCCTTTTATTGGCCTTTTATTCAAGAACTCTAGCACTTCTGAAGATGATTAAGTTTATTACATTTTGCCAATTTATGATTACTGTAGAAAATCCCTTATTGTCAAAATGTGTTAAATCTAACCCCCACACTGAACATAACCCCATCATCTCAGAAGTAAGATCTTTTCTAACCACAGGTTAAGACTAAGAGGTTAATCTGCAGGATTATAAATGACTGACATGGGATGTCATGGGATATTTAACGCCACCTGAAAGACAGAAGGACCTCGGTTTAACATCTCATTGAAACAATGGCACCTCTGACAATGCAGCAATGCCTCAGCACTGGCAGCATAGACTATGAGCTCAAAGTGCCAACATGAGGCTTTGGAGTCCTGTAGCTCAGTGGGTAGAGCACTTGCCTTGCAAGCGAGACACCCGGGTTCAATTCCAGGCATCAGGGCGACACCTTGAGCAAGTTTCCTTACTCCACACGTCTAATAATAATCCCTCCAAAACAAAACAATAATAAATTGGTCACTTCAATCCATGACTGTTTGTGGGACGCTGCTGCGCGCAATTGGCTGCTGCGTTTCACCCACAAATATAGAGTCAATTCACTTTACCGCGTATTCTGTGAAGCGCTTTGAGACGTCTAGAGACGTGAAAAGCGCTATATCAAATGCAAAGATTATTATTATTATTTTGACGTGGAGGTTAGAGAGCTCTGGACTGAGCCAGGCTGATACTGAACAAACTGGGATTAGATTGGTTTGAGGAGTGTTGCAGACCTGATGGGCCAACATCAGCAGTGGGTCTTCAGCCTCTGCTCCCCCATCCCTTGGAACTCCATCCCACATTTCCTTCGCCTCGCCCCCTCCGTCACCTCCCTCAAGACACATCACATGACCCTCCTCTTCAACTGTGCCTTTGGCCACCCTACTACCCTCCCTGACCTCCACCCTCCCTTACCCCAATCCTCCCAGCACAGGTCCAAATCCCTGACCATCCAGCGCCTTAGGATGTCGTCCCGATATGAAAGGCGCTGTACAAATGCAATTTTGTATTCTATTATCATGTCATCGAGGTGTCTCAAAGTGCTTCACAGGATATGCTGTAAAGTGGAGTGACTGTGTATTTTGTGGGCAAAACGCAGCATCCAGTTTGCACACAGCAGCGTCCCACAAACAGCCACAGAGTGAGTGAATGATTTTATTTGGGGGATTTGTTTGTCAGGACGCTGGGAAAGAGAAAATCCATTCTCTTTTAACATCCACCTGAACAGGAAGACGGGACCTTGGTTAAACATCTCATCTGAAGAACAGAACCTCTTACAATGCGACATACCCCAACGCTCCATTAGAGTCAGCTTAGTCTATGTAAATCCAAGTCCTCCACAATCTTCTGCCTCACTGGCGAGAATGCTTCCCACTGTGGCAGGCTGACACACTCATCACACAAATAAATTGAATGCAGTGCCATTTTACTCTAGGTTGAGTGACCAGTCTTACTTAATAGAGAAACAATTAAATGTTGTAGTTAATTAGAAAGGATGTGGATCCCTGTTCTGTCAATAAAATCATTGACTGAGCTCATCAGCTAAAATTCTGCCTGAAATTTCACGTCACCTACACGTCACGACAGAAATATAACTGAGGATTTCTCCTAAGCAGTGGGGAGACAGGTTGTTTCAGACTTTCGGTGAAACTTAAAGGGAATTTGCATTGATAGTTTCCTGTACAATAACCTCTACCTTTAGATAGGCACTATATAAGTGCAAGTTGTTGCTTAGTGCTAACAGCTTAATTAAGGACCTGGTGAGTGCGACAGTGGGAGTCTGTAAGGGTTAATTTATTTCCATGACCCTGCAGTGAAGTAAGGACTGACACAAATGTTGTACAATTAATTTATTAATTCAGATTACTAATACTTATAAGTACATAAGAACATAAGAATTAGGAACAGGAGTAGGCCATTCGGCCCCTCAAGCCTGCCCCACCATTCGATACGATCATGGCTGATCTTCTGACTGAACTCTAATTACCTGCTGTATTCCCATATCCCGTAATTTTAAGTAATTAAAAGAATATATCGGATTATGCTCGTATCCACGAATACTGTAGTTCACAACGATTTAAGTTGATCAAACCAAATGCTGCGGGAGCGATAGAGGAGCAATGTCCAATTTAATGTCCCATTTGAATCCAAATATAAGTCCTCAAAAGGTAACCAAGTATTGCTGTACGATTCCGTTCGATATCACCCAAAAGTATCCAGGTGTTATTGTACTGTTTAGTGTTGTTTAAATCGTAGTCTTGATCTTCCTTCTTTAGAAGCTAGAATATTGTTCGCGGCTCCAAGTTCCAATTTCTTCCTTCTCTCTTTCGAATCGATCTCCGTTTATACTGTTGATTAGGTGACCTTTCACCTCTTGTCTTTTGCAAGATGGTTCCTTTGTTAAAACAAATACCACACAGCTCTCTCCTGCTGCAGAAAATTTTCCATGAGAAAATGACTGACAAGTAATGAAAACAGTTTGTTGTCTACAAACAGTCGCTTGTTTCTCCTCCTTGAGCAAGAACCTTCTTCGAAGCTGTCACAACCAGCTCCCCTCATATGAGATTGACCATATGTTTCAAAGATATAAACATCTCAAATATTATTTGAGATATTATTTAACACATCAATTGCATAAATCCTACAAAGCTGCATTACAAGTGGATATAAAATGGGATATAATCATTAATCCTGGAATCTAAAGCAAGTCAGGCAATTCAGCTGCACGTGTTAATTTCATTATCAATAACAACAACAAATGACATTTACACACACCTTTCCCGTCAGGAGAATGTCCTGAGGTTCCGCACAGTCAGGTCAGTAATTATCAGACATTGAATACACCAGTTGAGGTTAGTTAATAAAACGCTTTTTTAAAAAAACAAAAGTAACCAAACTAGACAGGGGGAAACCTACAAATAATCTGAAATGTAATATAAATTCTTTACATAGCTGTTTCTCACCCACAAAAGTATAGTCAATTAATTTTACAGTAAATCCTGTGAAGCACTTTGAGACGTCTCGACGACGTGATATAAGGCATTATATCAAATGCAAGGATTATTATTATTATTTGGAAATCAGGGATAAAATAGGATTGGGGCATTTTTGGTTGTGACTAAAGAGACAAAAAGACAAAGTGACTTTCTATTTTGAAAGGAGAGATAGCAGCCCTAATCTTTAAAATTACATCAACCGTAATTTATAAAAGAAAATATTAAATAGCAATTAAGCATTAATATTAACACATTCCATAGATATTGTACCAGTTTATAACCTATTTGTTTTAAGTGTTAATTATTTTAGGAATAATGGAAGTAATTTATGTTTGAGTAATGTCTTCAAGTGATGGATACAATACAATACAAAATTACATTTATATAGCCCCTTTCACGCCAAGGATAGATTATATATTTTTAGACAATTATCTATATAGCATTTGCTTCTCCCCCTCCCCCCAACCCTAGCTCATTAATTCTTAAATTAAATTCATTGAATACACTTTACTTACAACAGAAACTTTCATTAAATTCTCTCCCGTTGCCAAGAGAGTTGAAATTCAATTATTGCCGCTGTGTTTTGCGATGCGTGCAAATACACTACGAACAGTGGCTCCATTGAGCACCAGCCACACAAGCTTCACTGAGCAGGGGCATCAGGGCTTCTATAACTTGGTGACGCAGATAGAGCCTAAAGGGAAATAGTGTAGGAACAAACTCATATTCTCCTTTCCGCAGGTTTAAAGGTGAAGTGTGATCCATGGGAACTGAAAGAATAACGTTTAAACATCTCTGACATGTAGGGATGAGTTCCTCAGACTTCACCATTTAGGGAATTAATCAGCATGATATAAGAACAGAAGAATTACTCGAAAAAGAAGCCCAAGTTCCATCCAGGTCGCCTTCCACCATCCTGGCAGTCGCTTGACATGTCGTGTCCCAAACTATAAAAATACGTATAGCAAGATATTATTTTCTAACAGAAATCGACCTAATTTGTTTTTGAAACAAACAACACTTTCTGCTTCCACTGTCAGACATCAAGTCCTGGATCAGAGCTGATTTTCTTCAGTTAAACGTCAACAAGACCAAGGCTCCTGGTTGTCCCTTCAGCGCCTCCTCACCTCAGGCGCTGACAAAATCACCAGCCATGGTTGCACACTCCCCCTCACTGAGCCAGTCCGGAACTTTGGGGTCTTGATTGACCCTCAACTATCCTTTCTACCCAACATCTGTGCCATGACCTGCTCTGCCTTCCCCACCTCCGCAACATCGCCCGACTCCGCCACTGTCTCACACCACAGGCGACCGAAACCCTCATACATGCCTTCATTACATCGAGGCTCGACTATGCAAACTCCCTGCTTGTGGGCCTCCCCATCTCCTCCCTCCACAGGCTGCAGATCATCCAGAACTCTGCAGCCCGTGTCCTCTCCCGCACTAGCCTCCGCGACTCTATCACCCCCAACCTTGCCCAACTCCACTGGTTCTCCATCACACAGTTCAAGATCCTGATCCTCACCTTCAAAGCCCTCCACAGTCTTGCTCCCCCTACCTCTGTGACATCCTAACCTCCTACCATCCTGTTTGCTCCCTCCACTCAGCGAGCTCCGGCCTGCTTCACATCCCCTGCCTCGCTCGTCCCACTATTGGCGGGCGGGCCTACTGCCACTCTGCCCCCACCCTCTGGAACTCAATCCCATCAGTCCCACCGCCTCACCCCCTCCCTTGCCTTCTTCAAGACCCATCTCAAGACTCTCCTCTTCAACCATGCTTTCAATCTCCCTGCTTCCTCCCCTGCCCTCCACCCTCCCCAATCCCGACCCCTGGTTCGGGTCCGTAATGCTGTCTGTTCAGCACCTTGGGTCGTCCTCCCGACGTGAAAGGTGCTATATACATGTAATTTTGTTGTTGTTGCTGTTGTTGTCTATATCCCTCAGGAGACTGTTCCATATGTTTACTAGTCGCTCAATCCACGACTGTTTGTGGGACACTGCTGGGTGAATCGCTTGCCACATTTCAACCACAAAATATACAGTGAATTCACTTTACAGTATAACCTGTGAAGTGGATCATAAGGCGCCATATCAAATGTAAGGATTATTATTATTATAATATTGCAAGGTACCAAGAGACTCAATGTAACTGCAATATAACCACATAATGTTGCAATCCTGAGACTGATTATCATTCATATCTTTATTAACCTGGGACTTACCTTGCTCACCATTATAATTCCTCAGTGATTAAAAACAAGGCAGCCAACTCAAACACAATTTTAATAATTGCTTGAACACTGGCTGGTATATTGTTGTAGTGTTTTAGGGCAGTAAATCAGTCTAGCTGATTGGCAGGACCTGGAAGGGCAGACCCTAACTCAATGCACACTCTGGGGTCCCCAAGCCTTGGCTCTTGCCAACCAGCACCTAATATTTTCTAAAATTAAGTAAACAGGATGTGTCCCTCCAGGGAGAATTCCATTTCAACAATCTATCTCTGAGATTTCCATGTGTAGGTGATATGTGGGGAATTCTTAGCTTGGTTATATAATAATATAGTAATCCTTGCATTTGATATAGTGCTTGTTTGGAGACTCTTAAACATGGTGATGGGTTTCCACGTGTGTCAAACACCCGGCTGACCAAAAAAAAACAAATCCTTTGAAATTTATGATCTGAATCTGAATGGGTTGCTGAGAGGTGAATAGTGTTAAAAGGTCTGACATGAAGTGAATTTGGACAATTTTAACCTTGGATCCCCAAGACTTCAGGTCCTTATCAGAGCACCTGCCCATAATTGATCACTAGTTGTTACTAACCAGGAACTGGTTGCCTAGAAGCAGATGGAAATGTCATCCTGGCATGTTATGTGGGACCCTCCTTAGGCAGCAGCATATTGGCAGGATCATGTGGAGAGTTTCACACAGTGTCTGTCCTGCAACTAAATCTATCCATAGCATGATTGATGAACTTGCCAGTTACTGGCTGAAACAGTAGAAAAATATTTCTTCTGTTGACCTGATGAGCTCTTGACTTGATAAGCATGAGAATCATTCCCTATCTCAACATAGTAGCAATGTTTCGCCCACCCACATGGAATAAGAAATGGGTTTTGAGCATTCAATTGAGGTTGACGGTCCATGATATAAAACTGTTGTGCCATATGGCATAACAATCGGGCTTTCGCTTCAACACTTGTCATCCCCACCTGCTCCTTCCTTTACTGCCAAAATGTCTTTGAGCCATCGACAGACCAGTTCCAATTGGCCAGTGCCTTGTTCATAACGTGGGAGTTTGCTCACCAAAATAGTCACACCACTTTACAGTAAATACTGTGAAGCGATTTGAGATGTCCTCCCAACATGAAAGGTGCTGTATCAAATGTAAGGATTATTATTATTAATAGGCAAGTTTCCTTACTCTTCTGTTTACCTCTGTTTACTTAGGAGTAGGTAGGAGCTTGGTTGTTAGTCAATTGGCGGATCTTTCCAGTGCTAATAATTCTTCAAAAAAAAATTGTGATCACTCAATCCATGACTGCTGTGCACAATTGCCTGTCACGTTTCGCCCACAAAATACACAGTCAATTCACTTAACAATTAGTTACAGCAATGTAAAGTAATATAACCCATTTCCCATGAATCTGTAGTAATAAAGATGATAAATAGTAACATTTTGTGCAAAAATAAATAAGGAAATGCTTATTCCTTGCCCAAAGTCTTTAGCTCAGTGGTTAGAGCACTCGCCTTGCAAGCGAGACACCTGGGTTCAATTCCAGGCAGGGAAACCTTGGGCAAGTTTCCTTACTCCACACAGAGCCTAATAATAATCCCTCCAAAACAAAACAATAATAAATTGGTCATTTTCAATCCACAACTGTTTGTGGGACACTGCTGTGCGCAATTGGCTGCTGCGTTTCGCCCACAAATATACAGTCAATTCACTGTACAATCTATTCTGTGAAGCGCTTTGAGATGTCGAGAAGATGTGAAAAGCGCTATATAAAATGCAAGGATTATTATTATTATTATTATAAATCCACTGGCTTCCCAACACACAGAGGATACAGTTCAAAATCCTGGTCCTCACCTTCAAAGCCCTCCACGGTCTATCTCTCCGACCTCCTAACTTCCTACCACCCTGTTCGCTCCCTCTACTCAGCGGGCTCTGGCCTGCTTCACATTCCCCCGCCTTGCTCGCCCCACTATTGGCAGGCGGGCCTTCCGCCACTCTGCACCCACCCTCTGGAACTCCATCACGCAGTCCCTCCGTCTTGCCCCTCCCTTTCCACCTTCAAGACCCACCTTAAGACCATCCTCTTTGACCGTGCTTTCGATCTCCCTGCTTCCCCCCTTGCCCTCACCCCTCAGCTCGGGTCCGTAACTCTGTCTGTCCAGCGCCTTGGGACGTCCTCCCGACGTGAAAGGAGCTATACAAATGTAATTTTGTTGTTGTATTTGTGCAGTTGTTTTTGAGTCAACAAAGCCCTAGCATGGCTTTCCCCATTCTTCAGTGATTATAGTACTCAAACTTTTGAATGAAAAACAATGTTTATTTGTTTTGCAAAAAGATTTTTGTTGCTCCTAATAGAAAACCCAACCATTTACTTTCAACAACTCATTTTTCATTTATTTCGCTTTCCTTATTTTTATATTTCGTTCACACAGCTTCTTAAAGGGGCATCATCTTCCCTAATAATAATAATCCTTGCATTTGATGTAGCACCTATCATGTCTTCGAGATGTCTCAAAGCAGTGTCCCAGAAACAGTCATGGATTGAGTGATCAAGTTGGGACCTCCTCAAAATCTACCGCTCCACTCTAGCCTCGGCCAAGTCGTTCTTCTACTCAAGGATAATCCCAGGCTACTGTTTTCTACCACATCCCGACTCCTCCGTCCCCCCCGCCACCTCACGCAGGTCATCTCCTCCAACCTTCACTGCGAGGAGATGCTGGATTTCCTTGAATCCCAAATCAAGGGAATTCGCTCCGCGGTCACTTCCCCTCCAACATCCACCCACCCCCACCCCTCCCTCCCACACTCCGTCTCCTACCCATCCTTCCCTACACACTTTCCTACCCGTTTCCCCACCCTCTGTCACCAAACTCATCCTATCCCTGAAACCCACCACCTGCTCCCTTGACCCCATCCCTACTCCACTCCTTATTCCCAGCTCCACCTCCTTGCCCCACATATCACAGACATCGTCAACCTGTCCCTCTCCTCTGGCTCTGTTCCCACTCCCTTAAAAACTGCCACCATCACTCCCACCTTGAAAAAACCCTTCCTTGATGCGTCGCAGCTATCAAGCTACCGGCCCATCTCCAACCTCCCCTTCCTGTCCAAGGTCCTGGAATGAGTTGTCGCCTCCAGCTGCGCTCTTTCCTCTCCACCCATTCATTATTCAAACCCCTTCAGTCGGGTTTCCGTGCTGCCCATAGCACAGACACTGCCCTGGTCAAGGTCACCAATGAGATCCTGACCATCTGTGACTAGGGCTCCCTCTGCCTCCTCGTCCTCCTCGACCTATCGGCAGCATTCGATACGGTCAACCATGCTATCCTCCTCCACCGCTTGTCCTCCCACCTCAACCTTCAAGGCCCTGTCCTTGAGTGGTTTACGTCGTACCTCTCCCACCGTCTTCACTTTGTTTCCACGAATGGCTTTTTCTCCACCCCCCGCACAGTCTCGTGCGGTGTCCCTCAGGGCTCTGTCCTCGGTCCCCTCCCTTTCACCCTCTATATTCTCCCCTTTGGTGACATCATCCGCAGACATGGGGTTAACTTCCACATGTATGCGGATGACACCCAACTCTATCTTTCCTCCTCTACCCTCAACTCCACGACCACCGATGTCCTGACAGCTGCCTGTCCGACATCGAGTCCTGGACGAGAGACAACTTTCTTCAGCTCAACGTGCGTAACACTGAGGCCCTCCTGATTGGCTTGCGTCAGCGCCTCCGCACCTCAGGCGCTGACAGCATCAGCATCCAAGGCTGCACTCTCCACCTCTCAAAGCCGGTCAGGAACCTCGGGGTTCTGTTCGACCCTGAGCTGTCCTTTCTCCCTCATATCCGCACCACAACTGGCACCGCTTTCCATCACCTCCGGAATATCGCCAGACTACGGCACTACCTCACCCCTCACGCTGCTGAAACTCTGGTCCTCGCCTTTATCACCTCAAGGCTGGACTATGGGAACTCTCTCCTCGCCGGCCTTCCCTGCACCTCCCTCCACACTGCAGGTCATTCAGAACTCTGCAGCTCGTGTACTGTCCCACACCAGGCTTCGGGAACACATCACTCCCACCCTCGCCCTCGCTCGCCTCCACTGGCTCCCCATCCCCCAGAGGATCGAATTCAAGATCCTCATCCTCACCTACAAGGCCATTCACGGCCTTGCTCCCTCCTACCTCTCTGACCTATTATCCCCCTACCTACCTGCCCGTACCCTCCGTTTCTCTGGATCCGTTCTGCTCCACATCCCCTGCCCCAACCACCCTACCATCGGTGACCGGGCCTTCAGCCTCTCAGCCCCGAGGCTCTGGAACTCCATCCCCCAGTGCCTTTGCCTTGCCTCCCCCTTTCCTCCTTCAAGGCCAGTCTCAAGACCTTTCTCTTTGACCTTCAGCCTTCAGCTCCCCTCTCGACTCTCTACCCCCTCCTCGCTCCCTCCCTTCCCTCCCCTCACCCTGACCATTTCCTCCCTGCTCGGGTCCTGACCCAACTGTACAGCACCTTGGGACGTCCTCCCGACGTGAAAGGTGCTCAATAAATGGAATCTTGTTGTTGTTATTATTTTTTTAATTTAAATTTATTTTTAAGGGATTATTACCCCTGGAAAAGCGATCCGCCAATTAAGTAACAACCGGGTTCCAACTTACTGCTTGGTAAACAAAGGCTTGTGGCATAAGGAAACTTGCCTAATGTTTCACCCTGCCAGGAATCAAACCTAGGTCCTTTCAATTGTGAGGCGAGTGCTCTAAAAACTGAGCTACAGGACTCCACAACGTAAGAGAGAGTGGATACAGCAACAAATCAGTTTCTATAGCTGAGGTGAACTGTGCATTTTATTATCGATTCAGTTGGCCAGTTGGCTCTTTGCTCAGTGACAACCTGTGATCTATTTGTTTTCGATCTTTACATCAGAAAAGCTTTCAGAGTCCTCACTCACCGCACCTCATGAGAGAAAGCAAAAGAAAAGTTGGAAGTTACAGATATAATGATTCAGAACCCAAAGTATACAAAATACTGCACATTATACAACAGTGGATTGAGAACCTACATTACAATTGTTTATTCATTGTAAAAACCGCTGACCAAAATATAAGGGGATATTGTACTCTTAAGGAAACCCATTACAGAAACCCATCTTAAATCAGCCGGTCAGAGACTTGTTAGAAAATAGCACACCCTCAGTTTCCAAGGTGACGCCATGAGAGACCTGATGCACTATTTAGTTGGGTTACAAGAAGCCACGCTAAACGTAGCCTATTTTGAAATATTCCTGCGAGCTTTGAACCCATCAACAAGTCATATAATCACTGTGAACAATTGGCTGTTGGGTTTTCTCCACAAAATATACAGTCAATTCACTTTACAGTGTATCCTGTGAAGCGCTTTGAGACACCTCAATGATGTGACAAGGCGCTGTATCAAATGGAAGGATTATATTTTTATGAGCTTTGTGATGTAGAGGAGTGATATGTGGTCAGGTTGATGGAGATGATGGAGCAGTATTGGAGCTGTGTTTGTGGTACAATAGAAACCACAATAGCCCACAAAGGCAGTTGTGCTGCCTCTAACAGCTGGTTTCCGAGCACCAGCTGTGGGTTATCTTCTTGGCCTGAGAGTGTAGTAGCAACTGGCAAAGATGCTGATAAAATTATGGGAGTGGGGGGGGTGAAGGGAGGGAAAGACAGAAGGGAATCAAAATAAATACAAATGGAGTAACATTCAGTTGGGCATGGCATTGCAAGTTATAAATAAACCAGCCAGAAAAAGATGACTTGTTTTAGCCATCCATAGGTTATTAGCCAGCTGTGTTGTAAATATCAGAAATAATCTATCAAGCGAGGCAATAAAGACAAAGATAATGGGGTTATTGAATGTAAAATAAGATCCATCTGCTGAGGTAATGTACTAGAGGATGAACACTGGTGCACCGATATCTGTTCTCATTTTCTCACTATCTGACAGTAACTATCTGACAGTAAAGAGCAGTTTGCACCCATTGTGTAGCATTCCCTCATCAGGGTTCAATGAACTATTCCCCTTTTTCCCCCAAATCTAAATGATTGGGTAATAATATTACAGAGGAAGTGTATTTGAGAGTATAATAATAATAATCGTTGCATTTATTATAGCACCTAATCATGTCTGAAAGCGCTTCACAGAATATACTGTAAAGTGGATTTACTGTGTATTTTGTGAGTGAAACGTGGTAGCCAATTGCAAACAGAGTGTCCCACAAACAGTCGTGGGGAAAAACCTGGCAATTGGCATGAAGATGGATGGCTTCTTGGAGGAGCTAATTCAGACATGGCCTCCTGCTGTGTTGTGAGTTTTTATGGTTCTAATTCCACAGGCGGGTGGGTCGGTAACCCGAGGACACCAATTTAAAATAGTTGTTAAAAGAAACAGAGGGGAGGTGAGGAGAAATGTTTTCACACAGCGAGTTGTTGGGATCTGGAATGCATTGCCTGAAAGGCTGGTGGAGGCCGATTCAATGACAACTTTTAAGAGAGAAGTAGATAATTATTTGGGTTTGAAGGGCTATAGGGAGAGAGCGGGGGAGTGGGGTTGATCAGGGCTATGGGGAGAGAGTGGGGGCGTGGGATTGAATTGGAAGCTCTTTTCAAAGAGCCAGCGCAGACACGATGGGCCGAATGGCCTCCTTCTGTACTGCATCATTCTATGATTCTATGAATTGAATTGGTTGATGCATACCCTTGCAAAGCTCCACAACTATCCAGTGCTGCATTTTACTGAACACGAATACGGTGTCAGCCTAGACTGTAAGTTCAAAGCCCTGACTTGCAACATTCTGACACCAAGGCACAGTACACAGTGATTACCCTTTACATAAAGTCCTGTGAAGCGCTTGGAGATGTCTTCCCAACATAAGGTGCTGTATCAAATGCAAGGATTATTATAAAGTATTATTCAAGTTACTGATGGGGCACCCTTTTGCCTTAATAAAGTTGATATCAATGTGGGATAATAGTCTAAAGAATTAATTAATGTAACCCAAAAAGTAGTTCATTCCTTCAATGCCAATCTGATTTTAAATCAATTGGCATTGATGCTAACTAATTAATGCCTCCCTCCCTCCTCCCACTCCCTCTTCAACCCCTCCCACCTACTCCCCCTCCCCACCACCATCTGAACCTTGAGGAGGATGGTTTGTGGTCAGTGATTGAAAGGGAGAAGTGCTTAATTGTCCACAAATACTATTGGGTGAATTATCACTGTCTCACAAGGTTATCACCACTCTAACCCTCCACAGAGGCCCACTGGCATTGCAATGAATTTTCAACCGATTATAAATCACGCTGAGGAGTATATGTGTGTGTGTCCTCTCTGCCTCTCATCATTCTGCTAATTATTGGATGAATACAGATTTTTAAAAATTAGTCTTTTTTTGAATATTTCAAATAGAACCATATGATCGTTGCTGCAGAATTACACTGGTGTCTGAGCCATTTGTTTCACATACTTTATTTATAGAATGGCCAGTGCACAGAAACAGAGGAAACTTTCATGATATTTTAACAATGAACCGCTAATTGCGGTATAATTGGCTCAGTGAGAGGGGAAATTTTTAGGGCATCATTTGCTTAGCAACAGTGAATGTCCTATTTTCATCTGATTGGCATATCCACCATGTACTGACTTCATTTGCCCCGGATCAGCTCATTAGTTATTTACATTTATACATTTTCTCTCTCCGTTTCTTCCATTTCCCGCGGCTCTATCTAGCATTCTTCTCCACCCCCCGCCCCCCATCCCACGCACCCCACTTCCCTCCCACAAGTATTGGGGCAGATCACTACACAGATATCACCTGCCCAGGCCACTCGCTTGGGGTGAGATTGCAACAGTCGGCTTCAGCAGCCATCTATCTCTGCCACCTTTCCCTGTATCAGGTGCTGTGCCTTGTGGTGGGTCTGTCAGTACCCTTCGCTACATAAACTGCTCTTGAATGCTGGTTGGCTCTGGGGGTGTGAACCTCCCAGTCAGTGCAAGGATGTGTAGCAAATATCTCCAATCTCCTTGGTACAGGCAACAGAAACATTCCATATCCAAATGGCCATACAATGAATAATACACACACGTTACTCAGTTAATAGGGTAATAACATTAGATAGTCAAACATATGAAGAACTGTCTTTCCAAAATCTTCCAGGCAAGTGTGCTGGAGTTTGACACTATACATGTCCTGGTTTTGATAAGTAAGCAATGAGAGCCACAATCACTCCCACATACACTCCTGTTCCGATGGTGATGGAAAGTGCAGCTAGGAACAGAGCTCTCCTTGAGGCTGAACTTGCTCGTGGATAGTCTCCCTTGGCAATCGCTTTGCTCGTCTGTAAAAGAAGGAATAATATTTGTTCCATGATTGTAATATATGCAGATGGGACCTCGCTTTTAACGTCTCAGCTGACGGATGCCACCTCCAATTATGCAGCAGTGAATTGAAGTGTCAGCACAAACTGTATGAGACCAAGGTCCTAAAGTGGGGCTTGAACCCATAACTTTCTGACTCACAGGCGAGAGTGATACCAGCTGAGCCAGGCTGCCACACAATGGTCAGAGCTCGGTTCTAACATTCTAGAGTTTTATTCCACAGTCGGCAAAGAAACATAAACCTTAAATCAAGGTATTTGAAATGGTTAAGAATACAAACACTTACAAGCAGTTCTGAAATTCAGCCTCAATTTACCGATGTATCTGTGAAGATATTTTATTCATTAACAGAACTGACCCAAGCTTTTCAGAGAATATAGATTAAATTCCCAGCAATTCCATTCTTTGCTAAGATTGACAACAGCACCTCTCACCTGCCTGTTACTCAACTGATTTTTGAATGAGTTGTTCCAGCAATTTGCTAAATGCTAATTTTTCAAACTATTCTATATTCATCCACAAAACACATAGTCACTCCACTTTACAGTATATTCTGTAAAGCGCTTTGAGACATCTCAATGACGTGATATGGCGCAATATCAAATGCAAAGATTATTATAATTTAGACGACCCACATGTTACATCATGGGTTTACTGTAATATCTTTAATTGGATTTCAGCCAGGTGAAATATTGAAAGGTTATGGGGGCAAAAAGGATACATATTATAATAATAATCCTTACATGTAGTATAGCAACTTTCACTTTGGAAGGATCTCAAAGTACTTAATAATAATAATCCTTGCATTTGATTTAGTGTCTTACCACATCTTCAAGACGTCTTTTCATTTTCTTGTATTGCAAATTAACAGACGTTTTGATCCAGTGAATGTATATTCTTACAGTAAAGCTCCATAGGGAAAGTAGTTAATAACTGAGGTATTGACAGTGGTTCCCCCCTCTCCCCTTCTCTGTAAGCCATTGACAGAATAGCAAATGTAATAAAACATCAATTATTTCCAGAATAAATGACTTGCTGTCAAGATATAATAGCAAATAACAAAGAAATATAATGAAAAATTTGCAAAAAAATTAATTATCTGATACAAATGAACTTTATCCAAACAGGTTTGTTCACTGGGCTACATTAACAGCTAGATCCATGACAATGTAATTGACTTAAGATGGTCAATGGCTTTCACAGCACCTGTCACAATGTGTAACTGCTGACAATGAGATCCATAATAGAGCTATCAGCTTATCAAGGATTGTAATTTATTGAAGTTGACTATTCAACCCATTGTTTGGTTGAGTCGACAATTATCTAGTTCATACAAAGAAAGGATTCAGGCAAATAGAATTGATTTCTGTTTTGATGGAGAACGCCTGCTAACTGGTTTCTGTAAGATTTTCAGTTGTTAAGCAAACTGCCACATGCGTCTGCTGTAAGACGATCACATAGAAATCCCTAACACATAGAACCCTGAAATATAATAATAATCTTTACATTGATATAGCTCCTTATTATGTTGTTGAGATGTCTCAAAGCACTTCACAGAATATGCTGTAAAGTGGAGTCCTCTGGAGTGTTAGAGCACTCGCCTAGCAAATGAGAGAACCCAGGTTTAATTCCCGAAACCTTAGACAAGTTTCCTTATTCCACATACCTGTGTTCACCTCGCAGTAAGTAGGACCCAGTCATTAGTCGATTGGTAATATTTTCCGGGGGTAATAATTGATATAGCACCTTATCACATCTTCAAAGCGCTTCACAGAATATTCTGTAAAGTGAATTGACTGTAGTATTTTGTGGACGAAATGCAGCAGCCGATTGCACACAGCAGCGTCCCACAAACAGTCGTGGATTGCGTGATCAAATTATTATTTCTTTTTTGAAGGGATTATTACCCGGGGAAAGCGATCCCCCAATCGACAGATATTTGGCAGCTGTTCACCAATGTTCTCCTAGAGCCCAGCACAATGGTTTTCGGACACGTTTTGATGTTAGAAGGGAAGAAAAATCCTTTCAGATCTTTGCTCAGCATTGATTTAGAACCGTTCTTCATGTGAAAAGATTGATCAACCTCGACAGCTTCAATACTTGGCACCTGATGCTCTGCCCGCAAAGAGCACTTTAATTGCTGCAGATATTTCAGGTTTAGCAGAGAGGAGGTAAATTCCAATGAGTAGAGTTAATCTCTGCCAGAACTGTGGAAAATTCTTCAATTCACTCTTAATTTGTTAGCTGATTTTTCAGGTGCCAGTAAAGTTACTGCTTTTCCAACATCAAGCAGAGTAAACTCCTGATAACTCATCACTGCGCCCTTTCTCTTGGAGTGACAAGTATCAGGAGTTGATATATTAGCTGTATCTACAACAACAACAACAAGATTACATTTGTATAGCGCCTTTCACGTCGGGAGCACGTCCCATGGTGTCCCAAGGTATCTATCACAAATTAGATACACAGAATCTATTTCCTCTGGTGAGGGAATTCAAAACAAAGGGCGTCATCTTAAAATTAGAGTTAGGCCATTTAGGACTTAAGGAGTCCTGTAGCTCAGTGGTTAGAACACTCGCCTCGCGAGTGAGAGAGCTGGGTTCGATTCCCGGCAGGATGAAACCTTGGGCAATTTTCCTTACTCCACACGCCTGATAATAATCCTTCAAAAACAAACAATAATAAAATTGGTCACTTGAATCCATGACTATTTGTGGGACACTGCTGTGTGCAATTGGCTGCTGAGTTTCCCTGACAAAATATACAGTCAATTCACTTTACAGTCTATTCTGTGAAGCATTTTGAGACGCCCAGAAGACATGAAAAGTGCTATATCAAATGTAAGGATTATTATTATTATTAGGAGTGAAATCAAAAGGCAGTAAAAATCTGGAACTCTCTCCCCCAAAAGGCTGTGGATTATCCATTCAAATTTTCAAGACTGAGATGAATAGATATTTGTCAGGTCAGGGTATCAAGGGATATGGGGCAAAGGCGGGTATTTGGAGTTGAGGTAAAGATCAGCCATGATTTAATAGAATGGCAGAACATGTTCGAGGGACTGAATGGCCTCCTCCTGTTCCTATGTTCTTATGTTTACTGCATTGCTTCCAGGCTGTAACTCCTTCCTGAAGTACTGCTGTTGTTGTTGTTAAAGTGCCAACAACTATGTCAATATTATAATGTGATTCTCTATTTGATTATATGCCTAAAATGTGCCCGTTTCTCTGTATTGTTTTAATTAGTGGCTTATAATGTGAGGATTTGAATAGTCTCTGTGGCCTGGTCTTCACAGCAACCACAGCTGTTCTGAATGAAATGAGTTATCCAACTAATGAGCTTTCTGCAGTCAGTCGTGAATGATATTAATGGCACCGAACAGCCAGTCCTTTAAATTCAACTGAGTAGTTTTAAAACAGCCAGTGTTGGCTGAGAGAAGGAAACACAGCTCGAAAAAGCTGTTAGTAGCCGTTTGCTGAGAAGGAACGTGTCAGTGAGGAAATGCAGAGACACTGAAGTAGATGTGACATTCAGGTGAGTTTCAGCTGTGAAGAAATGAGAAAGTGTCTGTGTTTTGATGTGGGCATGAGGGACTGAAAAGCAATTAGATAACTAGAATTTAGAGGTGATTTAACGGGGGGAATTGAAGTTCATTGTAAATTTTGAACCAAAATAATCGATTTTCTCTTGAAAATCGATTCATTGAGTTTGAGATTCTGGAAACAACCATGTCATTTTACACATAAAATCTGGTTGATTAATATCAGAATGAGAAGTTTTCTCTCTCTCATTCTTATTGGATTCTACAAAACCAATGTCTTCACAAAGCAATTAATCTCCTGTGTATCTACTCTTCATCCTTGACATAAATAATCATTAATAGTAAATAATAATGAATCAAAAAAAGAAAGTTTTCCCACAACCCTTAACTGACAGAGCCACAGGTTAGACCATCCCCAGACTCTTATTGACTTGGAAATGCCACCAAGTTCTTCTGTTAAAATCTTGAGGGCAGAATATTGTGTTTCAAAAGTTTGAAGAAGTTTTCCACAAAGCACGGCATGTATTGGTTCATTACTCTCGATATTACCACTCATGGGAGCAATTGTACTTACAGGAGAATACAGTATAACATTCCTAATAGGTGGCATCCACTAACACACTCAGCCAAGCACACACATGGGCTGTAACCTGTTCCTTAATGGATAGAAAACTTTGGGCCAAAGGGAGGTGACTTCAACAAAGAACAAAGTGAACAATGGTGTTAAAGAGACAGAATTTCGCTTCAAGGCTCACTAATAATAAATAACTAATAATGACTCAAAAGGTGGAATAATTGACAGAAAGTCACAGGCGACTAGTATAATGTGCGCTCCGAGACACCAGCCCAGGGCTGCTGACGTATATTAATGTATTATCGGTGACCAGACAGTTGTTAGCCACTTAGAGCTCATGTTACAATAGCTGATTGGCAGATCACTTTCCTGGGGTAATAATCCCTTTAAAAAATAATTTGGTCACTCAATCCACGACTGTTTTTGGAACAATGCTGTTTGCAATTGGCTGCCGCGTTTTGACCTCAAAATACACAGTCACTACACTTTACAGTATATTCTGTGATGCACTTTGAGACATCTCAAAGACGTAATAAAGTGCTATAACAAATGCAAGGATTATTATTATTATAAACCTTGCATTGGATGTAGTTCCAAAACAGCTCAAAGTGCTTTGCAGAGAATAAAAAGCAAGTTCCCATAAACAGCCATGGAGAAAGTAACAAATTCATGGAGGATTGTGGGTCAGGACATGTGGAGAAAACTCTCTTCTCTTTTCCAGTCGTGTCATAGAATCTTTAACATCCACCTGAACAGGTGGTTTAACGAGTGCTATTTCTGACACTGAAACACTGAGTGTCAGCCTGGAGTATGAGCTTGGGGCCTGATGTAGAGCTTGAACCTACAACCTTGTGACGCAATATGGGGATAATGCTACTAACTGACACTTGAATCTGACAGCAAACTGCTGTTTTTTCAACCCGAATAACTTCAGAATGATTTATTAAAGGCTTGCTGGAAAGCGGTGAGACAATACAAGGCAATTAAAATAAGAATCCTATATGATTTTAATAGGACTGAGATTTGATGTGTAGTTCTCCATAGAGAGATCATGACATTTATCTGTGAAATATAACATTGTGCCAAATCTCTTGCTATGTTCATTGCTTTTTTTATATACATGTTCCATTAATAAAGATGCCTTAACCTCATGGGGAACACTTGATATTGGAGTTCCCATTGTACAGGATTACAGTGCAGTGCCCAATAATAATAATAATCCTGGCATTTAATACAGTGCCTTATCACGCCTTTAAGACGTCTCAAAGCGCTTCACAGAATATACTGTAAAGTGAATTGACTGTATATTTTATGGGTGAAATGCGGCAGCCAATTGCACACAGCAGCGTCCCACAAACAGTGTGGAATGAGTCATCAAATTTTTTTTTGCGAGATTATTATACCCGACAAGTGATCCATCAATCGACTAACAACTGGGTTCCTACTTACTGCTGGTAAACAGAGGCGTGTGGAGTAACACAACTTGCCTATGGTTTTGCCCCGCTTGGGAATTGAACCCGGGTCCTCTCGCTTGCTGCACTATCCACTAGGTTACAGGACTCCATAAACTCAAGAAATATGCTGGGTTACAATGCAGTGATCAACATACTGGATCACAGTGCAAGAGAGAGGAACAGAGGAAGAAGCTGTAGGCCAAAGTTACCCAAATTAGTTTTGTTTCTCTTGTAAACTCACCAGAAAACATCAAGGAAAAAGACTGCAAATGACAGCCAGCTCTCTGGCGTTGGATGAAAAACAACAACAACAAAATTACATTTGTAAAGCACCTTTCACATTGGGAGGATCTCCCAAGGCGCTGGACAGACAGAGTTTCGGATCTGAGCTGAGGGTCAGGGTGGTGGAGGGTGGAGGGCAGGTGGGAAAGGAGGGTGATTGAAAGCACGGTCAAAGAGGAGGGTCTTGAGATGGCTCTTGAAGGAGGCAAGAGATGGGGCGAGACTGAGTGACTGCGGGATGGAGTTCCAGAGGGTGGGGGCAGAGTGGCAGAATGCCCACCCACCAATAGTGGGGCGAGCGAGGTGGGGGATGTGAAGCTGGCAGAGGTAGGGGGGGAGCAAGACCGTTGAGGGCTTTGAAGATAAGGACCAGGATCTTGAACTGTATCATCTGTGTGATAGGAAACCATTGGAGTCGGGCGAGGATGGGGGTAATAGGGTCCCGGAGCCTGGTGGGGGAGAGGACACCGGCTGCAGAGTTCTGGATGATCTGCAGCCTGTGAGGGAGGTGTTGGGGAGGCCGACAAGCAGTGAGTTTGCATAGTGGAGTCCTGTAGCTCAGTGGTTAGAGCACTCGCCTTGCAAGCGAGACACCTGGATTCAATTCCTGGCAGGGCGAAATCTCCTTACTCCTTACAAGTTTCCTTACTCCACATGCCTAATAATAATCCCTCCAAAAAAAACAAAACAAAAAATGAATTGGTCATTTTCAATCCACGACTGTTTGAGGGACAGATGCTGGTGTGCGCAATTCGCTGCCGCGTTTCGCCCACAAATATACAGTCAATTCACTTTAAGTCTATTCTGTGAAGCACTTTGAGACATCGAGAAGATGTGAAAAGCGCTATATCAAATGCAAGGATTATTATTTATTATTATTATAGTCAAGCCTGGATGTAATGAAGGCGTGAATGAGGGTCTCGGGGGCCTGTGGTGTGAGACAGTGTCGGAACCGGGCGTTGTTGTGGAGGTGGGAAGGCAGAGTGGGTCATGACGCATATGTGAAGTAGAAAGGATAGTTGAGGGTCAAACAAGAACCCAAGGATCCGGACTGGCTCAGTGAGTGGGAGTGTGCAACCATGGCTGGTGATGTTGTCAGCGCCTGAGGTGAGGAGGCGCTGATGGGAGCCAATCAGGAGCCTCGGTCTTGTTGACGTTCAACTGTAGAAAATTAGCTCTGATCCAGGATTTGATGTGTGACAGACATTCTGTCAACATAGCAGTGGTCTTGGAGTTAAGGGTGGGATGAAATTTTTTGTTCCCACAGGATGGCATTAATGCAAAGCACATTGGTGGGCGATCTATTTATTTGGGTTGTCAGTGAGGTACCTGATAGACAAATCCTAAATCTGATAGTTATAGATATATAAGCCAGCCAACTGAGAAAACATCAAAAGAAATTTCATCTTCTGGGTGAATTTCCTGAGAAATGTTACCAACAGAGTTCCTGAATAACTATCTATATTCACCCCCATCAGTAATTGAATCCTGGCTGAAACTGACCTTCTCACCCCATGAATTGTGTGCTCAGAATACTATTTTAGCCCATAATGTGAGCTGTACCTTTATGTGCTGATAGTCAGGGTGGGAGAGAAATGCTCCATTTCCCCAGCGCTGTCATCCTTCACCTTCACAACATGCTCCAGATAGAAAACCATCTCTAGTTAGATCAGAGAAAGTAGAACATTTCCCAACCTCTGCTCTCAACAGGCTCCTCGAGACAGGAGAAACTGAGAATTGAAAATCTTTATTTAATTCTCAACTACAGCCTTGAGAAAGAGAACAGACAAAAGCATTTCTCTCACTCTCTCTCAGCCACTTTCTGTCTCTCTCTCAGTCTCTCTCTCTCTCAGCCACTCTCTCTAGACACTCTCTTGATGTTATGGTAGTAAGGCTGCTTTCAACCGTAAAACACTTGGAACTCACAAACTTTATTTTAGTGTCTATTCGCAATGAAACTTTGGGATTTAATATTAGAACAAGAAAAATGAATTAGATAACATTCAGTTCTCAAACGATAGGAAATGATCAGGTCTAGCAAACCAAGAACCAACCAGACTTTGCTATATCTAAAGTCCCCTTAAACAATAGCATAACGTAATTCTGCCATATTAACTGACAAATCCTTTACACTAATGGCCCATTGCAGGAATTGTATCCAGAGTTAGCTGGAAACTCTGTTAGAAAATGATCCTATAATACTTGAGGAATTTTATTGTTTTTATTTTACTGCCACAGTTAGTGTCTCTTATTGTTCTGAGACTGGAAGCGATTTAACTGTTCTGCTCAGCATCTTCCGCTGCACTTAACACTTAAGTCCTGAGGGTCACTACCCCACGTGAAGGTCACTGTATAAATGCAAGTAGTTGTTTTTGTTGTTGTTGTGTACCGCTCTACCAATAACTCTCCTCTTTCCCTCTAATTTTCTAATTATTATTAATAATTAATAATTATTATTAATAATCTCCCATCACAAGGTGCCAACTCGCACCACACCAAGTGATCGTTCTTATAGGAATATAGGAGCAGGAGGAGGCCATTCAGCCCCTTTAGCCTGTCCCGCCATTCTATTAGATCATGATTTTTACCTCAACTCCAATTACCCGCCTTTGCTCCATATCCTCTGATCCGCTGACCTGACAAACATCTGTCCACCTCGGTCAGTGTGTCGGTCAGTGAGTCGATTGGTGTGTCAGGGGAGTGGGGGCCTTTTTTGACAGCCTCAGGGACCACTTCTGGCCCCCGGGCCACAGGTTGGCCACCACTGAATGAAAGGGACTGGCAAACACCTGACTGCATACACACACACACAGACAGGCACAGACATACTCACACACAAATGCACACACACGCACAGACAGACAGACACATACAGACAGACAGATAAACACACACACATAAATGCCCACAAATACCCGGGCGCCCACAGACAGACAGACAGACGGACGGACGGACGGACACACACACACACCACACAGACAGACACAGACATACAACAGACACAGACAGACATACACTTCACAAACACACACACACACACAGACAGACAGACAGACAGACAGACAGACACACACACACAGACAGACACACGCACAGCCACAGACAAACACACAGACATAGACACACAGACAGACACACGCACAGACACACAGACATAGACAGACACACACACACACATAGACATACACAGACACAAATACTCCAGAGTTAACGCAAGAGAAATACCTCTCATCCCCCCAGAGTGAAGAGGGGAAAAGGGAATCTCTTACCCTCTGGGAGAAGTAGAACGCAGCAATGCCTAGAGGCCAGAAGCAGCAGAGCATCGAGAAGATGGCGAGGCCCAGGTGGTCACGTGGTGGGGTCAAGATGAAGTTGTCCTCACTGTCACTGTCGCTGGAGCAGTCGCTCTGGGGAGAAAGGAGAAGAGGCTCATTAACTTTGCGATGTCTCAATGACATGACGAGGCTCTATATCAAATGCGAAGATTATTATTATTTGGATGTGTATATCTGTCTAGTTCCCTTTTAAAAATGAATGTGGATTCTGTCCAAACCGGCGCCCCTGATAGGCCATTCCATATCCTAACAACCCTCTGTGAAGAATATTCTTCTAATCCCCCATTTGCTAGTTATTTTAAACTGATGTCCTGGAGTCACTGACAACCGACTAGTGAAAACAATGTCTCTCTATTGACTCTGTCCCAAATCTTCAATTTTAAAAACCTCAACCAGGTCATCATCAACTTTCTTTATTCCTGTAGCTTGTGGAGTCCTATAGCTCAGTGGTTAGAGCACTCGCTTTGCAAGCGAGACACCTGGGTTCGATTCCCGGCAGGGAAACCTTGGGCAAGTTTCCTTACTCCACACAGAACCTAATAATAATCCCTCCAAAACAAAACAATAATAAATTGGTCATTTTCAATCCACAACTGTTTGTGGGACATTGCTGTGTGCAATTGGCTGCCGCGTTCGCCCACAAATATACAGTCAATTCACTTTACAGTCTATTCTGTGAAGCGCTTTGAGATTTCGAGAAGATGTGAAAAGCGCTGTATCAAATGCAAGGATTATTATTATTAAGTCCCAGTTCCTCTTGTCTCTGCTCATGAGTCAGACCACTCTTATTATCTCTGATATTTCATGTACATTCTCTCTCCAAGGTACGCTAAACCGAGAGTGCGTTTTACCTGAATCTGAGCCTTATTGTAATTGATTTGGAGTGTTCACAGGCTGAACTTTGATGAGCAAAAAACTAAAAATATAAATGTATAAACATTACAAGCGGAAGCACAAAATAGATTGATAAGGTTTCATTAAACTCCTCCGGCCTCGTTAATATTCACAAGATGAACTCCCCGCTTCCTGCCATGTTGCAAAATTCATCAAATGAAGCGCTGATAGCTATGTGTGTGTGGGTGTGTGTTTGGTGTGTGGGTGGGTGTGGTGTGTATGTGTGTGTATATGCATGTGTGTTTGTGATGTATGTGCATATGTGGTGTGCATGTGATGTGTATGTATGTGTGTGTATGTGTGGAGGAGTGTGTATGTGTCTGTGTGGGGGTGTGTGGGGATGTGGGGGGATGTATGTGGGGGTGTGGATGTATGTGTGTGGGGAGGGTGTATGTGTGAGGGGGGTGTATGTGTGGGGGAGGGGCGTATGTGTGGGGACGTGTGTGTGCGGGGGAGTGTATGTGTGCTGGAGGTTGTATGTGTGGGTGTGTGTATGTGTGGAGGTGTATGTATGTGTGTGTGGGGGGAGGTGTGTGTATGTGTGTGTGTGGGGGGGGTTTCGTATGTATGTGTGTGTCTGTGGGGTGGGGGTGTGTGTATGTGCGTGTGTCTGTATGTTGTATGTGTGTGTGGTGTGTGGGGGTGTATGTATGTGTGTTATGTGGGGTGTGTGTGGGGGTGTGTGTGGGTGTGTGTGTGTGTAGCGTCAGTTGATCTCAGACTATCTGTTGGCTCAAAAACGTAGCACTTTATCTTGAACAGATCCCAAGATTGACTGATAGTGAAGGGCCTGTGAGTCATTTTCCAACTGAGATTAATATTCCTTTTAATATATACGTCTCTATGATTCCCTACATTGTGTATATATAAAATATATATATATATAAGTTTCCTTACTCCACACACACCTGTTACCGGCAGTGACTAGTAACCCGCTGGTTAGGCGATTGTCTGATCGCTTTCCAGGGGTAAAAATACTCCAAAATATAAAATAATAATGTGGTCACTCAATCCACGACTGTTTGTGGGACACTGCTGTGCGCAATTGGCTGCCGCGTTTCACCCAGAAAACACACAGCAACTATACTTTACAGTATATTCTGTGAAGCACTTTGAGAAGTCGCGAAGACATGAAAAGACGCTGTATCTAATGCAAGGATTATGTATGTATATACATCTATACAGTATATACAGTATATTTATGGGACTGTGATTCCCCACAAAACCTTATAAAATAGCACCTGCTACTTCCTGAAATGTACTCTGTTCTTCTGTAATATTTGCAATATTTGAGATATCTCAACGACATGATAAGGCGCTGTATCAAATACCAGCTGCACCCTGTTGCAGCTTCTCTTGCAACCAGAGGATCCAATATGAAATGTGGATTGACAGACAGACAGACGGACAGACAGATGGACAGACAGACAGACGGATCAAGGGACACATAGACAGATACACAGACAGATACACTTACTTATCTTTGAAAGGTTTGATTTTCGCTTTAGCATCTTTATAATGATCAATATCATTTATAATCACTGAGACGTCCTCCCGACATGAAAGGCGCTTTTTGGCTGTGTTCTTTTGTTCCCACCGCTGCTTGACTACATACAAGCCCTGTGACGCACGATACTAGCCCCAGCCCCCCCACCTCCAGCAGCACACCCAGCCCCCACCCAGCACCCCCACCAACCCCACCCGATTGCATTTGATATAGCGTCTTATCACATCTTCGAGACTGTATATTTTATGCGCGAAAGGTGTCAGCCCACAGTGTCCTACAAACAGTTGTGGATTGTTGTGGATTGAAAGCTATGTTTCTCTAGAACTCGATTATATAAAAAAAAGGAAAATGGGCAGAACTAAGTCGAGGTATGTGCTTCTCCTCACAGATCGTGATGCTGCGAGCCCACATTGTACTTCATCCAGAGAGAAATGACAGTCAGTGGGATGGAATTTAAATATTCATGCTTCAAAATGATTCAGTTTAAGTATAAGTAGTGTAATAGTGCCGTGGAGACCTCTTAACACTCCTTTTTTTTATATCTTAATTTGGTAATCATTCACTGCCTTTTCATCTTTCTCCCTCTGAAAT
The DNA here is from genome assembly GCF_018977255.1 of Callorhinchus milii. NCBI lineage: Eukaryota > Metazoa > Chordata > Chondrichthyes > Chimaeriformes > Callorhinchidae > Callorhinchus > Callorhinchus milii. The sequence continues at coordinate 143,457 of NW_024704750.1, forward strand.
TCTATGTAATGTAACCTCTTCTCAGAATAAAACATGACCATCTATGGTTCATCCGAGTAAAGGCCACACACACACACATCCAGCCCTCGCCAGGGCTTTCTCTGTGCCTGTGTGTTGCTGACAGCTGTGAAGTGCACATGAGACAGTCCAGGGGAAGTGTGTGCGTTGTTTAGGGGGGATGTAAACAATTTACCCCAATCTTCGCTCATTCTCCTCTCCTAATCACATTTGTACTTATTCCTTCATGTCTCTGCACATTAGGCGAGTGGTTAAAATAATAATAATCATTGCATTTAATGTAGCGCCTTATCACATCATCAAGACACCTCAAATATATACTGTAGTGAAAGATATAAGTGGATTCACTTTATTTTGTTTGTGAACAGCGGTGTCCCACAATCAGCCATGGAGTGAGTGACCAATTATTTTTATGCAGATTGCCTTGGTTAGACTCCGCTTTCTACCCCCCTCCGCCTCTCTCTTTCTCACGCACATAAATGTTTAATGGATATCATGGGATGTGAGCAGATGCCTTTACCTCAGTGGAAAGAAAAATGAATCTGAACTTGAGCAGAGGCAGAGATGACAGAGTCCCTATAGCTCAGTGGTTAGAGCACTCGCCTCGCAAGCGAGAGGACCTGGGTTTGATTCCCGGGCAGGGCGAAATGTTAGGAAGTTTCCTTACTCCACACACCTCCATTTACCTAGCAGTAAGTAACAATAATAATCCTTGCATTTGATATAGCGCTTTTCACGTCTTCTCAACGTCTCAAAGCGCTTCACAGAATAGACTGTAAATTGAATTGAACGTATATTTGTGGGCGAAACGAGGCAGCCAATTGCAGTGTCCCATTGCTTTATAAATAGGGGTATAGAGTACAAGAGTCAGGAGGTTATCATTAACCTACATAAAACACTGGTAAGGCCTCAGTAAGAATATTGCGCTCAGTTCTGGGCACTACACTGTAGGAAGGATGTTAAGGCATTGGAAAGGGTGTAGAGAAGATTTATGAGGATGGTACCAGGAATGAGGGACCTTGATTATGAGGAAAGGCTGGAGAGGTTAGGATTATTCTCATTGGAGCAGAGAAGGTTACCAGGAGACCCAATAGAGGTCTTCAAAATCATGAGGGGATTTAATAGGTTGGAAAGGGAAAAACTGTTTCCATTGGTGGGTGTGTCGGTGACTCGAGGTCACAGATTCAAAATAGTCTCCAAAAGAAGCCGAGGGGAGGTGAGAATAAATGTTTTCACGCAGCGAATTGTTGGAATCTGGAACGCATTGCCCGAAAGGGCGGTTGAGGCCGATTCGATAACTACTTTTAAAAACACGGTGGACAGGTATTTGAGGAGGATGGGTTTGCAGGTTATGGGAAATGGGCTGGGGAGTGGGATTGACATTACATTGCTCTTCTCAAAGAGCTGGCACAAACTCGATGGGCTGAATGGCCTCTTTTTGTGCTGTACGTTTCTATGATTCTATGAGTCTATGAAACAGTCGTGGATTGAAAATGACCAATTTATTATTGTTTTGTTTTGGAGGGATTATTATTAGGCGTGTGAAGTAAGGAAACTTGCCCAAGGTTTCGCCCTGCTTGGAAATGAACCCAGGTGTCTCGTTTGCAAAGCAAGTGCTCTAACCACTGAGCTGCAGAACTCCAGTAGGAACCCAGTTGTCAGTCGATTGGTGGATCGCTTTTCTGGGGTAATAATTCCTTCAAAAAAATAACAATGAATTGGTCACTCGATCCACTATTGTTTGTGGGATGCTGCTGTGCGCAATTGGCTGCTGGGTTTCACCCATAAAATATACAGGCAATTCACTTTACAGTGTATCCTGTGAAGCGCTTTGAGACGTCTCGAAGACGTGATAAGGCGCTGTGTCAAATGCAAGTATTATTATTATTATTGCTAGGTAAAATTGGGAAGAACAAAACAAAAAAGTAAAAGCAGGTTTAGGTTCAGTCACCTAGCGGGCATGTTAATATTAATCAGCATTCACTGTCAACGCTTATTAAAAGAGCCCAAAGCGGCTACTGTGAAAGAGGGGAAACAGGAGAGGAGAGATTCCTGTAACACACACTGACTCCATCACTCGTGTCCACTTAGTACAGATCCAACCGATGGCCCCACAAGCCTCTCCGTGATAATTGGCCAATGTTTGCAGACATGGAATTCTCTCAATTGCTACTTGGGTGAAAACTTGGAAAACATGCTGTATAGCTATCGTCAGGTTCCTGTGATCATCCCACCTTCACAACGATATCCAGTTAGATTACCTTCACCAGCTCGAGTCCAGACTTTGTCGGGTGAGAGGTGTGGGGGGGCATTCAAACCGAAGCAGGTGCTGGAGGGATTGATCCAGCCTATCACAAAACCAAGCTTATTATGTAACAGAGAAGGGAAAGTGTTTAAATAGGGCTGTTGGCATCATTCCTGATTCTGATAATAATAATCCTTGCATTTGGTTTTTTGGTCTTGTCTCGTCTGAAAGACGTCTGAAAGCGTTTGATTTAGTCAACAAATGACCAATTTTATCCTCCCTCACCCTGGCTCAGCGTCAGGCTCCGCCCCTGTTAAACCCTCTGAGACACTGCCCCTAGTGAAGGACACTGTTATTTGCAATATATTCGGAGGAATGGACATGTTTTCCTCAGCTAGTGTGTTATCCTGGCTAATGCTCTGCAAACACCATGTGATGTTTGTAACACACAGCCTGTTATATCTGTTATATCTGTGACATGTGGCAGGGGGTGTGCTATCCTTTATGCAACGGGTTCCAATCTGTGTTATGTGTGTAACATAAGAACATACCACAAACTGCAATCTATGTGTCCAACTGCATTCCCCATATTCCTTATGGAATGTTTTATTCCACAAAGCACAATGAAAATGCTGACTGAGGGACATGAAATGGAAGCCTAGGAGATAGTACAACTGGGAGAAAAGGAAAAGGATTGTGAGCAGGCCACATGATTTATAATAATAATAATAATAATAATCCTTGTATTTGATATAGCGCTTTTCACGTCAGAAGGACGTCTCAAAGTGCTTCACAGAACACACTGTAAAGTGAATTGACTGTATATTTGTGGGCGAACGCAGCAGCCAATTGTGCACAGCAATGTCCCACAAACAGTCGTAGATTGAAAATGACCAATTTATTATTGTTTTTGGTTTTTTGGAGGGATTATTATTAGGCTCTGTGTGGAGTAAGGAAACTTGCCCGAGGTTGCGCCCTCTGCCGGGAATTGAACTCAGGTCTCTCACTTGCAAAGCGCATGCTCTAACCACTGAGCTTCAGGACTGCACGGGCAGGGAAGCCTCTCACAAAGTCTCTCACACAACCTCTCACACAAAGTAGCATCCCAGAGTGCTTTACAGTGGCGGAGGGTAGGGGGGAGATAGGAATGGTAACGTAGGAATGGTCGAAGAGGAAGTTCTTCAGGTACGACCTGAAGATGGGGACAGAGGAAGAGTGTTCCAGAGTTTTGGAATGTAGTGACTGTCGCCAGACTACGACACTACCTCACCCTTCACGCTGCTGAAACTCTGGTTCATGCCTTTATCACTCAAGGCTGGACTATGGGAACTCTCTCCTCGCCGGCCTTCCCGGCCCTCCCTCCACACTGCAGGTCATTCAGAACTCTGCAGCTCATGTACTGTCCCACACCAGGCTTCGCGACCACATCACTCCCACCCTCGCCCTCACCCTCACTCGCCTCCACTGGCTTCCCATCCCCCAGAGGATCGAATTCAAGATCCTCATCCTCACCTACAAGGACATTCCCGGCCTCGCTCCCTCCTACCTCTCCGACCTACTATCCCCCAACCTACCTGCCCGTACTCTCCGTTCCTCTGGCGCCAGTCTGCTCCACATCCCCCTCCCCAACCGCCCTACCATCGGTGGCCGGGCCTTCAGCCTCTCAGCCCCGAGGCTCTGGAAGTCGATCCCCCAGTGCCTTCGCCGCTTCCTCCCTTTCCTCCTTCAAGGCCAGTCTGAAGACCTTTCTCTTTGACCGTGCCTTCAGCTTCCCTCTCGACTCTCTACTCCCTCCTCGCCCCCTCCCTTCCCTCCCCTCACCCTGACCATTTCCCCCCTGCTCGGTTCCCAACCCAACTGTCCAGCGCCTTGGGACGTCCTCCCGACGTGAAAGGCGCTCTATAAATGGAATCTTATTGCTGTTGAAAGTCCTAGAATGCATTGTTGCCAATCAACTCCGCGCATACCTCCCCTCTCACTCCCTCTTTGAACCCCTCCAGTCCAGTTTCCGCCCACAGTACAGAGATACGGTTGTGAAAGTCACAAATGACATCCTCTCTATCTGTGACCAGGGCTCCTTCTGCCGCCCTGAACTCCTGGACCTCTCTGCCGAGTTCGACACAGTCGATCACGCCATCCTCCTCCACCGCCTTTCCTCCGTCATCCACATCAGTGGGACCCCACTCGCCTGGTTCGAGTCCTACCTCACAAACTGCCAGCAGTACATCTACACAAAAGGCTTCTCCTCCCGCTCTCACCCGGTTACCTGCTGGGTACCCCAAGGATCCATCCTTGACCCCCTCCTCTTTCTGATCTACATGCTTTTTCTTGGGGATGTCATCCACAGACATGGGGTACACTTCCACATGTATGCAGACAACACCCAACTCTATTTTTCCACCTCTCTTTGCGACCCCCCCAGTCCCCTGATGTTCTGTCAGTCTGCCTGTCAGACCTCAGGAGCTGGATGAGCACAAATTTCCTTCAGCTGACTGTTGACAAGACGGAAGCCATACACTTTGGCTCTCGTCAACATCTAAAATCACACGGTTCTCACCTCCTCCACCTACCCGACCTCCCCCTAAAACTCTCCGAACCCATACGCAACCTAGGCGTCAGGTTCGACCCCCAGTTATCCTTCCTCCCCCATATCCGGTCCCTCACCAGCACCGCCTTCTTCCACCTCCGACTTATCGCCCATCTCTGCCAATACATCACTCCAAAAGCCGCTGAAACCCTGGTCCATGCCTTTGTCATCTCTCGGCTGGACTATTCTAACGCCCTTCTCGCCAGTCTCCCATCCACTACCATCCATAAAATCCAAATAATTCAAAACTCTGCCACCCGCATTCTCATCTGCACGAAACTCCGCTCCCCGATCACCCCAGTCCTTGCCAGACTGCACTGGCTGCCTATCCCAGAGAGGATCGATTTCAAGATCCTCACCCTTGTATTCAAGTCCCTCCACTCCTCTGCTCCCCCTGACCTCTCTGACCTCTCTCCTCAAAACAGTACCCGTTGCCTTCGTTCCTCCAGGTCTGGCCTCCTCCTTGTCCCCGAGTCCTCCTCTCCACACTCGGCGGCCGTGCCTTCAGCCACTATGCCCCGAGGCTCTGGAACTCCTTTCCTCACACCCTTGCCTCGCTCCCTCTCTTCCTATTTTCAGGTCTCTGCTGAAGACCTTTCTTTTCAACCACACCTTTGGTCACCTTCCTCCCACTCCCCCCGGCTCAGCCCCGGAATCCGTTACTGTGAAGCGCTCTGAGACACCGTCCGCCTTGGATGGCACTATATAAATCCAAGTTATTGTTGTTGTTGTTGAAAGCGCTACAGACCAAAGGGACAAAGCGGTGTGACAACAAATACCAGTTCTCCTATGTGCAGGTTCCAGTGATGAGGTTAAGCCACTCTGCCTCCACAGAACAATACAAGCAGAACATTAGTAATTAAACTGGAGAGGTGCTCCATCAGTGAGGTTAGCTACCCAGAGTGAAATTACTCTCACTCCACTGTGTAAAAGAAAACCCAGTTAGAATGTTTTTTTTGTTGGTGTCCAGCGCTTGACAAGGGGTGTGTGTTGTTAGTATCTGCACATAATTAGCCTCGGCGTGAAATTCAATCTTTGCTCAGCCATCAAAACAATTGAACATTGAGACTGTGTAAAAGCACCAAATCTACAGCAACAATCAATTTGGTTGAAAACTGTTTGAGGGGCCGAGTGGTTTCTGATCATTGTCGCTGATGAAAATTCTATTTTTATCTCTCTGTGGTCGAGTGGTGATGTAGCCACTGACTGACTGGAGTGCACAATAATAATAGTAATAATATTAGAAATAATAATAATTCTTGCATTTGATAAAACATCTCAAAGCGCTTCACAGAATATACTGTAAAGTGAATTAACTGTATGTTTTGTGGGTGAAATGCGGCAGCCAATTGCACACAGCAGTAGCCCACGAACGGTCAAGGATTGAGTGACCAAATTATTACATTTTATTTTGAGGGATTATGATACCCAGAAATGCAATCCGCCAATCGACAAGCGGGTTCCTACTTACTGCTGGGTAAACAGAGGTGTATGGACTAAGGAAACTTGCCTAAGATTTTGTCCTACTTGGGGAATTGAACCTGGGTCCTCTCGTTTGCAAGGTAAGTGCTCTAACCACTATACTATAGGGCTCCACACTGAGCTACAGGACTCCTCCATTTGGTCGAGATTGGAGGAATGTGGCTTAGTGCTCTCTAATTCTCTAAGACCACTTTAGCCAAGAATTGATGAGAAGTAAATTTGAGAAAACTTATTAAGAGATTAAAAAAACAAATTCCTTTGCAAGACAGAGCTTTACAAAATTCCCAATGGTTTTTACTTCTCTACTTGCCAATTTAATTTGGTTTTCAGAAGCCAGTTCCAGAGGGAATCCACTCAGTTTCCTCTCATCTCCTCAAGCTAATGCTTCTTCAAGCTTTTAGCTTCCACACTGTCTTGTCCAATGACTCTGTAACAACTCCGATCTTTCTCAGCTGTGTTTCCCCACAAGCCCAACACTTCAGCCCAGTGCTGAGAGTTTTTCTCTCACTCTCCTCTCAACTGCTCAATCTCTCCTCACAGGGAAGAGTGAGTGTGTTCACAGATTGAAACCCTTATTTACTCCCAAATAGTTTTCAAAGAATGATACCCAATCATTTCCTCCAAAATAAAAATATATAGTATAGACTTTGTATTTGATCCCTTCTGTCTTCACTCATTGCCGTCCATTCCACCATCAGTAGCTGCGTTTTCATCCACTACACCCCAAAACTCTGCAACACTCTAAACCTTGCCCTTGCCCCCTCTTTCCCCATCTGCAGATCGCGGTGGGGGAAAGAGGGAGCAAGGGCAAGGTTCCTCTTCAAAGTCCTTTTAAGAATTAGTGATAATGACTTCAAAGTCAAGGCTGAATTCAATAATTTATAATAATAATCTTTGCATTTGATATAGCGCCTTATCACGTTGTTGAGACATGTCAAACTGTTTCACAGGATATACTGTAAAATGAATTGATTATATTTTGTGGGTGAAATTTACAAAATTCTGAACGCTCTAAAGTGCTAAGAAAACATGGTAAAGCTACAGCCAGGGGAAGCTCCCCATCATTATAAGCAAAGACAAGGAAGAACTCCCCAGGAAGCCAGGCAAAAGCACCACCACCAACAACAACAACTTGCATTTATATAGCATATAAGTGCTTTACCATATAACATAACATGTAGTAGGAGGAGTAGGCCATTCGGCCCTTCGAGCCTGCCCCGCCATTCAATCATGGCTGATCTTCTAATCTAACTTCAGCTAATAACCTGACGCTGCCTTATCCCCATATCCCTTAATCCCCTTTGCAATAAGTGCATATAGTATATATATATATATCTTCTGTGAAGCGCTTTGAGATGTCTAGAGGACGTGAAAAAATGCTATATCAAATGCAAGGATTAGTATTATTATTATAAGTATATATAAGTTGTTTTACTCCCGGCAGGGCAAAACATTAGACAAGTTTCCTTACTCCACATGCCCCTATTTACCGAGCAGTAAGTAGGAACCCGGTTATTAGTCGATTGATGGAATGCTTTCCATATTCCCTTTAAATTAAATTATAATTTGGTCACTCAAACCACGACTGTTTGTGGGGCACCGCTGTCTTCCATGTTTCTCGCACAAAATATACAGTCAATTCACTTTACAGTATATTCTGTGAAGCGCTTTAAGACGTCTAGAAGACTTGAAAAGCGTTATATCAAATGCAAGGATTATTATTTATAAAGTGCCCTTCATATAGGTGAAGTGCCGTGTCCCACCAACACACCAGTGCAGTGTCACACCAACACACCAATGCAGTGTCACACCAACACACCAGTGCAGTGTCACACCTAATGCAGTGTGTAGCCTGTGTGTGGCCAGTTAAGGAGGTGGCTGGTGACACTGGGCAAACGGTTTGCACTTGAACACAAACGACAACTGACTATCTGGCCAATCCCAAAGAAAATGCATATTCCTAAACTCCTCGACTTCTCAACACCCCCAATTCCATCACCAGAATGCTAATTCTGACTTGAACTTGCTGACACAATCGGCCTCCACTACCTCCCTGGGGGGTCATTTCTATATACTTTGTGATCAGTCTGTACAAAAATATTTAACTCTGAATGGTGTGTTCACCTTCCTTTTTATGACCTTGTCTCACTCACTGTGTAATGGAAATACTGAGAAGAAACTAAGGTGGTCTCTCTCCTTCAAGCAAGTTTGAGTGAACCACAAGAGCAAACTGTTTTGTGCATGTGTGTGTGCACGTGTGTGTGCGTGTGCATGTATGTGTGTGTGTATGTTTGTGCACGTGTGTGTGTGCGCGTGTGTGTGTACTCGTGTGTGTGCGCGTGTGTGTGCACGTGTGTGTGCACATGTGTGTGTGTGCACATGTGTGTGTGCACATGTGTGTGTGCGTATATGTGTGTGTGTGCGCATGTGTGTGTGTATGTGTATGTGCAACTCGAGAATGGAATGATACAAATACAAAATGACATTTGTATAGCACCTTTCATGTTGGGAGGGCATCCCAAGGCACTGGATCTACCCCTTCTTACTGGAAATTAGGACCAATACATTTTTAGAAGTTTTTGGAATGGAACTCGTTGCTCAATTTCACGGGCTGGTGCCACAGTAATTTGTCACACTAATGACTCCATTTATCATCCTAAAACATCCAACACAATCTCAAATGAAAGGAGTGTTTGCTTGTATTTTCTGAGTTAGATGATTGTAAAGATGCAGCCAAGGAATTCGATTCCCCAGGAACATAGGACAGGAGGAGATCATTCAGCCCTTCGAGCCTGTTCCTGTCTCTACATGATATTACAACAACAACAACAAAATTACATTTCTAAAGCACCTTTCATGTTAGGAGGAAGTCCCAAGCCGCTGGAGCAGCAAATAAATACTTGATTTCATTGAAATTTCCCAAATGTGTTCCCCAATATATTACTGGAACAGAACACCACAGGTTTCGGTAGTTTAACATCTCAGCAACAAATAACAACAACACCAACAAATGACATTTACACGGTGACTTTCACGTTGGGAGGACGTCCCAAGGCGTTGGACAGTCAGGGATTTGGACCCGAGCTGGGGCTTGGGATCAGCAGGGGTGGAGGGCAGGGAGCATAGGGATAGGAGAGTGACCGGAGAGTGACCCAAGACGGGTCAAAGAGGAGGGTCTTGAGACAGGCCTTGGAGAGGGCGCGGCAAAGGGAATGTGGAATGGAGTTCCAAAGGGTGGGGGCAGAAAGGCCTGACCACAGATGGTGGGCCGGGCAGGCTAGGGGGCACGGAGCAGGCCAGAGCATGCTGAGTGGAGGGAGTTCAGCATCTCATCTGAAGAGTGGAACCTTTGACGAAGCACCACTCCCAGTATTGCAGTGGAGAGCCATATACACTACACACATAAGTCCTGACATGGGGCTTGAACCCATAGGAAAGAGAAGTTATGTTCTCCATGTCAAATCAATGGCTCTCCCTGAGGATTCAGGCTAAAGCAGGGCCAGAGATTCTCCATGTGGCTGTGCAGCTGCCCTGATACAAGCAAATGCACTCACTGGAGATAATGGTGTGATTTGCCCTTGTCATGTTCTGTATTCATAACCAGTTTATGGCAGTGAGATTTGAAAGGGCTGCTCTGTATTCTGTCATCATCTTTGATGTACACTGTCAGACGAGATTAAGAGATTACTTTGCCCTTGAAGCCTTATAGAAAAACAGAAACATTTATATGGTAATTTTTTTTATCTAGCCAGATCAAGAGGAAAACACGATAGACCTTTTGATGGTTTTTAGACCCCTCTTTATTATACAGATGTATCCTTGAGTTTGTCTTTTTCCATTTGCATTGGTGTTCCTTCATCATTTTCTCATAAGAAAGAGAAATAATATAGTGCACACAATGCAATCAGAATGATAATCCAGAATTTGTCAAGGGCCGACAGTTTTATTGCCATCATATTGACTCCACGTCTCCCCTTGGGGCCAACCCATTTCTTTGCTTTGGGCCTTCGCTGCAATTAATTTATTTTCCCATCTCCTGAAGGTGCTGTTTTTCACTCATTCTTCCTGCCACTTGGGTGCAGTTTCATGAGCGCTGGTAGCTCTCTAGGACCTGGCTCTGACCTCCTGCTTGTCCCTTGAGCCGTCTGCTCCACCATCAGCGGCGGTGCTTTCAGCCACTATACCCCAAAACTCAGGAACACTCTTCCTCAATGCCTAGCCTTGCTCCTTCCTCACCTTCAGGTCACGCCTGAAGACCTTCCTCTTCGACATCCCCCTGGCTCAGCATTGCGCTCCGCCACTGTCAAGCCCTCTGAGATGTGCGTGAGTGATGGTATATAAATGCAAGTTGTTGTTGGACCTCACCCATGTGAGCTTTGAGTGTCAGAGCTATAAGTCCCAGATACTGACAGAAAAGTTTTGGCAGGAGCCAAGGTCATAAGAGACAATTCAGAGTTAAACATTTTTGCACAGACTGATCACTAAGTCCGTGGAAATGGCCCCCCAGGGAGGTAGTGGAGGCCAATTGTATCAGCAAGTTCAAGTAGGAATTAGCAATGTGGTGATGGAATTGGGGGTTTTGAGAGGTCAAGGAGTTTAGGAATACTAACTTTCTTTGGGATTGGTCAGATATAATATTATATATAATAATACTTGCATTTGATAAAGCACCTTATCACGTCAATGAGATGTCTCAAAGTGTTTCACAGAATATATTGTAAAGTGTAGTGACTGTGTATTTGTGGGCGAAACGTGGCAGCCAATTGCGCAAAGCAATATCTCACAAATAGTCGTGGATTGATTGACCTGTCTGTCTGTCTGTCTGTCTGTCTGTCTGTTTGTTTGTTTGTTTGTTTGGGGGAGGAAAGGATTATTATCCCCGGTAAAGCAATCTGCCTATTGACTTAACAACCAGGTTCCTACTTACTGCTAGGTAAACAGAGGTGTGTGGTGTAAGGAAACTTGCCCAAGGTTTCGCCCTGCTGGGAATCAAACCCAGGTCCTCTCGCTTGCAAGGCGAGTGCTCTAACCACTGGGCTACTGGACTCCACATATAAACCCCAGTGATCTCACATGCTCGTGCACAGCAGTATGTTCTTAAACTAATCAGTGATCTGAACGGCTGAGCCAGTGGGCGACCAGGTGGCACTGAACTGAGGGGAGTAACAGAAAGCTGCTGGTACCAGGAACCTGATTAAACAGCCAGGACAACCTTGTAAAGTTCCCAGGATGGATTTGTCCATTGATTTAAAATAAATTATAGCAAGATGCAGATGCATTTGATAATTTTTTTTTCATATAAGAAAAAGGGAAAAGGGACATAAAAACCCTGGCTATTTATTAGGTCCTGCTCTGATGGCCTCAATAAATGAGATACTGGAGGTACATTAACGTACAGTAAGATGAGCTCAAACTTGACATATTTTGTTGCCATCTCTCTCCAGATGTCCTAATTTCATCCCACTAACCTGGTGTGTGATTGTGTTAACAGAATGGATTGGGACCCTGGCAAAAGAAGTACATGAAGCCTCCTACAATATTCTATGAGTCTTGGGGAACTGAATGGCGTTTGTTGTTGTGAGGAGCGATTGCAGTGGATTACTTTTGCTCCTCTTGGGACGTCCTCCCAACGTGAAAGGCGCTATATAAATATAATTTTGTTGCTGTTGTTGTTGTTGCCCTCTTCCCTTCAGCTGTGACCCACAGCAGCCATGTTTGTCCTTGTGTTAATTGTGTGCAGCCATTGGGTGATGTGGGAGAAAGTCAGTCAATAGAACAAACCAAACAGTCTCTTGCCAGCAAACACAAACAAGTGATTACGTTTATAGGACCTGTAGCTCTAACCTTTATATTGCGTCCTCATCCCATGCAGAAAGTGCCTGAGGGCAGAAATTCTAGCTGGGTGTAACCACTCTGATGATGTTTTATTTCAATAGGGAAATACTACAAGCCAGCCCTCTGGCAAATAACCATGATTTAAAATCAGATCCTAGATATTTTTTATTGCTCAGCTGGGTGTCTGCACATGCGGGAACCTATCACCTGTGCTTAAGAGTCTCCAAATCAAGGTGAGAATTCCATGTACTTATCTTCACATGGAGATTCCAAAATTAAGTAATCCTGGATTATTTTACGAGTTGCAGGTTGATCATTATATACGGAAATAGTGACTGTAGTAAGAACGTTAAAAGGAGTCAAAATTGACAAAAGAACCAGAGGGCAGACTATGTGAATTTTTTTCCCCAGCGAGCTGTTACAGTCTGGAGTACACTGCCTGAAAGGGTGGAGGAAGAAGATTCAATAATAACTTTCAAAAGGGAATTGGATATGTACTTGCAGGGCTATGGAGTAAGAGCGGGAGAGTGGAACGAGTTGGTAGCTCTTTCAAAGAGCTGTCACAGGCTCAGGCATAGGCTCAGGCCCGACGGGCCGAATGGCCTCTGTCTATGGTGTAGGAGTCACTATACCTCAAGCGGAGGACAATGAGAAAAGAAGAGTTTGGACTAGACTCTCTCTCCCTCTCTCTCTCACACACACACTCTCTCTCTGTCTCTTGCTCCTTCTGGTACCAAATTGTTCTCACAGGCTTGAAAAAAACACAGGCCTAAAAAAAACACCAGCATTTAAAACAAAATTTAGCGATTTCTACAGGTAAGGTTTTCAGCAGAAACTAAGCACAAAACAAAGTGGGAAGTGACTTTACCTCACACTCGTGAAATTCCTCCTCCTCCACCTCATACGAGACGGTTTGAATTTTAGCCTCGTTCTCTGCCAACTCCGCTAGTTTAGATTCGCGGCCAGGCGAATCGATAGTCAAGTTTTTGTCCTCCGTGAAGGTGGTCTCACAACTGTCACCTTTGTAATCCTTGACCTCGTCCTTAGTCTCATCCTTGTACAGGATAAAATTTGGTCGGTAAAAAGCTTCCACAGCCAGGTGTAAGGAGCTGGCGTCCAGCAGCTGATGGGCAAAGTTGCCTTTGGGCTTGTTCTTGTTGGAACTGCTGCTCACAAAGTAGTTGAAAATCTTCTCCTTGTAGTCCCGTTCACTGTAATCGTCCTGATAGCTGAAATCGCCCTTGACATGTCTGTTGCCTTTCTCCAGCAAAGGGTTCTGAAGTTCGGTTAGATTTTCCATTCCTCAGACTCGAGGGGGAGAGAGTGGAGTGAGAGGGTGGGGGAGGAGGAAGAGAAGGGAGTAAGAAGCCTTGAGATCAGACGATTGATTGATCTATCAGACTGTGACTCTGATCACTGGCCGGAGCCCTGTGGAGATGAAGCAGAGAAGATTATGTTTACTGTCCTTGTGCTAACATTTCTGTACAGAAGAGATTCTGAAAAGCTATAATCCCTCATAGACTCAGTGCAAGCAGAGGGCTCGATTATAAACCTAATACACTGATATTTAAACCACTGGATTGGAAAGTCAAGATCTGTTATACACTGATTTTTTCTTTGGATCTTGATTGTGAACCTTTGTATAACTGAGAATGTTACAGCACAGAAATCAGGTGTTTGGTTCATCAACTCTGGACTGGTGTTTCTGATCCACCTAAACGTAAACCCACTCTCCTGCTTGCTGCCCATATCCCTTGATGGTTCCATAAAATTCTTATCAATCTAATTAGAGATTGGTATATCGACTGATGCCTCAAAATCAGATGGGAGACAATGATGAATTTAGCCCCCAGCAGTCTATGCTTGAACCCATCTCCCCCGCCCCCACTCGCTGTCTCAGCTGGGAATGAGGTGTTGCAGGGTGGGGAACAAGCAGAGAATATCGCGCTCGAATCCGCTGTTTTAAAGTTCTCGGACTCTTGCGATTTTTAAGTAGTGACCCTATCGGCTATTTGTTTACACAGTCACTACACTTGACACCAAATCCCTGTGAAGCTCTTTGAGGCATTTCAATGTTATGAGCTCTGTATCAAATACAAAGAAGATTGGCATATTAGTACATGATTATAAATAATAATAATACTTGCATTTGATATAGCGCCTTATTACGTCGTTGAGACATCTCAAAGCCAATCGACTAACAAGCATGTTCCTACTTATTGTTAGGTAAACAGAGGCGTGTGGAGTAAGGAAACTTGCCTAACCCTTCCCCCCCGACCAGAAATCAAACCCAGGTCCTCCCTCTCGCTTGCGAGGAGAGTTCTCTAATCACTAAGGTACAGGACTCCATTTGGAATATCCTACCATGAGGTGTCTAAGGCATTCAAGGCAGTCACCTGAAATAACATTTAAACAACAATATGAAAGCAGGAAGGAATTTTGGTAAATGTAAAGGAGAGCCATTTAGCAGATTCTGGGCTAATGTTCAATTGACAAGTTCATCTTAATTCAACAAGACACGAATGTCTGAGCAAACAATGAACAGAGTGAAAGGTAACAGCCTGACTACAGTAAATACTGATGGTATTAGTTAAGCCAGTGGTGGCCAACCTTTTTGGTCGACCAACAAAATAAATGCTCTTGATTGAATATTTCTTGATTTATGCCATGAGTGAAGTGAGTGACCAATTTTATTTGAGAGCTTGTTGACCAGAACACCAGGAGAAACTCCCTTCTCCTTTATCTTTAACATTCACCTGAACAGGGAGATGGAGGCTTGCTTTAATGTCTCATCTGAAACACTGTAGCCCCAGCACTACATTGGAGTATCAGTCCAGACTGTGAGCTTAAAATCCCAAAGTGGGGCTTGAACCCACAGCTGACTCAGAGAGTCAAACCTGGAATGATGTGCTCGATAAAACTGGAGATTAATCCGTGAAACCAAGACCCAAACTATAGTGAGACCAAGGCCTATAGTGCTGGTGCACAGATACTGCTCCTGCATGTCAAATAGTAAAGGTGACTCAGATGATTGGTGCAATTTTAAGTGCTATATTATTTCATTTCTATTGATCAGAATAAGAGCTGAGTGGGGCACTGAGTAAAATGGGATAGCTGGTGATTATTAAATGCTTTAAGCCTCAGGGGATGTGAATTGCATTGCGCTCATGAAAATTAAACGGAAGATAACAGAATTACAAACTTTTAATATATAGTATCTGTTACTGACTATGTCATATATAAAGGGACTGCTATTCCTTCTCCAGCACATATTCACTTACTATTATTCCCCTTCATGTAATAATAATAATCCTTGCATTTGGTATAGCGCCTTATCATAGGAACATAGGAACATATGAATTAGGAGCAAGAGTAGGCCATTCAACCCCTCGAGCCTGTCCCACCATTCAATAAGATCATGGCTGATCTTAATCTTTTAATTTAACTCCATCTGCCCGCCTTACCTCCATATCCCTTAATCCCTCTATCTTTTAGAAATCTATCAATCTCAGTCTTGAATATGTTCAAGGACTGAGCACCTATAGCCTTCTGGGGTAGAGAATTCCATAAATTCACTACCCTCTGAGTGAAGAAATGTTTCCTCAATTCTGTTCGAAAAGGCTGACCCTTAACCTTAAGACTGTGACCCCTGGTTATAGATTCTCCAACCAGGGGAAACAGTCTCACACTATCTACTCTGTCAAGCCCCATAAGAATCTTATATGTTTCTATAGGATCTCCCCTAATTCTTGTATATTCTAGAGAATATAGGCACAGTTTACTCAACCTCTCC
Source organism: Callorhinchus milii (assembly GCF_018977255.1). NCBI lineage: Eukaryota > Metazoa > Chordata > Chondrichthyes > Chimaeriformes > Callorhinchidae > Callorhinchus > Callorhinchus milii. The sequence continues at coordinate 159,417 of NW_024704750.1, forward strand.
TCATAGGTCAACCCCCTCATCCCAGGAACTAACCGAGTGAATCTACGCTGCACCCCTTCTAAGGCGAGTATGTCCTTTCTTAAATAAGGAGACCAAAACTGCACACAATATTCTCGGTGCGGTCTCACCAAGGCCCTATACAGTTACAGCAAGACTTCCCTACACTCGTGCTCTAACCTTTTTGCAATAAACGCCTAGTTGCTTGCTGTACCTGCATACTAACTTTTTGTGACTGGTGTATAAGGACACCCAAATCCCTCTGAGCACTGATACTATCTAGTCTCTTCCCCTCTAGAAAATAATCTGCTTTTTTCTTTTTACTACCTAGGTGGATAACTTCACACTTCTTCATATTATATTCCATCTGCTTCCTTCTTGCCCACTCACCTAGCCTATCTATATCTCTTTGCAATCTTTTTGTGCCATCCTCAGAGCTTACTCTCCCACCGTGCTAAGTATCATCCGCGAATTTAGATATTTTAAGTTCTATGCCCTTGTCTGGATCATTGATAAAGATTGTAAATAATTGAGGCCAAACACTGATTCTTGTGGCCTCCACACGTCACATCTTGACAATCTGAGAAGGACCCGTTTATCCCTACTCTCTGTTTTCTTCCCGTTAGCCAGTCTTCGATCCATGCTAATATATTGCCTTTAATTCCATATGCCCTAATCTTGTATAGCAGCCGTTTATGTGGCACCTTCTTGAATGCCTTCTGAAAATCTAAATACACTACATCTACTGGTGCCCCCCCTATCTAACCTGCTAGTAACACCCTCAAAGAACTCTAAAAGATTTGTTAAGCGTGACTTCCCTTTTGTAAAGCCATGTTGACTCTGCCTAATCATGTTATGGTCCTCTAAGTACCCTACTACCCACACGTCCCTAATTAAGGATTCTAGAATTTTCCCTCCACCGATGTCAGACTGACTGGTCTATAGTTCCCCACCTTCTCTCTCCCACCCTTCTTAAATAGTGGCATTATGTTTGCAATCTTCCAATCAATGGAAGAACCAACTGGTTCCAGAATCCACAGAATTTTGGAAGATCAAAGACAAGCCATCCACTATGTCAGCAGCCACCTCTTTTAAAACCCTAGGATGCCGATCATCAGGTCCAGGGGATTTTTTTTTCATTTTTCAATCCCAACAGTTTCCCTAGTACTAATTCTTTATGATGTTAATTTCCCTAAGTTGCTCACTAACATTAGCTTCTTGTTTCCCCTCTTTTGGTAAGTTTTCAGCATCTTCTAACATGAACACAGAAGCAAAGTACTTGTTTAATGACTGCCATATCTTTATCCCCCATTATAATTCTTCCTGGTTCTGCCTGTAATGGACCCACATTCATTTTTGATAGTCTCTTCCTCTTTATGTATTGTTGGTCTCTGAAGCCTTCCCAATCCTCAGATTTACTGCACTTTTTGGCAGTATTATAGGCCTCTTCTTTTAATTTTATACTTTCCCTAACTGCTCTAGTTAGCTATGGTTGAACCACTTTTCCCGTGATATTTTTATTACTCAAGAGAATATGTGATCGCCGGGAATAATGTACTATATCTTTAAAGGTTTGCCATTGCTGATCTACCGTCATATCCTTTAATCTAATTCCCCAGTCCATTTTAACCAAATCCTCTCTTATACCTGCAAAGTTGGCTCTATTTAAATTTAAAAGCCTTGCTTCGGACTTAACTAAATCACTCTCTAATTTAATGCTAAATTCCATCATGTTATGGTCACTCTGCCCCAGAGGAGTCTTAACTTCCAGATTGCTGATTAGCCCGATTTCATTACATAAAACAAGATCTAGGATCACCCGTTCCCTGATTGGTTCCTCAGCAAACTGATCTAGAAAACTATCTCTAATACATTCTATGAACTCCTCCTCTAACTTACTTTTGCCAATTTGGTTTTCCCAGTCTATATGAAGATTAAAATCACTCACTATTAGTTTATTTCCTTTGCTACAAGCTCCACTAATTTCCTGGTTAATACTCTGCCCAATACTGTGACTGCTGTTCGGGAGTCTATAAACTACTCCCACTAGTGTTTTCTGCCCCTTGTTATTTAATAATTGCACCCATACTGACTCTACATTCTGATTTTCTGATTTAAAATCCTTCCTCTTAACTATTTTTATCCCATCCTTTATTACCAGGACTCATCCCCCACCTTGTTTTCCACATTGCCTATCTTTCCTATATGCCAAATACCCCAGAATATTTAGCTTCCACCCTTGAACCCCTGTAACCACGTCTCAGTAATGGCTTCCAGATCATACTTGTTTGTTTCTATTTTTGCCAATAATTTGTCTATCTTATTACGAATGCTTTAATTTTGACTTCTTGCTATTTCCCCTTCTCGCTCTTTGCTGAGCTTCGTGTCCCTCCTTGACACACTCTGTTTATCTACCTCGCTAATCTGCTCTACCAACTTCATCGTTCTTAGTTTTGCTGTTTTACTTCTAAATGTAGCTGTAACCGTCCACCCCCCAACCCCCCACCCCACCCTTAGTAGTTTAAAGCACTGGTTACCTCCATATGTATTCGCTTTGCCAGGATGTTGGTCCCAGCCTGGTTTAGGTGGAGCTCATCTCTATGGAATAGCTCCCTCTTCCCCCAATACTTGTGCCAATAGCCCATAAAATGAAACCCCTGCCCTCCGCACCACTCTTTCAGCCACGCATTTAATTCTTTTATTACCTTGGAAGTTTTACTTTGTAACTTAATTCCCAATTCCTTGAACTCACTCCTCAAGTAGTCACTGCTTGTCCTGCCTATGTTGTTGGTGCCTATGTGGATTACCACAGTTGAAATCCTCCCCTTCCTGCCTCAAATTCTTCTCCAGCCCTGAAGAGACGTCCTTCACCCTGGCCCCAGGAAGACAACAGAGCCTTTGTGTCTCCTGGTTGCAGTTGCAGAGAAGAGTGTATGTCCTCCTGACTTCCTCATCCCCAATTACAACTAAATTCCGCTTATCTCCCCCCACCTGTATAGAGGTGTTGGGAGTCAGTTTGCCCATCCTACTCACAGGCCTGGGGTCCCCTGACCTGCCTGATTGTCAGTCACCCTGTGCGGTCCCTGACAAGTAACGTAATCTATACGTTCCCTGAGCCTCAGGGGAGGGATTGCCTCCAGGATGAAACTATCCAGGAAGCTGCACTTTCCCTAATGCTGCGCACCGTCTGCCCCTCGGATTCCAGCTGCTCTGACCTGGAGCTTCCTCAGTCGCAGACACCGGCTGCAGGTGTAGTCGCCCGAGGCTCAGGTTGCCCTCCATCAACTCCCACATACAACAACAACAACTTGGATTTACATAGCGCACTCCACGCTGGACGGTGTCTCAGAGCGCTTTGACATAGCGCAGTCCTCGCCCATCACCTGCCCTGCCATTCCCTCCTCTCTCTCACTCTGGATTTTAGGGTTTTCTAAAAAAATTGAAAGTTTTTTTTAAAAAGTATTTTCATCAGTGCTTTTGTTGGTGTTTTTGTTGATGCTTTTGTTGGTGTTTTTGTTGGTGTTTCTGTAGGTGTTTTTCTTGGTGTTTCCATTTGTGGTTTTGTTTATGAGAATGATACCAGGAATGGGGAACCTTAGCTATGAGGACAGTGGAGAAGTTAGGACTTTTCCCATTAGAGCAGAGAAGGTTACGCGGGGACCTGATAGAGGTCTTCAAGATCATGAAAGGTTTCGACAGGCGAGATAGGGAAAAGCTGTTTCCGCTGATATTTGTGTCTGTGACCCGCGGTCACAGTCTTAATATATCTACCAAAAGAAGCAGAGGGGAGGGTTAGAAGAAATTTTTCACTCAGCGAGTTGTTGGAATTTGGAATGATCCGCCCGAAAGGGCAGTGAAGTCCGATTCCATAACAGCTTTTAAGAGAGAACTGGACAGGTATCCGGGGAAGACGGGTTTGTGGGGATATGGGGAGAAAGCTGGTGATTGGGGTTAGTGAGAGTGACGCTCTGTCAAAGAGCCGCACAGACTCGATGGGCCGAATGGCCTCCTTCTGTGCCGTAACAATCTGTGAATCTATGAATCTATGTTTTTCCCTGGTTCAGTTGTTTAAGTATGACGTCGCACTGATGTCACTTGTCGTTTTTCTACAGCTCCCTGGCCTCGCCCCCACTCTGTCTGGTCCAGCCCCGCCCCCGCTCTGTCTGGTCCGGCCCCGCCCCCGCTCTGTCTGGTCCGGCCCCGCTCTGTCTGGTCCGGCCCCGCCCCCGCTCTGTCTGGTCCGGCCCCGCCCCCGCTCTGTCTGGTCCGGCCCCGCCCCCGCTCTGTCTGGTCCGGCCCCGCCCCCGCTCTGTCTGGTCCGGCCTCGCCCCCGCTCTGTCTGGTCCGGCCTCGCCCCCGCTCTGTCTGGTCCGGCCTCGCCCCGCTGTCTGGTCCGGCCTCGCCCCGCTCTGTCTGGTCCGGCCTCGCCCCCGCTCTGTCTGGTCCGGCCTCGCCCCCGCTCTGTCTGGTCCGGCATGGCAACAATATATAGATACCGCCAATGTCACCCAGTTTCAGATGTGCAGCAACAACAACAGCTTGCATTTAAATAACGCTCTTCAGGTAGCTTCATAAAGGAAAGTTTTTTTTCTAAATGTACTTTTTAAAACTCTTTGCAAATTTCCAATCAATTTTCCAATTAGTGTTATATCAATAAAAAGAGATTCAGAAAGTCAGTCGATTTTTTCACAAAATACACAGTCGGTTCACTTTACAGTATATTCTGTGAAGCATTTTGAGATGTCTCAACGACATGATAGGTGCTATATTAAATGCAAGGATTAGTATTGTTATTATTACCCCCTGGTCTCGCACGTCAATGTGATAAAGAAGATGTGTAATTCCCGCTGGCAGTTTTCTCGTGTCCTAACCACAAACATGCACTAGTGACAAGGCTTGTTGTGTTCTAACTCTTGACACATGACAGATACCATGAGAACAAAAGAGCATAGCAATGGTGGAGGATATCAGGGAGAGAATCGTGAATTATACTAACCTTAGACACTCCAGGTTAGCATTTGAGGCTCACACTGAGTCATTCTCCATTCAGGAACTAATTGTTGTCATGTCCTCACCTATAAATATGCAAATAGATCTATTTGCTGTGAACCAAATGGGTTTCAGTTGAATTGGGTGTTGATTATGCCGCCGCTTCGAATGGAAAGACTTGCAAATGTTGAAATAATTGAGAAGAGTGTATGGTTTATCAAGAACTGCTGTGAGTGTCACAATGTGTACTGACATGTTTAGCAGCACATAGTGAGCCAACGTCTCTCAGTGTATTGCTTGCTGTATGTCACTGCACATCAACGCAACGTGTTGCTATCTCACGCTGGGTTTAATTCCATCCCGATTAGTGTGGAGAAAGGAAAACCATAAATAGAAAGAGACATCAGCAGAAAGTGTAAATAAATCGTGCAACGCAGAGAACTTTGAATAACACACACATAAAGTGACCATCATGACAACAAACAACAAATTTTATTTGTTTAGCGCCTTTAATATTAATAATCCTTGCATTTGACACAGCGCCTTATCACGTCCTCGAGACGTCTCAAAGTGCTTCACAGAATATACTGTAAAGTGAATCGGCTGTAGGCTTTCACGTCGGTAGGATGTCCCATGATGCTGGATAGTCAAGGATTTGGACGAAAGCTGGGGGTTGGGATCAGGGTGGGCGGAGGACAGGAGGATTGGAGTGGGAGGGCAGAGAGGGTGACCACGGTTAAAAAGGAAGGTCTTGAGACGGATAATCTGATTCCCTCTATGACAATCCCCAACCAAATCCCAATGATCCCACAATGTACACGATCCCAAATTAATTCCCACTTAAGACCACTATAGAAAATCTCAAGGGACCAATTCCTTCCATTGCTTTGCGTCCCAGGAGATCACACCATTTTGTATTCTCTTGCATTGTGTAGAATCCTAATGGACGAAACTTTCTATAAATTCTTAATGTAAAAAAACTGGAACAAGCAAATTCCCTTCTGATTCAGTCATATTATTCCTACTTAAAGTGGACTACACATTAGCACATTTATTTTGCGGTACTTCTTGGGGGGAAAATTCGACCTGGGTTTCGACTTTGACTTTTGTCATCATTTCAGAATCTGTAAACTTTCAATTAGTTTTAAATTCGCTCTTAATTTTAAAGTCATAATTCTTAAAATAACCAACAAAATATCTAAAATCCAAAGAAAGATTCCACGCCTAGACCTGGATAGAAATTCACCCCTCGATTTCTGCATTGGAAAAGTCCAACCAATCCTGTGGAATCCCGTAGCATAGTAATTAGAGCACTCGCCTCCCAAGTGAGAGGACCTGTGTTCAATTCCCGGGAGGGGCGAAACGTTAGGTAAGTTTCCTTACTCCACACTCCTCTGTTTACCTAACAGTAAGTAGGAACACGGCTGTTAGTTAATTGGTGGATCGCTTTCCGGGGGTAACAATCCCTCCAAAAAATAAATAATAATTTAGTAACCCAATCCACAACTGTTTGTGGGACACTGGTGTGTGCAAATGGCTGCTGCGTTTCGCCCACAAAATATACAGTCAATTCACTTTACAATATATTCTGTGAAGAGCTTTGAGACGTCCCAACAACATGATAAGACACTATGTCAAGTGCCAGGATATTAATATTATTATCAGCACTGAAATTCAAAAACCTGTGGGACGTATGGAATGTTCTGTGAGGATCTTGTGTTTTGCAGCTCAGTGTAAATATCATCAATCTGCTGCCAGCTCTGACCCACAGTCAGAAACACATTTAGAAACGGAATCTTTAGGTAAAATATGTGTTCAGCACTTCTATTTATTTTTGTAAAGGTTGAATCTTAAATGTATGAATGATTAAATGGTCCAATGCAATGTTTGCTAAACAAAACAGTAACTGTGACATCGAATGATACATCATCAGCTTCAGATTTAACCAATTGCCCAGGGACCCAGTTTACACACTGGATTCCAATGATCATGGATCCAAATCCAGAAATTACTCCCGTTTGGAAGTCAAACTGAGAGAGACTTACAGGATATATAAAAAAAAGGTCAGGTTGAAAGGAATTTCTTTAAACAGTGGATAATCATTAGGAGTAGGGGATGTGTGTGGTGGGGGGGAAGGTGACTGAAAGCGCAGTCAAAGAGTCACACAACCTCTTTGCATAAAGCTCTAATTGAAATCTGATGGGCAATGAATCATTAAAGCAAAATCCATGCTGTTTATTTTAAAAAAGGGAATTCAATAACTAGTAAAAAGGAAAACATGAAAGGGTGTGTGGAGTGAACAGGGAGGATTAAATTAGGTGGCTCACGTACCCATGAAACAATAACTTGCATTTATATAAGAGTCCCTCATGCAGGGTATGATACATTGCTAGGTGCTGTATTGCCAATTCAAGGCTGCACACTCCACCTCACCACGTCAGTCAGGAACCTAGGTGTCTTGTTCGACCCTCAACTGTCCTTTCTCCCTCACATCTGTGCCAAGACTCACTCTGCCTTCCCCACCTCCACAACATTGCCCAACTCTGCCACTGCCTCACTCCTCAGGCCGCCAAAGCCCTCATGCACGCCTTCATTACAACCAGGCTCGACTAAGCCAAACTCCTGCTTGTCAGCCTCCCCAACTCTTCCCCCCACAAGCTGCAGGTCACCCAGAACTCTGCAGCTCGTGTCCTCTCCCGCACCAGACTCCGTGACCCCATCACCCCCACCCTCGCCCGGCTCCACTGGCTGCCCATCCCTCAGAGGATCAAGTTCCAAGACCTCATCCTCACCTTCAAGGCCCTCCATGGTCTTGCCCCCTCCTACCTTTCCAACCTGCTAACCCCTCATCGACCTGTCCACTCCCTCAGCTCAGCAGGCTCTGGCCTGCTCCATGTTCCCTGCCCCACCATCGACAGTTGGGCCATTAGCCTCTCTGCCCCCATCCTCTGGAACTCCATCCCACATTCCCTTTGCCTCGTTCCCTCCTTTGCCTCCTTCAAGGCTCGCCTCAAGATCCTCCTCTTCGACATGGTCTTCGGCCACCCTCCTACCCTCTCTGCCCTCTACCCTCCCTGATCCCAACCCCCGCCCCCCACTCGGGTCCTAATCCCTGACTGTTCAACGCCTTGAGACGTCCTCCCGACGTGAAAGGCGTTTTACAAATGTAATTTTGTATTGTATTGTCAAGAGGGCTGTCCTTTGGATCTAGTGTTAAACTGAGGTGCTGTTTGCTTGCTTCTTATGTGGACATTGGAGATGCCATGAAACTTTTCCACAAAAGAATGGAATTGCACCTAGTATCTGACTTAAGGGCTGTTTGTGGGTCAGTGGGCGTTGTGTAAAATGCTGCTATATTTGTCCACAAATATAGTCAATATACTTGACAGCAATTCCCTGGGAAGCTCTGTATAAAATGCAAGGATTTTGTTACTTATTAATATTAAAATCTGACCCACCACTGCCATCTCTGGGGTGTAGCAGTGCTGCATAATTGGACATGCATTTCTACATCTGATTTTCTTAAACTCAATCACTTGTCATGTCTTGGTCCAGGGAATGAAACAAAGACAATAATCACAGTGATCACAACAACAAGCCAGCCTAATGGACATTAAATTGGAAATCTTTGAAACAACAAACGGGAACCAGGATGATTACGTGAGCTTCACTATTACACTAATTGCTCATTTTCCCCATCGCTGTAACACACATTAACACTGTCAACTGAAAATAAGTCAACAAACAGGCCAGAGTCCTGGGGATGCAGACAGAGGCGTGTCTCAGTCACAATAGCAAGTCAACAGTCTCTGTGCAGCTTTGAGAATGAACATGGCTTTTGTATGTGTAACATTCATCAATTGTGGAATTAATGATTGGAAAGTGTACACACAAACACACACACACACTACCACACACCAACTAACACACACAAACACACACACACTACCACACACCAACTAACACACACAAACACACACATACTACCACACACTAACGCACACACAAACACACCCATAAACACACACACTAACACACACACACTAAGACACACACATGCACTAACATGCACTAACACACACACACCACCACACACACATGCACTAACATACCCTAATACACACACTAACACACACGCAGTGCTCAACAGTAACATACCCCACCATCCTAATGCCCCGATATCCAGAGCTGGGATTACTGTCCAGGGAAATTTCAATGTCTTGGGGATATGAATGTGTGGATTTCTCAGTCTTGTTTGGATTACACAATACTTAAATATGGTGATGGGTTTCCTTCTGTACAAACGCTTGGCACCAAATACATCACGTCTCCCTGTCTTCAACCCCCTGCGGAAAAAGTTAGTTCTTTGATCATTGGGTCAATATCTTCAACCTCTCCACCCCCTCCCTTCCCCCCTATTCACTTTACTTGATGATACACATTGTCTTTGTTAAGTGCTTAAAGCAATTCCAGATCTGATCCTATGCAAAAGATGCTGGTGAGTGCAGATTGATGTTTTTGTGTATCCCGTATTGTACAAGAGATAATGTGCATTCACACCCAGCTGCTTTTTACTGTATTTGTACAGCCTCAATGCCTATCTGAGATCAGGATAACAGTCTGTGAGGTAGCATTTAATAACATACTAACTGGAGTGTGTTTTATACACGATAACAAATAGGTTGTAGGTAACACAAACTGCGGTGGGTATGTTAATAATAGGATGTCTCACAGCAGAATATAATAGTGTTTGTTATCTATATGATAACTGACCAGCTCCGTGAAGAATAAAACGTACAGTAGAATTTGCTGCATCGGTTTGAGTGAAACTGCAATTGTATCAAAAACAGAGAGAGCTGGGAAAACTCAGCAGCTCAGGCAGCTTCGTCAGAACCTTCCCCAGTTCTGCCGAAGGGTCGTGGACCCGAAACGTTGACTCACTTTCCTTTCTCCACAGATGCTGCCTGACCTGCTGAGTTTTCCCAGCTCTCTCTGTTTTTGTTTCAGAATCCAGCATCTACAGTATTTTGTGTTTTGTGCAATTGTATCAAGACTGCGGCTGTGACAAGCTCAGATTGGTTTCTTTATGGTTTGCAGGGAATTGATATTCCTGTGTATGTTGTAAAGGACATCACACACTCAGTACTGTATGTGGGAGAAGGTGGTCACCCAGTACATGTTATTATCAACAGCTTCATAAAAAAACTGTGTATAGAGGGAATAGCCACCTTGTATTGGCTATAGCGCATATCACTAGAAATCCTTTTTGGGGGTCAGTCAGGTGTCTGACACATGTGGAAACCCATCACCGTGTTTAAGATAATCCAAACCAACCTGAGAATTCCATACATCCCACATACACATGGGAATCCCAGAGAAGGATTGTTGGAATAGAATGCACTCACTCTCTCTCTCTCTGCAGGAATGGATCCTGCTTACCCAATTCTGGACAGTATTAGGCACACATCCTGTATGTAATTACTGTTTACACAATTGCACATCCTAACTATAATACAGTGAATACCAGATGCTAGAATTAATGTAAATGTTGGTCCTCTACCCAGAAAGCTGTGGAGGATCTATTTTACCCTCTTAACATGAACCCCTAGATTTGTGAGTTTTTCCTTATCTCAAACGGATTCCCCCTGGATTAGCAACAATAATATGACTGGACTTTTCGACAGATCTACATAAAGTAACGTAGTGATCAATATGATGTCAATCATCTCCAGTTTAGGAGCAGCAAAGTACACAAGGAGATGGGTTACATTGACAGGGAATACACAGGAACAGTCCTCTGTGGAAGGAAGGACTTGTTTGCCATCAAGCAAACCACACTTTACATGCAGATTTGATTCCAAGGGATTTGCACACTGCTGTGCTCTTGTCAAACTAGAGAATTGCAGGTTGCAAAGTATTTAGCCTCACGTCCTTCCATCTCTACATAAAACCATGGTAGTTGCAAAGTGCAGCAATTCACAGCTGTGCAAAACTGAATTTGAACAGTCAGTGTGTGAGCTAGAGAGGCCGTCACAGCTCAGTGCGTTCACTGCACCATCAAACAAATAGCTATGATTTCCGGGGATCATCAGGATATTCTGTTAGATTATAAAATATGTTCAGGTGAAGAAGTACACACCCTCGCGTTTTCCTATCACAGCGTCAAGCTGGTTCCTGAAAGAGTTCAGTGTGGCTTGAAACACCCACCCTTCCTGCTTCCCCATTCTCATTGTTTGATCTGATCAGCCTCTGTGTAAAGGGGACTAGACTCCCTGCAATCTGATCGGGTTACATTGTGCAGCGCCTTGGGACGTCCTCCTGACGTGAAAGGCTTTACACATGCCATTGGTTGTTGTGCAGCATTTTGTAAAATTCTTAAATTCTGTCTTCATTCGGGACACACAAGTTTTTAAGAATCGCAGGAATCGGGATTAAGAATTCTTCACAATCTAAAATAACGCTGTTAAAGCTAAAGAGAATGTCAGGCCTCTGGACTCCTGAATTAGGTTCCATCCTGCAACTCACTCCAGATATCCATTATTCTGTATTATATTATATATATAATAATATAATAATCCTTACATTTGATATAGCGCCTTATCACATTGTTGAGACGTCTCAAAGTGCTTCACAGAGTATACTGTAAAGTGAATTGGCTGTATATTTTGTGGGCGAAATGTGGCAACCAAATTAAGCACAGGAATGTCCCACAAACAGTCATGGATTGAGTGACCAAATTAATATATATTTTTAAGGCGTGTGTGTGGAGTAAGGAAGCTTGCCCAACGCTTTGCCCCTCTCGGGTTGTCTCGCTTGTCTCTCTAACCAATATGCTACAGGATCATATTTATATTTATATCTATAAACATTCTGGACATCTTGATTAGATTCGTACCTCTACCTCACTCCAGGAAGACATGATATGCGAGTTCAACTTTCCAGTTCATCTGCAATTTTGCCTTATTAATCCTGCCAGAGAATTATCCAAAGCGACTGGGCTGCCCACAACTTCATTAACCTCCTGTTTGTTCTGTCACACTCAGCATGGAAAAAACACTAATTAATTCACCCCTTTCCAGCAAAGCTCCTCCATGCTTCACTGCACAGTCGGGAGAGCGAGGAGGTGAGGGGAGCATGATGTCATAATTAGAAACGAAAACAGCAACAACAACAACGTCCTGGCAGCCCCTGGCACTGCCATCCCAGCCATGACCACACAGCCTGAGGGCTGATGCCGTCCTGTTGATCGCTCGCTCCAGGTCCCTGCGTGCGTGTTTTGACCGCCGCCCCGACCCGAGCCTCCCCCTCCCCCTCCACTCCAAATGTCTCTCCTCCCACCCCCCTCTATCCGCTACTCCCCCTCTGTCGTTCTCTCCCACCACCCACCCCGCCTTCTCTCTCTCCTCGACCACATTACCACTTCCCTCTGCTCCAGCCTGGGCATCCTCTGCTGGGCCCATCGTGGCTCCCGGCACTGGCTGTACCAGAGCAGCAACCCCAAGTGTCCAATCATTCACTCCCTCCACTCAAACCACCTCCTTAAGGCAAATCCAACTCCCCCTCCCTGATATGTCACAGCCACACTCCACAGCCATCTCTCCTGTACACACCCAAAATCCTCTCCGCCTCACTCTCGCCTCCCTCCAGCAAACCCACCCGCATTTCCCTCCAAAATGTCCGTTCCCTCTCAAACAAAGCCCTCACCATCCACGACCTCATTCAGGACGAGAACCTTGACATTCTTGGGCTCACCGAAACCTGGGTCTCCCCCAATGACCCCGTCCCCCTTGTGGAAACCTCCCCTCCAGGCTACACCTTCCATCACAACCCCCGTCCAAACCAATGTGGTGGCGAGATGGCCTTCATTTCCAAAGCCTCCCTTGGTCTCCTCTGGCTGCTTCCCCTCCTTCGAGCACCTCACCCTCTTCCACTCCTCTCTCCCATTGAAAACCCTCCTTGTCTACCACCCTTCTAAGCCCCCCGGCTCCTTCCACACAGACATCTCTACTCTCTTCCCTGTCCCTCTGCTCCGAACGCCTGCTCATAATGGGCGATTTCAACCTCCATCTAAACACCCCTTGCACTACTTCTGCCAACTTCACTGCCCTCCTCTCCTCCCTAAACCTCACTCTTCATATAAATTCACCCACCCACAAGCACGGTCATGCACTTGACTTCGTCATTACCCACGGCCCTGATATTTCCGATCTCAGCACAATGGACAAGGCCATCTCGGACCACTTCCTCGTCTCCTTCTTCTCTCACATCCCTCTCTCCTCCACCAAGCCCTCAACCATCCTGTACCGCCCTTGGAAAAGCCTACCCCCTGAGACCCTCACAAAGGTCCTCTCATCATCAAACATCCTATCCCTCTGGCCTTTCATCCGCAGATATCCTGAAGCAGCCATCCAGCTGCTCCATGATCGCCTCTCCTCCACCTTCAACTCCCTCGTCTCCCTAAAATCCAGGACCATTTCCAAACCTACCCAATCCCCCTGGTACAACAACCATCTCTGCCACCAAAAACACCAAACCCAGCTGCTCAAGCGCAGATGGCAGAAAACTGGCCTGACAGTTCACCACCAAGTGTGGCTCGAGCATCTCCACAGCTACCACCGTTCTTTGACACTCACAAAAACAGCCCTCTACTCCAACATCATCTTGGAGGCTAAACACAACCCTAAAATCCTTTTTTCCACCACCCACTACCTCCTCTGTGCCCCCGCTCAGGTCTCCTCAATCTGCATATCAAATGCCAAGTGCGAGGAAGTCATGGACTTCTTTTCATCTAAAATACATAACATCCACTAGGCAGCCTCATCCACCTGCCCCTTGTCACCCTCACCATCCCCATCATTTGCTCCTACCACCACCCCCATTCTACATTCCTTCCTCCCCATCTCTCCCTCCTCCCTCTCACCCAACATCACCTCCATGAAACCCACCACCTGCTGCCTCAACCCCCTCCCCACCAACTTGCTGGTCACCCAGCTCCCCCTCCTCTGCCCACTACTGGCTGACGTCATCAACCAGTCCCTCTCCTCCGGATCAGTCCCTGCCCCCCTCAAAACTGTTGTCATCACCCCCCTCCTGAAAAAACCTCCCCTACATCTCTCAAACCCCTGCCACTATCGCCCTATTTCTAATCTGCCCTTCCTCGCAAAATCCAAAAGAACGCATTGTTGCCAATCAACTCCGCACACACCTCTCCTCCCACTCCCTCTTCGAACCCCTCCAGTCCGGTTTCTACAGTGCAGAGACTGCGCTTGTGAAAGTCACAGACGACATCCTCTGTATCTGTGACCAGGGCTCCTTCTGCCTCCTTGTCCTCCTGGACCTCTCCACCTCGTGGCATCCTCCTCCACCGCCTTTCCTCCGTCATCCACCTCAGTGGGACCGCACTCGCCTGGTTCGAGTCCTACCTCACAAACTGCCAGCAGTACATCTGCACAAACGGCTTCTCCTCCCGCTCTCACCCGGTTACCTGCGGGTACCCCAAGGATCCATCCTTGGCCCCCTCCTCTTTCTGATCTACATGCTCCCTCTTGGGGATGTCACCCGCAGACATGAGGTACACTTCCACATATATGAAGACGACACCCAACTCTATTTTTGCACCTCTCTTTGCGACCCCCAGTCCCCTGATGTTCTGTCAGTCTGCCTGTCAGATCTCAGGGGCTGGATGAGCGCAGATTTCCTTCAGCTGAACGTTGACAAGACGGAAGCCATACTCTTTGGCTCTCGTCAACATCTAAAATCTCAAGGCTCTCACCTCCTCCAACTACCTGACCTCCCCCTAAAACTCTCCAAACCCGTACACAACCTAGGCGTCAGGTTCGACCCCCAATTATCCTTTCTCCCCCACATCTGGTCCTTCACGAGCTCCACCTTCTTCCACCTCCGACGTATCACCTGTCTCTGCCAATACCTCTCTCCGAAAGCCGCTGAAACCCTGGTCCATGCCTTTGTCACCTCTTGACTGGACTATTCTAACACCTTCCTCGCCGGTCTCCCATCCACTACCATCCATAAAAATCCAGATCATTCAAAACTCTGCAGCCCGCATTCTCACTCGCACCAAGCTCTGCTCCCCGATTACCCCAGTCCTGGCCAGACTGCACTGACTGCCTGTCCCAGAGAGGATCAATTTCAAGATCCTCAGCCTTATATTCAAGTCCCTCCACTCCTCTGCTCCCCCTGACCTCTCTGACCTCTCTCCTCAAAACAGTACCCGTTGTCTTCATTCCTCCAGGTCTGGCCTCCTCCTCATCCCCCGAATCCTCCTCTCCACCCTCGGCGTCCATGACTTCAGCCACTATGCCCCGAGGTTCTGGAACTCCCTTCCTCACCCCCTTGCCTCACTCCCTCTCTTCCTATTTTCAGGTCTCTGCTGAAGACCTTTCTTTTCGACCGCGCCTTTGGTCACCTTCCTCCCCTCCCCCTCCCCCTGGCTCGGCCCCAGGATCCGTTACTGTGAAGCTGTGAGACGCCGTCCGGCGTGGAGGGCGCTATATAAATCCAAGTTGTTGTTGTTGTTGCACATGTTCACACACATCAGGTAAATGCAATTCACTTACGTCTGTCATTGTACAAGTCGTGCTTGTCTGACAGTTGTTCCTCAGGGAAGGGCTGGAATGGTGAAGCTTGAGTAGGTCTGAATCTGTACATGTTAAGGACATGCTGGATAAGAGCTGATGATTCCCTCTTGTCTGGCTATTCCTGTGCCTGTGCAGTATAAAGCTTATTCAGGGCTTCAGGTGTTGGTGTAGAGATGGCTGGAGAGAATTAAGCAGCAGCTACAAACAAAGCTTCAAACCGAGAGTGAAACCTGAGCAGTTTGTTCTTAGCTGAATTCGGATAATGGACGAGTGTGCAAGTATGTCACTGGGCGCTGCGTCCCATTCCTTCTCTTGCTCTGAGGTTGAGGAAGTTTAAATGACAGTATGCGTCAGTTTGGTGTGAGGTGCACAGAGCTATACCGGGCTTCTCACACACCAGCTTATTCTGGTTATTTAACCCTTCATCTGCCAGTGTTGAGCAGAGGCAGAGAGCCTGATTTACTGCCCCTCCATAGCACATTGCACCAGAACCATTAGAAAGTAATCCCTGATTTTATTATTAATAATAATAATCTTCGCATTTGATGTAGCTCCTTATCACGTCGCTGAGACGTCTCAAAGCGCTTCACAGGATATACTATAAAGTGTAGTGCCTGTGTATTTTAAATTATTTCTAAAAATATGTTTAAATTATTTATAAATTTTGAATAATTATTTAATTAGGCTTTCAGTGGCCATGGATGAGTGAGCTCAGGGGCACTCATACCCATTATACCGCCATGTAGGTATTGTGTGCGCATGTGTATGTGTTTATGTGTGTATGTGTGTGTGTGTATGTGTGTGTGTGTATGTGTGTCTGTGTGTTTATGTGTGTGTATGTGTTTATGTGTGTGTGTTTATGTGTGTGTGTGTGTTTATGTGTGTGTTTGTGTGTGTGTGTGTGTGTATGTGTGTGTGTGTGTGTGAATCATCCTGATACCACATTCTCCAGGTAATGTCTGTCCAGAATGTCATTGATACACCAGCAAATGTACATTATCAATGCAGTGTTTCACCCACAAAATACACAGTCAATCCACTTCACAGTACAGGAATATCCTGTGAAGGTATAATAATTTGGTCACTCAATCCATGACTGTTTGTGGGACACTGCTGTGTGCAATTGGCTGTTGCATTTCACCCACAAATGTACAGTTAATTCACTTTACAGTATATTCTGTGAAGCGCTTTGAGACATCTCAAAGACGTGATAAGTTGTTATATCAAATGCAAGGATTATATTTATTATATGATTATTATTTATAATGATTTATTAATCATAACAATTGTAATTAAATGTAATTATTATAATAACTATATAGCTGGCAGTACTGGAATACCTCAGCCCCCCCAAAGCGCTTTTAAAATAATTTCAGTTCAAACACTGAACAAAGCCTCAGTATCACAATGAGAAAGCATCTGAATGTCAGGGTTAAGGTAACTATAATAATAATAATAATTCCTGCAATAACCTTCCTGTGCAGCTGAAGTAAATACGTAAAAGTACAATTTCAAATAAGACCAAAATAATTTGAAGCAACTTTACTTCTGTTTGTCGAACTTTTTCCCCCTTATCCCAATCCCACCTTTTTCCAATTTGGATGCTCTAGATGTGAATTGAACTTTGAAGCGTCCGGTATATTGTCTTATGTTTCTAATATAACTTTAAAGTGATTTCACTTCAGTTCACTTTACTGCCCACTTTGGAGGCAAGACCACACTTCAGGGATTGGCCCCGATACATTGGTAACTATAATAATAGTAATAATAATCCTTGCATTTGATATAGCACCTAATCACGTAGTTGAAGCGTCTCAAAGCGCTTCACAAGATACACTGTAAAGTGAATTGACTGTTTATTTTGTGGGCGAAATGTGGCAGCCAATTGTGCACAGTGTTCCACAAACAATCGTGGATTGAGTGACTACATTTTTTTGAGGGATTATTACCTCCGGAAAGTAATCTACCGATCGACTAACAAGCAGATTCCTACTTACTGCTGGTAAACAGAGCTGTGTGTGTGGAGTAAGGAAACCTGCCTAAGGTTTTGCCCTCACCCAGGAATCAAACCCAGGTCCTCTCACTTGTAAGGCGAGTGCTCTCACCACTACACTACAGGTGTCTAAACGTCTTTTATCAGACAGTTGAGGACTAGAGGTACGCAGACCAAGTTGGGTCAAACAGAGACACGACCTGGCCAAACTGGACATGATTTTGCGCTCAGGATTGCCAGCGCTTTGGGACATCCTCCCAACGTGACGGGCACTATATATAAATGCAAATTGTTGTATTTTATTTGTGTAAAACAATAGTCCAGTCTGAAGGAGGAGTAACCACCACATCAGTAGATGGGGGGATGGATGAGTTCATTCATCTGTGACTTTCCAGGATTCAGATGTTGAAAAGCTTCCCCTTTTTCATTTAATTATTGATTAATTCCAGATCATATATTTATATATATTTGCCCACAAAATACACAGTCAATCTACTTCACAGTATATTCTGTGAAGTACTTTGAGACATCTCAATGGTATGATAAGGTGCTGTATCTAATGCAATGATTATTGTTATCTATAGAGTGTATATAAGCACACAAATATATTGGTTGTAGGATTTGAGAATGCATTTGAATACTGTTGACAACTTTTCTCGGTTTCACACATTCCAAAATAAAACTGACAGTTTCTCGTCATACGAAATGCAACGATTATTATTATTTATTCCACTTTTGATTTTTTTTGAAAGCAAGAATAAACTATAACTTCCAACATTGTTCTTGGGTAATTTTTTTTTCTCTCTCTCTCCCCCTCTGTTTACAAAATGCACATTCACATTTGGAACCCAGGAGAAAGGCTTCCTAAAATATATAATTCTGTGCTAGTTTCCTCTGCTCTCCTGAAGGAAGGATAAAATCAAACCCCTCTATTGCTGGAGACAGGGAGTGCAACATCTAGTGTAATCCAGGTAAACATGTGGTTTGCTTAAGGAGTATATAACCTAGGTATAAATAAAACAAGATAATTTGTCAGTACAGTATATATCCACTTTCATCTTACCAGGAGTACATCCCCTCTTATTATCTTGTGGAAAGTGGAACTGACTTATTAATGTGGAAGTTGTATTTTTTAAATATAATTTTGTATTTAAACTCCCTTTTTTAAAAAAATTGCCTCCTTCACTCTCATTTCTCTCTGTCCCCCATCCTCACTTTCCCCATATCCCCATCAGAAACTCTGTCCGGTGTTAAATAAATAATCTGAATTTGCTTTTTTTAAAACAGAAACAGTCTCCTGTCGCCTCTTTAGTTCAGTAAAGTCACTGGACTCGTTACTCTGTGAATGAAATCGCCACACACAGCCCTAGAGAAATTGCACCCTCCCTCCCTCCCCCCAACAAAAAAACAGCTTACCCCCAATAAAATCAGCCATTTCCCAGATAACTTTACAACAACCAGAATCAGGGCTACTCAGTGCAGGACTTGATCTCTTGCTAAACAACAGTCAAAAGAAGATTTAAAGGGATTCATTCACCTTCTGTGGTGAGGCTGCGTTAAGCTCGACTGCAAACCCAACAAACAGTGCCTCTCTCCATGGTACTTTCAGAGATTGTACAGTTTATTTACACACTCGCTTACACACTCACTCACTCACTTACCTGAACTCTGGCTACAAGCCATCTGTGTGCAACTTGAATGGGACACGAACAGAAACATCAGCATCTGTTGTCTCGCAGACAGAAGGATTGGGATTTGCTGCAGCTCCTGAGGTTGGTGACTGTCCTTTGGATCTGGAGAATTAGCAACAGCTGGAGGACAGGGAAAACCATGTAACAGAGGAGAGAGGACTCTTAACAGTCTCTGACAGCTCCTGGTTTAGCTGCTCTCATGGTGGTGGCAGCCTGGACTGTTAACAACTCAGCAAAGATGCTGTGATCTGCACAATCACCCAGTGTTGACTGGAGAGCAGTGGCCTGGCCTGACTCACTAGAAACAGTCTGCTATTCTGTGATTATTCTACATATTAGTATCTGCTTCCCAGCTCCAGGTACCCGCTGGTCTCTGGCTCAGAACTGTAGCTGCTTGTGAGTGTATGTATTGCAGCTCCTCTCCCGAGCAAGTCTGTGAGCAGAATACTAATCAAAACCTCCATCCAATCCTTATTTCTGTTTGCATGCCCACAAAATACACAGTCACTACACTTTACAGTATATTCTGTGAAGCATTTTGAGATGTCTCAACAGTCGGATAAGGCGCTATATCACATGCAAGGACTATTATATTCTTTGCCTTTTTGTCTCTGTCATTTTCATACCCTGGTTTTCCTTGTTTAATTTTTTGGATTTTTTTAATCAAAAAATAGTTTATTTTTATAAAATTTTCTCATTTTTTCAAGTTCATTTTCTTTCTGTTTATGTTTCTAATATCATTTCCATCCCTTTTCTTTCATTCTTCCTTCTGGTTGATTCTAATTTATCTTTTCACTCTTTCCTTTATTTTTAAAAAAAATCTCTTATTTGGTTTGATTCTTGATTGCCATCAGCTTTCCCCAGTGTTTGTTCCACTTTGTTTTCCCAGCTTTTATTTCAGTGTCTCAGTGACCACCCTTTCTTCTTTGGGATAAGAACATAAGAGAGTAAACGTCAGTGATTGTTTTACAAAAGCAGATTATGTGCCTGGAGCAGTGACAACAACACCACCTTGCATTTATATAGCCCCATTACCAACAACATGACCACTTGACCCTAAGCGACTTGGGCTGTCTTGTATTCTAGAATATTTTCCACAGCCTCTTGACATCCTCCATGTAACAATGAAAGAACTTGCTTATTATAATAATAATAACAATAATCCTTGCCTTGGATACAGCGCCTTATCATGTCGTTGATATGGTGTCTTATTCACTTATATGTCTGAAAGAGCTTTACAGTAACTATTAAGTGAAGTGACTATTTTTGTAAAATCCCAGCATCTTATTTTGCACATAGCAAAGTGCCTCAGCCAGCTGTAAGGAGAATGGCCTAATCACATGGGTCAGAGTGGCTGTGAGGAATCTGGGAATCTCCTGCTGGAGATCGAGTCTGAACTGCAGCCTTTTGTGGCCATGTTGTCATCGAGCTATGGTGGAAACCCACAACAACATGACTAACAGTGGACCCAAAGGATGACCTTTACTGTGACATTGATCAGTAAGTGCACAGACATAAGGATCTCCAGATTAAGGAGGAAATCCTTCTCAACGCTCATTGTAACTCTTTCCCATTTGGTTTTCCTGCCCGTAACCAGTTTCAAACCATAACAAAGTGGATATTTGGGAAAATCCCTGCTGACTGCAGCGCCTTCTCCAGATTTTTCACTTCACCATGTTTTTCGTTTGTCAAGAGTGGAATTGAATGCTGTATGTTCTATACAGAGAGTTGCCATGGGAATGGAATTGTTTCTGATTGAATCTAATCTCTCAGGCATCTCTCTGCTCACCGTATGTGCCCTCTGCTTTCAGCAAACAGCATCCCAAGTTGATGGGGAGTGTCACGGTGATTTATGACAATCTGACACATGAGACTGTGAATTGGCAGCTTCTTGAATTTTTTGTCCATCAGCGCCAGACTGGCCAGTGGTGAGCAATGGGCAAAGGAACACGTTTTAATGTCCAGCATATCAACTTGAAGTTCCTTGTCTCATACAGAACACAGTTAGATCAAAAATAAAACTCCCTCTGCTGTGTCCAACCACGTTGTTAACCTTCAATCTCAGAAGAGTGTCCTTATTGAACAGTGTGACATTTTTGGTTCCTATGGTACCTCTCCTTATATCTTCTTTGTAATGCCGGAAACTGTCTGAGTGTCTTTCAGTCTCTCCCTTTCTAACTATCCTGTCTGTATTCCATAATATCTCCGTGATGGCTATTCAAGTCAATTCTGTACTCTATAAATAATAATAATCCTCACATTTGATATGGTGCCTTGTCATGCCATTGAGACGTTTCAAAGCACTTCATAGGATATACTGTGAAGTGAATTGATTGTATATTTTGTGGGAGAAACGTGGCAGCCAATTGCGCACAGCAGCGTCCCACAAACAGTCGTGGATTATTGTTAAATATCACTCCTTAGTGCAAATAGACCATCCATAGTCTTTGTGTTGTTTCCAGGTCGGTCAGTAGGGGGCGCCTGTGTACCAGAGACCTCTGCCATCTCAGTAAGTGAGTGGTCTGTGGCTGAGGGGAAGGGTGTGTAACTTCAGTGCATTGGTTCACGTTAATGTCCAGGGAGCGGTGGCTCTGTTTAATGCAGCCGGTTATGGTGCTCAACCAATAACCAGGGACGTTCAACTCCTCGTAAAGTCTGACTAATGGGAAATGCCAACCATATGACATCAATCAAAGGTTCTCCACTCACTGAGTCTGTGAATAGGAACCCAATGTTAGATATACACTGGGGATTGTTTTGGATGATACTGATGCAACAAGTAAATTATCCGAAATGATTGCACAGAACAGACTTCTGTATCAGTTTGTTGGCTGCTTTCTTCTGTTTTCCCCAAAGCCCTTAGGGTTCACTCATGCAACTGGGATATGTTTCAATGGCAAAGCACACGTGTAGAACTATGATTTAGGGTGGAACTAATACTGTATCATTGATTCTTAAGAACATGTTTATATCGGTTGCCTCCTTCAAAGCCCATTTCAAGATCTTTTTTGACTGTGCCAAAATTCTAACCACTACACTGCGAAGCTAACCAGTACACTAAGGAGTCCTGTAACGTGGTGGTTAGCGCGATCGCCAAGTGAAAGCACCTGGATTCGATTCCCGGACAAAACCCTACGCAAGTTTCCTTTCTCCATGCGCTTCTGTTAATAAATTGCTGGATCACTTTCCGGGGTAATAATCCCTCCAAAAAAATAATAATAGTAATTTGGTCGCTCCATCAATGACTGTTTGTGGGACGCTGCTGTGCACAATTGGCTGCCACATTCTGCCCACAAAATATACGGTCCATTCACTTTACAGTATATTCTGTGAAAAGCTTAGAGACGTTTCAATGATGTGATAAAGTTCTATATCAAATGCAAGGATTATTATTATTAATCCCTGCACATGACACGGTTGTACCTCGGATCTCTATAAACTACAAATCAGCATCTGGGTATCTGAATAAGTTAGCTGGAAGGTTGCCAAGATTCCTTTATTAGATAGGCCTCCAAATACAGATATCTCATTAAACTATTTTTAAAACATGGCTTAATTGATGTCGCTCAAAACACAAGCTCTGAGCAAAACAGTAATTGTACATCTCCGCTCAGAGATGCGGTTACTTTAACCATTGCTGGATAAAATTACAAGCTAGCAATTTCCTGTGTAAAATTATATAATTGCATTAGAACGTATAGAACACACACTTACTATATTGCCATCTTATCATTTTTGATTGCTTATTCAATCTAGTGATTAGATTTTAATCTGCAATTCACTTCCAGATACCCAATGAGTCTATCTATAAACTAT